>NW_004444077.1:4391183-4392945 GCF_000243295.1 Trichechus manatus latirostris
ATACTAATATTCAACCTTTAATTTCTTCTTATTTAGAAATATTGTTAGATAATGTACCTGAAATTGATTACACTTCTCAGATAATAATTTTTGCTGAGCATCTAAAGAAACCAGATGTGTCTGATACAGTATTTCTTGCTTGTCCCATTCTCTTGACTTTGCTCTAAATTCCTTTTAAAAAAGGGGAACAAACATAAATTGAAGAAAATTATTAATTTTAAAGCACAGTAAATAAGGCTTCTTTCCCTTCTACAGCCTCATTCTGAGGGGAAAAAAAAAAGTAAGTCTATTCTTTCCCTATTAGGAAAACAAAAAAAGTATTAATTCACTCATCAAATATAGAATTTGTACTTAAACATTTTCTTTGTTAAAAATGTAAAAACTCTCTGATAACAGATACTGATTACTAATAAGGGAGCTTCAAACAACTTTTGGCATCAGCCAGTTCTTCCTTTCTATTTCCTGGGGCTGATACCAAAAGTTTTTCCCTTCCTTTCCTTCTCTACACTCAGTCATTGAATCTGTTCCCTTGCCTTTTTAAGGAATGGAGCTTTGACTTATTTAGTGAGCTTGTCCCCTTTCAAAGCTACCATCTAAGATGATGCCAAGATCAACTCAGTCTCAAGAATAGAAAAACCATCTCTGCCCTCTTTTAGGCAGTACCAGCCGGACCAAGGCTCAGCTGGGAAGGAAGTGGTGGAACTGGCCTGATACAGCATGCGAAGTTCTTCAAGTTTTTGCTCAAGTAGCATATTCATGGAGCATGATTATCGGTTCACATCTTAATTAACAGAAGATATGGCTTTGGGGATGCCAAAAATAAACTTCACTGCTTCCCAGTTTTGTCTAGGGCTGGTCATTATATCTTATCTTTCAGTCCAGGCTATAAACAACTTAAGGGTAAGTATTTTATTACTTTTGCATTGCTCACAGTGCCTGGCAAAGCGTCGGGCACCACTTATATCCCATGAATGTACAAACAAAAGCGTGGTATTAATTACTTCCTAGAATTTAAACATTTCTTACTAAATTTTGCAAATAAAACAACATAGTTGAAATAAACTCCATAGCTACTAAGTTCATGGCCATATATTATTGCATACAGATATATGGCATGTATGTATTGTTGTATCCAATCATCAATTTAGTAATATTTATTGAGGGGAACTGTCCACTAGGAACCAGAGCCTAGTGTCCACCAGGCAGTGTGATAGAGCTAGGAGCGAAGAGAATTTGGAAATACTTTATGATGAAAAGAACCCATTTCTGAAAGAAAAAAAGTCATATATAGTAATGTAGGGGAAATGTACATATAAACAAAAAATTTTACTGTATGAAAAGTATAAACATAATATCACATAAAAGGCATGCAGGGGGTGGTGTGATTATTTCAGCCATCTTGATAATATGTAAAATTGGAAGATAGTTCATTCGGCCCAAGTGATTTGTATTATTTTGAAGATGGCTGAAATGACCTGATTAGCTGTGACTAGAAAATAAATAACTGATTTAGAGAATGAAAGCTACATCTTGCTTAAAATGGAAACAACATGGATTTCATATTTTCTATACAGAAATGATTTTAAAGAACATTTGGGGAAATTTTCATTTTATAAATCCACAAGACCCAAAACAGTGAAAAAAAACACCAAACCCAAACCTACTGTCGTCGAGTTGATTCCAACTCATAGCGACCCTACAGGACAGAGTAGAACTGCTCCACAGGGTTTCCAGGCAGTGCCTAGTGGATTCAAACGATGAC
>NW_004444077.1:4394286-4396582 GCF_000243295.1 Trichechus manatus latirostris
ATTTGTCTAAAGGTCACAGGGCAAATAAATGAGTTGGTCAGGGTCTGTTTTAAGTTATGAACTGTCATGTTCTTTCCACTACTACATGCTGCTTTCCATTGCTCTAATACTATGCCAGTGTATAAGTGTCTGTCCCAAAGAAAAAGCATGATTAGAAGTAGACTAAAACTGGAACAGCCCATCTCTTACACATTAATTTTTCTGATGGTTATAAGTAAAAACAGGTACATGAAGTATTTCCATAATTACACAGGTTAAACTGTATCTATATATTGTGTGCTTAAAAATTTTTATATAAAAGTACATACATAACAAATCATATTTTGCAACTGATTTCCACTATTATTTCATGAGGTATATTTTATGGAAATATTTATTTCCCTGGATGTAAAATGCATACACACAAACTAACATTGAAGTTTTGGTTTTTTTCTTTTGGTCTGAACAGTTTACATGAATGTAGTTCTCCCACAAAACCCCTACCATGAAAAGTCAATCAAATGACTAATTAGTTACTTGATCTGTATTTTCAGTGAAAGCACATGTATATAATGATGCACATCTCTGGTCATCTTTTATGAGACCAGCACATTTCTGAAATGAGTTTGGTGACCCTACTGCAAGAGCCAGAGAGTACTACTACACAGTACATTTTCCTAGAAGGTCAACTCTACTTGGTGGTGATAATTTTGTATTTGAAAACTGTATATACTTCTGTAAAATGTAAAAATTGCAGGATTTTAAAAGATAAAACACAAGACCTCCTAGGAAATTCCTACAATAGGCTGTGATCCAAACTCCCTTTTTGTTCTTCCTCTTAAAGATCTCTTAGAGGAAAAGTTAGAGAAGATAATGACATATGAAACAGGGCAATGACAATTAGATAGGAGGAGTATGGGACAACTCTGGACTGGATATGAAGAATAAGAGAAAGAAGAGATCAAATATTCCTAAAAGGTTTCTAGCTGGGGTGATTGGGAGTTACAGAACCATTACCTTTCAACGAACTAGAAGAAACTGAAATCATAGGCTGGGAGAAGGGGGGCACTAGGCTTTAGGACTTGAGAAGAATGAAAGCAATTGAGCAGAATAACATGATAAGGGTCAATTAAAAATATTAATTAAGCAGCACTGGAGACCTGGCTAAGATTGGATAATAGGAATTTATGGTAGAATCTATCTGCTGGTAGAATTTATAGGAATTTATGGTAGAATCTACAGGGTCAGTATGAGCTGGAATTGACTCGACGCCAACGGGTTTGGTTTCGGTTTTTCTACCTGCTGTTACGTGACTTGAGACAGGAATACTCAAGAGCATAGCGAAAGAAAAACAGCTGGTTTGTTTTTCCCAAGGTTGGAAACAGTGGAAAGTTAAGGAGATAAGGAGAAGGACAGCCATGTCATAGTAAACCTTTTCAGAGACTGAGATTTTAGAAATTCTGACTGATATGGGGTACCTAAATTGGAGTGACACTACCTCTTTAAAGAAAAACATCCTGGAACTTCAAGCCCTGTTCTGAAAACTGTTATGAGGCTTCACTGGGATTTAAGTACCTAATAGTTAAAGCACCATTAAAAGATTTATTAAATATTCGCTTTGACTGACCCCAGGGGTGTCCTTCAATTTCACTCAACATCTGCAATTTCTTTGAACTGTTTTTTTTGGCTCTCCCAAAACGCTGATATATACAAGATGTATAAATCAAAGTGATGTTTTAATTCACTAAGTGCCTGAAGGGAAGGTGCACTAAGAAAATATATTCAATAAAAAGTTGATTTGTAATGGTGTTTGTTACCATAGCTATACAAAACATTGTGTGCACTAAAGACAAATAATTCAAAACAACAACAACAGTAAAAATCAATCTTTAATACACATGAAGAAACTAAGAAAATATATCTCACCTCTAGTTTCTCATTCAAATTGCTCAGTTCAAATGGGATTTCTTCTTTGGGGTTGGGTAATTCTTTTCGTCGAACTTTGTTTTGTTTCATCTGGTGTAATCTCAGCTTTTCAAAACTATTTGTCAGTTTGGAAAACTATAAATAATAGACAATGGTAACATTTTATTCTTACCAGTTATTTCTAACTTGATTTCATTATAGCTCTTTTTTTATACACCTCTTTGAAAATTTAAGTCATGATTAGAAAATGCACTAACGCTTAAAAGTTCCAATTAGTGAAGATAGAACCAGTTATTATAACTACATTATTGAAGCTGAGCATGATTCAGCTTTCATGTAAATTTGGGACTTCATTAACTGCACAGTTAAACAATGATTCACTTGATAAATA
>NW_004444077.1:4397015-4401159 GCF_000243295.1 Trichechus manatus latirostris
TTCTTTTTATAAGTTATATTCTGTTGTTTTTTTTCCCCATTTTTTTGTCTACCTTCAAATAATGGATTAAATATAGCATAATATATCAACATCTGTTAGGAAATTTCTATATAACTGTTTCCAATTTTTTTTTAACTTTTTATTTTGAAGTAGAGATTCAGAGGAAGTTACAAAGATATTACAGAGAGGTTCTATGTCCCCTTCACCCTGTTTCCCCCAATATGTACATCTTACGTAACTGTGGTACAATATCAAAACCAGGAAACTGACATAAATACAATATGTGTGTATAGTTCTATGCCATTTTATCACATATGTATATTTATGAAGAAGCCTGGTGACGCAATGGTTAAGGGGTCCTCCACTAACCAAAAGGTCAGCGGTTTGAATCCACCAGCCCCTCCGCAGAAGAAAAGAACTGGCGATCTCCTCCTCTAAAGACAGCAGCCTAGGAAACCCTATGGGGAAGTTCTACTCTGTCCTATAGGGCTGCTATGAATCAGATCAACGCAACAGCAGTGGATTTTGGTTTTGGATAGTATTTTGAGTGTATCTCTTTGCATAGAATTTTTTTATTGGTTGCTCGGTTTGATTTCCTTTTCATTCCTGAAGGACATCTTCACTGAGTATAGAATTCTGGGTTGACAGTTTTGTTCCTTCAGCACTTGAAAAATGCTGGGTCACTACCTCTGGCCTCCATGGCTTCCTGTGAGAAATATGCTGACATCTTAATCGTTTTTCACCTATACATAACTTACCATCTCTCTCCGGCTGCTTTCAAGATTTCAAATTTTCTTTAGTTTCAGAACTTTGGCTATGATTTGTCTTGGTGTGCATTTCTTTGGGTGTATCCTTGTGGGGTTTGCTCAGATTCTTGAATCTGTAGGTCTGTGTCTTCTGCAAATTTTGGAACTTTACAGCCATTATTTCTTTGAATACTTTTTCATCCTCACTCTCATTCTTGTTTCATTCTGGGACTCTGATGATACAAATTTCAGATCTTTTATTATGTCCCACATGTCCCTGAGGCTCTGGTCTTTTTTTTTTCCATTCTATTTTCCCTCCTTTGTTCAGACAGGCAAACTTCTATTGGTCTATCTTCCAGCTGACTGATTCTTTCCTCGGTTCTCTCCATTCTGCTACTAAGTCCATTCACTGGGTTTTTTAGTTTGGTTATCGTATTTTTCAGTTTTAAAATTTCCAGTAGATTTTTATGTTGTGTATTTCTTTGCCAAGACTTTCTAATTTTTCATTTGTTGAAAGCATACTCTTAATTGCCTCTTGAAGAATATTTATAATGGCTGCTTTAAAATTCTTGTCAGATAAATCTGACATCTGTATCATCTTGGTGTTCATATCTGTTGACTGTCTTTTCTTATTCAAGTAGAGATCTTCCTGGTTCTTGGTATGGTGAGTGACTTTCTATTGAAGCCTGGACATTTTGGGTATTGTGTTTTGAGATTCTGGATCTCATTTAAATGTTGTATTTTAGCAGCCCTATTCTGACAATACTGCAGCAGAGGAAGTAGGGTTGCCACCTCATTAATGACATGTGGCAGTGGTAGTCCGTGTTCTCAACCTGGCCTCCATGACACCCGGCGGGGAGGGGCTCCTCATTACTGCTGGGTGGAAACTGAGGGTCCCCACTAGTCCTTTGCTGATACCACTTTGACTGGGAGGGGCAGGGATGCCTTATACATGGCCTCCAGCAGCACCAAGTAAGAAGATGGCCTCATTCCTATTGGGCAGTAGTGAATGTCCTGACTCTCCCCTAAGCCACTGGGATGGGGAGGGGTGTATCATTAATACTAGGTAAAGGTGGAACTCCAAGCTCCCCACATAATCTCCACTGATACAATAGGTGGAAGACAGCCTTGTTAATGCCCCCAGGGGATGAAAGTCTCAGGCCTTCTGTGACACCACCCTAGTGGGTTGTAGAGGTATGGAGGGCAGTTTGGGCCTGATGAAGGTGGAAATTCAGGTTTTTCACTATACAAACAAAGTCAAATACATAGAATTTTTCTTTTTCTTTCTCTCTTCTTTTCTCCCCCTTTCTTTCCTTCCTTCCTTTCTTTTACCCAGAGAGGAAGAGAGAAAGAAAGAAAGAAGAGCAGCAGAAAACTGTAGTAGAAGCAGGTGGCAGTTCTTTCAACAAATAATGTATTTCTAAAGTGTATTCTATTGAACACCTGTTACAGGGGTTATTACAGGGAACACCTGTTACAGGTTTCAGTTTGAAAAAGAAAATGGGTTCTATGGTCAAACATGTTTGTAAAATGATACATTAAAATCGTTAAATAAGTTTCTTAAATGCAGGATTTCTCAAAGCCTGTAATATGCTAATATGCGTTGTGAATCTCCAAGAGTGAAGATAAAGTAAACAGCATTTCTTATACTCTATTAGTGTTCCATGGAACAAATTTTTGTGAAATTTCCATTAAAATATTTTTGGTTAGCATTGAAAACCATCTAGCAGCCATGTAATAAAACCATCAGATTCACAAAGCATCAAATGGCAAAGATTCATACATTAAATGACTGCTCAATGTCTGTCAACTAGACCCAAAACTTTATAAACACAGAAGTAAAAAATAAAAAAAAAGAAATTAAGAGATTTGGTAAGTAGTTACTGAACTAATTAAATATAAATTAGATGGTACCTAACTTGTATCTAGATTTCTTTATTTTTTCAAGCTTAGTACAGATGTGATCTCTTTGTTTATACTAAAAAATTACAATGATTAAACATTTAAATAGTTATTTTAGTAAAGAGCTTTATTTTCTTAGAAAAAACAAGATTGATTGACTTAAGTATGAAATGCTTGGAGTTTCAGCTGGAAAAACCATATCAAGTTTCATAATCCAAGCTGTCATCTAGTGGTGGTTACCTGAATTGCAGGCAAAATGTCCACATAAATGTAAAAGCTATTTTTGCAACACTGTACTTGTGGCATCAAATGTTTCAGATTCCTATCTAAGTGGCCGAATCCCCTCCCTAAAAAGGTATTTAAGGAAGGGTATTAACTAAATTAGGCTTCTTCAACTAGATTACCATTTATGGAATCCTTACACTCCAAAAAAAGTTGGTTATAAAGTACAATTTCATTATTGGATTAGTTTCCTAGAGTTGCTGTAATAATGAAGGTGACAAAAACAACAGAAATTTATTCTCTCACAGTTCTGGAAGACAGAAGTCTGAAATTGAAGTGTTAACAGGGTTGGTTCCTCCTGGAGGCTCTGAGGGAGAATCTGTTCCAGGCCTCTCTCCTAGCTTCTAGTGGATGCCAGAGATTCTTGGGGCTCCTTAGCGTATAGACACATCACTCCAATCTTTGTCTCCATTTTCACATAGCCTTCTCCTGTGTGTGTCTTCACATTGCCTTCTTATAAGGACACCAGTCATTAGATTTAGGGTTCACACTAATTCAGTATGACCTTATCTTAACTCATTACATTTGCAAAGACCTTATTTCCAAATAAGGTCACGTTCTAAGGTTCCAAGTAGACAATAAATTTAGGAGGATGGCATTAACGAGCTGAATTAGACTGGTACTGGCCATTCTGAATCAGACAATCACATGGTCTGCTATGCCGGGAATGACAAATTGCTGAGGAACTGTGTCACATTCATCATCAAAAAGAACATTTCAAGATGTAACCTGAAGTACAACACTGTCAGTAACAGGATAATATCCATACTACTACAAGGAAGACCAGTTAATATGACTATTATTCAAATTTATGCACCAACCACTAATGCCAAAGATGAAGAAATTGAAGATTTTTACCAACTTCTGCAGTCTGAAATTGATCAAACATGCAATCAAGGTGCATGGATAATTTCTGGTGATTGGAAAGTGAAAGCTGGAAACAAAGGAGAAGGATCAGTAGTTGGAAAATACGGCTTTGATGACAGAAACAATGCTGGAGATTGCATAGTAGAATTTTGCAAGACCAACAATTTATTCACTGGAAATACCTTTTTTCAATAACATAGATGGTGACTATACACATGGGCTTCACTGGGTGGAACACACAAGAATCAAATCAACTACATCTGTGGAAAGATATGATGGAGTAATACAAAATCATCAGTCAGAACAAGGCCAGGGGCTGACTGTGGAACAGAACATCAATTGCTCAT
>NW_004444077.1:4401897-4404119 GCF_000243295.1 Trichechus manatus latirostris
AAATTTGGAAGACAGCTACCTGGTCAACCGACTGGAAGAGATCCATATACGTACCCATTCCAAACAAAGGTGATCCAATGGAATGCAGGAATTATTGAACAAACTCATTAATATCACACACAGGTAAAATTTTGTTGAAGATCATTCAAAGACAATTGCAGAAGTATATCGATAGGGAACCACCAGAAAGTCAAGCCAGATTCAGAAGAGGACGTGAAATGAGGGATATCATTACTGATGTCAGATGGATCTTGGCTGAAAGCAGAGAATACCAGAAAGATGTTTAGCTCTGTTTTAGTGACTATGCAAATGCATTCAACTATGTGGATCACAACAAATTATGGATAACACCGCAAAGAATGGAAATTCCAGAACACTTAATTGTGCCCAAGAACCTGCTCATGAGTAGGAACCAACTCAACAGTACCTAACAACAACAACAATACTCAACTCAGTACAGTAATAAACCATATTTCCCATTGATTCATTTACTAGGTTAAGCAAAGTTATAATATCTAATAAGTCTCAGATGCTTAGATGATTACTGCTCCATGTGCAGTGGTAAGGGACAGACTTTTTGCTTGCCAGCCCAGTGGGGAGGTATAGGCATAAATAAGAAAGAAATTAGTATCCCTTTCGTCACATATTCAGAAACACTTCATCATTTCTGAAACAGCCCTAGAAGTATCAAGGTAATAAAGACCAGTTTTATTCTTTCAATTATCTATTTCATAATAGCAAACTTTCATATTTTAAATTGTCATAGATAAAAGGACATCCTTATTAGGGAGTGATGACCCCAAAAGATAATTGTTTTTTGTATTTTTTTCATATAGAAATTATCATTTAATTAACCACAGGTCTCTTGAGAGGACAGAGAGTTAGTAATCTAGCATTATGCTAAAAGTTAAAGGTATACAGAAGGGATACAAAGTTTACAATCCAGTAAAAGAGACAAAAATCATTATATCTAAAACAATGAAGGAAGTGGTCAAACATGTAATCTGTAACTAAAATAACAAAAAATTTTACTTGCGTTAAAAACAATCATTTAAATAAAGTTTATGCAATTTATAGGTCAATAGCACACTTCAAAATTTGTGGTATTAAATTGTAAGAAGTTTCCTTACTTGAGCTTTTAGTGTCTGAAGTTGTCCTTCATAATTCTGAGTCATTGCTAAGTTACATTTTTCCAGACTGTCCAATTTCTGGCGAAGTAACCCCACCTGCATTAAGAATAAAGTTTGATTTTGCTGTTTTAAATTTTTCCTGACAAAATCAGAAATGTGCAAAAGAGGAGTGCAATTCAAATAAAAGTGCTGTACCAAACCCAGAATAAATATTTGTACTGCAGTTCTTAAAATAAGCTATTAATAATTAAGTTCACAAAAACCAAACACAGCTTGCACTATTCCACTGGGTACACATTAGGACAGTATGGTATGGACGTTTAACAAAAGATCCTTACCATCACTAGACTTAAATTAAGGATTAGAATTTGCTTTGTATTGTCCTTTTGAGAGGCATATCTGACATTAGTATTCTATTGACATATTTCAGCTATTCTTTTAGGCCCCACTGCCTTCAATCAGAAGGATACCTGGTGGTGCAATGGTTAAGTGCTCAGCTGCTAACAAAAAGGCTGGTGGTTCAAACCCACCCAGTAGCTCTGTGGGATAAAGACCTGGCGGTCTGTTCCTGTAAAGATTATAGCCTAGAGGGGCGAGGCCAAGATGATAGAGTAGTCAGATGCTTCCTGTGGTCCCTCTTACAACAAAGACCCAAAAAACGCCAAGTGAATTGATTATATATGACAATCTAGGAGCCCTGAACATCAAAGGCAAAGTTGAGGAATCAGGCTGAATGGCAGGGGAAGGGAAAGCCAGTTCAGAAGCAGTGAGGAGCTGCCAGACCTGACCTGGCGGGAACTAGCACCCTGCAGGCCGGATCGTCGGGCATGTGTGGTAAGGCAAGCAGCGGTGCTCGGGATGTGTTTTCCACACTGGGAGAGACCAAGTGGCGGAGCGTCTACTCAAGCATCCAAAACCAGTGAAAAGCAGCACTCAATTAGCAAAAGATGAGTACCTGCATCTATCCCACCGTACAGATCAAAAAACACCCTGTTTAGGAAGAACATCTCTCCCATTTACCTGCCTCCTCCCAGCTCTGCACTAGGTCCTGTGCCGGCTTCAGGGATTGCTGCATCCCCTGGGCCAGAAGTA
>NW_004444077.1:4411214-4424912 GCF_000243295.1 Trichechus manatus latirostris
AAGGAGGAGTGTGCTGTCACATTATAGGGAGAGCAACTAGGGTCACATAACAATATGTGTATAAATTTTTGTATGAGAAACTAACTTGAACTGTAAACTTTCACTTAAAGCACAAAAAAACAAAAAAGATGACACCCTAGAAAACCCTATTGGGTAGTTCTCCTCTGTCACATGGGGTTGCTATGAGTCAAAATCTACTCAATGGCACCTAAGAATAACAGCCTTCAATGGGAGCTCTGCTTTGTGGGTACTATGGAATAACTGTTACATTTTTCTAAGAACTAACATATAAAAAAAAGTCTAAGAGCAGTTCTTAAGGATTTGGCTTGTAGAATTTGTCTGCTTAAAAAGGTGAAGCACCTGTTTACACATCTGTGTCATTACAGGTATAGAGGTGAAAGAGTAGTCCCTTGCATATGCCAGGCCTGATGACATGACTCCATCATAAGGAGAAAATAGATGCTAAGTACTTGTTTCCTGTGGCCCCTAAGTTCCACTGAGGAGCAATAATGATAGGCAAATGGTTGATGAACAAGTTAATGATGTTTTAGTATATAATTAGTAAACATTTCTCTTATGACTAGCCCAAAAGAAAAATAGAGAGACATAAAAGTCCACACTATATAAAGCATATGGTTTTCCTGAACTCCCTCACAGGCCTGAGAGTACACATATACTCTCCTGCGATCCCCAGCTTGGCAGTAAGCAGCCCAGAAGGGGCTCAGAGAGCCCTCTTAAGTGGGTGATCTGGGGTTACACACACGCCTTCACCAACCTTTTCCTTTGTCCTATAATCAACTGTTGGTGTTTCACTTCCTTCAGGAAATATTTTCCTAGCAGATTAGAAGAGGCAAATGTTCCTGAACTCTACCTTGTCCAAAGACACAGCTTTGATGACTACTTCTCTGATTCTATAGCAGCAACAGCACTTACATCTTTGCTTGCAAACAATATTTATTTCACACCTACATGAAATGTGTGTTTACTTTTCTAGATGGAATTGACACTGTATGTCTGCCAGCATCAGCAAATTTCTGTGGATTTAGGCTCTGGCTGTCAATTATTTGATAGAATACATTTAGCACACTATTTGCTGACAGACATTTCAAAAAATAAATGCCGCTACTGATGCCTGATAAGAAGTACGTATGATGAAAAACACATTCTGATAGAATAAACACTATTTATAAAAGTCTGAGGAATTAGTGATTTGTTAACGCATGTATTCAGTATGTACCTCTTGACCTTTCTGATCCAAACAAGTTTGTGCATTTGCCAATTCTTGATCCCGAAGATCTAATCGAGTCTCTAAAGCCCGCATCTTCCTTTCCCAGTCCAATTTTTTGTTGTTCACCATGATGTCAATTTGTTCCATTAATTCCTGAAGCTCAGCCTCACAAGGAGAAGCTCTGGAATTGTAGAAAAGTAAAATACATTACAAAAGAATGAAATGTGAGGGCAAGAAAAATTATTCCCTTGACTGAATAGCTTGATCATTATTATCTCAAATTGCTCAATTAGTTAAATAGAAAGAAGTCTGAAAGTGACAGGTTAATTTTTTTGAATTAAAACTAAAACCTAATTTCAGTGCTAACAGTGTATATACATTTAGTTTTTTAAAATAATATTTTTTACAGTTGGCTAATTCTAGGGAAAATGATAATTATGAAAAACGGTAGGACCGTTTAAGGACTGATACTCTTAAATGTAATTATACATGTACCTATGTCTATCGTAACTCAAGGAGGTTTGACTACAGGCAAATTGGGATTGCTATTGTGGCCTAGAGAGGATAGAAGGGCAAGCCTGGGCTAGGCAAGACCAGATCCAAGGGTGCTAACTGGGTTATAGCATTGCTTCTCAAGCAGGGGAACATGGCATAATCTGTATAGTGTCAGTTTGGGAGGAATTTGATAAGGCAGGTGGGGGCATAGTACGAGTGTTTAAGCAATGGAGATACTATTAGATAAGTAGCAATATCTTTGGTCTAGGAGGGAGGGATCAGTCCCTGGAGAAGGACATCATGTTTGGTAAAGTAGAGGGCAGCGAAAAAGAGGAAGGCCCTCAAAGAGATGGATTGACCCAGTGGCTGCAACAGTGGGCTTGAGCGTAACGATTGTGAGGATGGTGCAGGATCGGGCAGGGTTTCGTTCTGTTGTACACAGGGTTGCTATGAGTTGGAACCAACCTGACGGCCCCTAAGGACAACAACAAGGGGGTCTACGGGGTCCTTGGGTGGCGCAAGCGGTTAGCGCACTCAGAGGAACCTCGGAAAAAAATGCTTGATGATTTATTTCCGAAAGATCAGCCATTGAAAACCCTATTGAGCAGAGTTCTACTCTGACACACGTGAGGTTGCCAGGAGTCAGAACTGACTCAACGGCAACCAGTCTGTAGTTTTTGTTTGTTTTTTGTTGTTGTTGCTGTTGGGAAGGTCTACTGTGTTTGAAACAAGACCCTTGGTAACAGCTAGAATTACTACCTAGGTCAAGGTTCTCCTTCAAAGGAGTTGAACTATTCCTTCCCTAGGGACCTGGCATTAAGTCCAGTCACTCAGGCTGGATAAACAGATGGATACTGAAATTTAAGGCTTCAGCAAACAGATGTCCAGACTAGAAAAGCAAGTTATTTCAGCATTCACTCAGTGGTAGTGATGGGGCTTCTAAAGTATTTTTGTGGCTGAAAGAAGGCAGGAGGGAG
The DNA here is from genome assembly GCF_000243295.1 of Trichechus manatus latirostris. Taxonomy (NCBI): domain Eukaryota; kingdom Metazoa; phylum Chordata; class Mammalia; order Sirenia; family Trichechidae; genus Trichechus; species Trichechus manatus. The sequence continues at coordinate 4,413,915 of NW_004444077.1, forward strand.
AGACAGGTGCAAAATGACATCATTTCCTCCATACAGTTCTACCAAATCAGAAGTCTAGTGCTAATTAAGGATCATTTAGCATTTTGAAAAAAATGAAGCCCAGAGAAGTCCAAGGTCATCTAGCTAATTAGCAGAAGAGCCAGAACTAGATCCTAGACAGCCGTTTCCCATCTTATGCTCTATCTTGTATACTACACAACAAAAGACATGGTATTTTGAATAAGAACTTGCTTGAAAACATATAGGACAAATTATCTCCATTGCAATAGGGTTAGAAACAGGTGTTAGAACCCAAAGAATCCTGAATTCCCAGAATCACTTTCTAAGATACCCAGAGCCAACCTGAATAAAGAATGTCCCTTTGATTATTTTATTCAACAGTAGACTCACCAGTTTTGATTAAAGAGGTTTTAAGTACAAACTGCCATTCTGAAGCCTTCTCCTAGCATTCCTGGGATTAGGTCCAAAGTCCCTCAATTTTTACTTAAAACCTAAAGCAAATTTTAGGAAAGGAAGTACTACTTTCTCTATAAATAACCTGATTGAATTTTAATTGGAGCTATGATATGGGGAAAAAAACAAAACTATGACCTGATGTTTTCACACCATTTTCTCTTTTTTATAACAACATGTACCACCCTTTACTGTAAATACCTTTTGTCTATTTTTTCTGCTAGTGTAAGCTCTGAAAGAACAAAGACTGTATCAGTGTTGTTCATCACCATCTTACCAGAGCCTGGCACAATGCTCCAGCACACAGAAAATGCTTAATAAATCTTGGAAGAATGAATATGTTATTTTTATTCCTATCTCTTCTATTTCTCTCATGCAGGGATGCACCATACTAACGGAATTAAAATGTAGACCAAAAGTAGAATGTGGGCATACTATAAGCTACTCAATCAATATTGTTAAATAAATGAATGGTTTATTTCCTGTTGTGACTATGCTATGCAAAAGTTAGAATCTTAGACACTTAGGGTGGAAGGAATCTTAGAAGCCGTCTAGTCCAACCACACATCCAGCGTTTGCATTCTTTCCACAAATGTTTCTTAAGAGAATCATTTATCATACCCCATTGATCAGATTCAGTAGATCTAGGACAGAGCCCAAGATTCTTCAACGATAACACAAATATCAAGTGATTCTGATACATGCCGAAGTTTGTGATCTATTTTGTAATAGCACTGTCAGGAGGTCGTCCAGCCTAGGTATGAATTCTTCTAGTAGCAGGTAAACACTGTCTGAGATTATCTAGTGTCTCAGTCATCTAGTGCTGCTCCAACAGAAATACTACAAGTGGGTGGCTTTACCAAGAGAAATTTATTCTCTGACAGTCCAGTAGACTACAAGTCCAAATTTAGGGCATCAGCTCCAGGGGAACGCTTTCTCCATCGGCTCTGGAGGAAAGTCCATGTCATCAGTCTTCCTTTGGTCTGGGAGCTTCTCTGCGCAGGAACCTCAGGTCCAAAGGACACGCTCTGCTCCCAGCACTGCTTTCTTGGTGGTATGAGGTTCCCATGTGTCTCTGATCGCTTCTCTCTTTTATATCTCAAGAGAGATTGCATTAAGACACTGATCTTGTCAACCTCATCAGTATAACCTCATCACAGTGATAGAATTTACAACACATGAGGAGATCACACATAATCTCATCATAGTGGTAGAGTTTACAACACATAAGGACATCACATCAGATAACACAATCATACAATACTAGGAATCATGACCTAGCCAAGTTGCTACACACATTTTTTGGGGGACACAATTCAATCCATGACATCTAGATAGCAATGAGTTTAGAAAGTTCTTCCTTATATTGAATTGAAAGGTGTTTCCTTGTTCAAGCCACTGGCCCTAATTTGATCCCTTGAGACCATGAAGAACAAATGCCTTTCCAACATGTCAGACCTTCAAGTACTTGAATACAGTTATCAATCTGCTGAATACAGTTATCAACGTACCTCTGGCTCTTTCCTGAATCTTCTTTTTCCAATGTTCAATATGAGAGACTGAATATACAAATGGACAACAACTAGACCACATATCACAACAGAACTCTCACAACCTCTGAGCAACCAGCCTGGGAAGCCAAATCATAACCTCTGCAGAACAGTCAGAACTTGGGTCAATGACTACCAGCTTCCCTAATTTTTGCCCCTGCTTCCAACTCGGGACCAACCAGAAAGTCAAATATACTCCCCAAACAAACCACATAAGATACCCTGCTTCTAGTTAGCCTGCCTCCAACTTCCCCATGCCAACAACTTCCAATCAAAGCATACCTGAAGCCTTTTCTTTCATTTATTCTAAAGCTTTCCCACTCCCCTGCCTACCTTTGAGTCTGCCAATTGTAAGTGGTGGTAGCTGATTTCCTTTCTATAGAAGACTCTGAATAAACAGACTTCATTTGTTCTCATTTGGATCGTCTTCATTTATTTCCACAAATAACTTTATTTTCTCCAGTTGCTCCCAGAGATTATTTTTCCCCCACCACTCTATACTTAATACCTACTACACTGCCTGGAAAATACTGGATGCTTAACATAATTTGTTCAGTGAATGAATGAATGACAATGGTTAAGATTTGCAGGTCCTTCATAGTCCTGGTGGCTCCTCTGAACAAGTTTCTGTTTGTCAATTTCCTCTCTGAAATGTACCATTCCGAACTTAACATTACACAACAGGTGTGGCCTAATCAGCAAAGCGAGGGACTCTCATATCTTTTGAGTAGGGGGTGAGGAGGTAGGCAAAGATAGTGATATCATACTGTTTCCAAAAAACCTTATTTCTTTCTCATGCATTCACTATCTTGTGCTTATTTATTTTTGTTTGCAGGGGATTCAAGTGCAGGGTTTTATATTTATCCTTATTAAGTATTTAATAGTTTCAGCCTTTCAATGTGGGTCGTCATCACTAGTTCTTTCAACAAACATTCATCAAGCAACTGCTACCCACTGTGTGAGGTATAAGGAATAGAGACACAAGACCAATCGCCTGCACAGAGAGAGACTTGCAAGCTGAGCAGGCACAATAAGAGACTGCTAAATAAATGCACACTATTTTGGGAATGAAGTAGAGCTACTGAATACAGACTTGGAGAAAGTGGGCTATCATGGGAGCCTTCCTAAGGAGATAACATCTGAGCTGATATTTTGGGGCCCTGTTTCTGTCAGAATATATTCACTTTATCTCTCAGTTTTGTCCCATCTATGAACTTAATAAACATTATCTGTTTTATTTATATTTATCTATCTATCTATAACAAAATATTATAGACTTTTTTTTTTATTCAAATAACTGATAAGATGCCATAAAGGACAGAGTGGAGGATAAAGCCTTATGGCATTCCATCACCAAACTCTTCATGATGACAATGATCCATTGTTATTTCTGCTATTATAATCAGACACTAATTCAGTTAATCTTCTATCTTTTTCTTTCCCACATAAATAGGATAAGCCCTGTGAAATAGAATGCCAAAGCCCAAATACAACTCTATCTATTAAGTTTCCCTGATGCATCAGTATATAACCCTGTGAAATGAGGCTGATCTAGTATGGAATGGTCAGGGGGCATCCACCCTGAGTCCTGGTAGCCAGTGCTTCCTCTTCTAGATGCTCACAAACCACTAAGAATCTCTTCCAGATTCTTAACCTAAAATTTAGTCAAACTCTGTTTTACATCAAACTCAGTTTTTGGTCAAACTTAATTTTCCTTTTTAATTAAACTGTCTAATCTTTTAGCAGATCTTTCGTTCTCAGGATAATTAATAGCAGTTCAGCTGTCGCACTAGAATCAGTTATGTACTCCTAAATCTAGTGAACTTTAAAATAAAATACAAAAGGCTTGGTCTAGCTTCCTTCATATAGCTGGGCACTACCATTATTTGATTTATAGTTTTATTTCTTCCTTTAGTCAAGTCAAATGCTGACTAACACTATGGTAAGTACTTTCCTATATTTCCTCTCATGGATCTCTGTAAAGTAGGTATTATCCAAATAAAGGTTGAGGAGTTAAAAGGAAAAATCCTTTGAGTCTTCCAGCTTTGGAGACTGGGTGGATGTGTCTGAAACACAACTATTTGAGACATGCAACTCTTGGTCCCTACAGTTGGGTTTATCCTTGGGAGTAATTTACAAGAGAAGGATTCTGGGGTCAGAGAGGTCTGAATGTGTAAACCATAAGGGAGGAGGGCATACTGAGAGCTCCAGGGTGACATAACAGTCTGGGAAGCTTAGAGTCAAAATATCAGGATGCCAAATTTGAAGATGAAGAGGAAGAACAATATAAACCTGATGATATAAACGGTGGTAGTGGTAGCAAGTGTGTGGGGAGGGGGCACGGAAATGGAGGAGAGAGTAGAAAGAGCCAGGGTAAGATGCACGGACATATACAGGGATGGCCCAGAGCAAATTTCATGGCCAGTGGTTTCTCACCCTAAAATCCTTTAACATACGGGCTTACGAGCTGGTTCTTGCAAGGGCAGACCTTCATCAGACAAAAAGTTATGACGACGTTATAATTTCTGGTCTAAACTGGGACACTTATGAAAGTAAAAGGGGCACTAATAATAAATATGATAGGATAACATGTATAAAGAGTAACTCTTCCAGGCAAATGGGAGGTAGGGTCAGCCTAACCACCACTGATGAGAAGAGAAAGGAGACCATTTCATGCAACATGGAATAGTCTAAGAAAATGAGTTTTCAAAAGACTGATAAGTAATCATATTAGATCTTAACTTTTTCAAACTATTTGAATAAAATCATCCTAAAACGTATTACAATCTTATTTACCTTAGTAAATAAGCTATATTAAATATTATTTTTTATAATTTATTTTATTTTTGTTGTTGAGCATATACACAGCAGAACAGACATCAATACAATGATTTTTACATGTACAATTTCAGTGGCATACTAAATATAATTTAACTTTTCCAAGGTGGTCCACAGACCCATAAACATAAATAGGCCAGACTGAGGACACATTCCAGAAGAAATCCTAGAGCCCACTTTCTTAGACATGTCTCTGATGCCAGCCTGCTCTTTAGTGGATTGTCTCTCCTAAAACAGTAAAGTGAAAGATATATTACTTTATGACCTTTTAGGTCATGGTTTCATGGTTACCCTTGTTCAAAATTAATTATTGAAACATAGGTTAAAATAACATTTACTCAAGCACTTTTCTTGTTCTCCAAAAAATGTTATTTACTACAGCATTTGTGTTTGCTGACTAAGCAGCATTAAAAATGCCTATTTTTACTGCATAATTGAGACAGGGTCTTACATTCATTCCATTTTGTTCTCTCATTTGCAATAAGCTGTGCATGAAAGAGGAATAAACCTCACTATTCCAAGACAGTGTGTTTAAATATATCTATAAAGGCCTTATTCTAAAGCCTTCATCATAATCATCAAAGGAAGACAATCACAGAAATGAAATGCAAAGCCATGGTCTCCAAGTCCCTATCGATGTTCAACTTTTATCGGAAAAAAATTTAAAAGGCACATACAAAATTAAAATATTTTTTACACGAAAAATCTGTTAAAATGCTCACATTATAGATCAACTTTTTCTTGAAATTTTTTTATAATAGCTTTTCACATTCCAAAAACATCTTGTTCCACAGATTGAACGACGTAAGACAATACAGGTACTCCCTGACTTACGACGTATTTGAGTTATGTTGAACCGTACTTACAACTGCCCTTTTTTTGTACGTCTTATTGTTAGTAATGTGTACTGCATACAATGTCGCAGTGCGTAATTTGCTAATGTTATCATTCTCAGATGTTCACTCACAGATGTTCAGTTTTATGATTTCCTGTTCAAAATACTGATTTCCTGGACAGACTGGGGAAAACTGTAAAACAAAAAAATCAAATTCACAAAAAAGATTGGGCTTGCTGGCCTGATAGAGACTGGAGGAACCCTTGAGACTATAGCCCTAAGATACCCTTCTGACCTGGAAATGAAGCCGTTCCTGGAGACCACCCCAGCCAAACAACAGACAAGCACATAAGATAACCAATAACACCTGAGAGGAGCATACTCCTTACAACAATCAATTATAAGATGAGAAGGCAGGAAGGGATAATCAGGACGAAAGAAAATGTGGAAACCAGGGCAGAAATGGGGAGAGTGCTGACACATTGTGGGGAATGAAACCAAGGTCATGAAATACTTTATGTACAAACCATCAAATAGAAAACTAATTCTGTAAACTTTCACCTAAAACACAATTTTCAAAAAATGTTACTGAAGGAGTAAAATACAAAATCTGCATATATTTGAAACATAAATCATGAGGTTCCCAAGGTCGCGGGTGGGGGTGGGAGTGGGGGAATACTACCGTATAGATTTAGTTTTCTAAACTAAATCAGGAGCTTCAGTTGCTTGAAAACATGGATCCAAATGCTGATCGCTTTGCTAAAGTCTATAGGCAGATTCGGGAAGCAGTGAGATGTTACTCCAAAATACATGCAGAAAAAAAAGGAAAGGATCATACAGACAACTCTCACCCACTTTCTGACTAGAAACACCACTCCCATTCCCAGCTATAGTCCAGATGATCCAGAACTTTCTGCAAGTAAAGTTATTACCACAGCTGACAAAATGCCAATGATGTCCAACTCTTCTTCATCGTCAGAGTAAATTTTTATGATTTGTGTTTTTTTTTTAATGTATGTGTTAAAATATATCTGGAAGTTTATATGTAATGCTTCCAGCCCCCAGAGACAAATAAAGATCAGATTTATAAAGATACTGATGAAAGAAGGCAATAATAATGAAAACAACGACAACTTAGGTCAGAACCGACTTCTGAGAGTCGTCGGGACAGAACCCCGTTGTAAGTCAGGGACTACCTGTAGTGAAATATTAGCAAGTACAAACCCTTTTTACCCAGGGTGATATTTATAATTATCTGGAAATATAAATAGCTTCACTATCCTCATAAACTTATATATCTGGGATATTTCATATTAACACATGTAAACACGATACAATTAATAATAAACACGTTTATCTGCCCATACATTAGCTTGGGTTCCGTAAACTACCAATGAACATGTGGCCCCTCTGAAATCTCTAGGACAATGAAAATTCCCTCTTGCCAAAAGGTCTAGATGGCATCGTTAGTACATGCGAGGATAATCATTTTACCCTTTTTCTATTTAAACCTGGAGCCAGTGGTTTCACTGGATCCTAACAGTGAAGAATTTGGCAAGCACTGAAAAAATCAGTTTTTCCAATACCAGAAAACTTTTTAGGAAATATACTGTTTTCTGGATTCAGAAATTTCTAATGAATGTTCTAATGATAGCTTGTTCTGATAACTTACAATCTGTAGCCTGAGCTTCTGAGCTCCTGACTTCTGTATCCAACCACCTATTCAAAATGGACATTCCCATAGGATATCTAACAGGCATCTCAAACTTCACATTTCCAAAGCAGAGCACTTGACTCCCTGCCCCACAAACTTGCCATCTCTTTAACTGGTACCACTGCTCGCGTTTGCTCAAGATAAGAACCATGTACTGTCCTAGATTAACTTTCCCTCAAACCCTAATACAACAGTAAGTTCTGTTGGCACTACTTCTAGTAATATATACTAAATTCTGACCACTTCTCATTATATCCAGTGATAAACTCTGGTCTTAGTCATCCTTATCTCTTGTCTGCTTCCATTCTTATCCCCCGTGTAGCAAGTTGCCTATCCAACATCCAGTCTTCTTTTCTTTCATATTAACAGAACTCTGATTTTCTTCAGAGTGGAGATGTTTTCAGCTAAAAAAATAACTACACTTCCAAGCTGCTCTCGGAACTCGGCATGGCCATGTAACACAGTCTGGCCAGTAAAATCAAGTGAAAGTTGTCATCAAGCTATTTAAATAAGGGCCACAGCAGATGCTGTGGGTGCCCTACACACCCCTCACACTTACCACTTCAGGCACACCAGCCTGATTTCCAGTGATCAGAAACTTTATTTCTTTGCTTGAGTGCCTTCTCCTGCCACTAGCATCCTCTTTGCTGTTATCTGAATTTTTTTCCCTTATAGGTAAGGTGTTGTTTTTCTCTTGCTGCTTCCACAATTTTCTGTCCTTAGTATTCAGAAGTTTGATTATAATGTACCTTGACATGGATTGCTTTGAGTTTATCCTGTTGTACAGTTCGCTCAGCTTCTTGAATCTATAGGTTTATGTCTTTTTTGAAATTTGTGAAAAATTTGTGCCATTATTTCTTGAAATACATTTTCAGCCCTACACTCTTCTCCTCTCCTGGGGCTCCAATGACACGAATGTTAGATTTTTTTTTTTTTTTAGGGTTGCCATAAGTCGGAACTGACTCAACAGCAATGGGTTTTTTGGTGTATGTCATCTCAGCGTTAGTGTCTGCTGATTGTCTTTTCTCATTCAGGTTGACATCTTCCTGATTCTTGGTGTGGTGAGTGATTTTCAGTTGAAACCTGGACATTTTAAGTACTGTGTTATGAGACCCTGGATCTCATTTAAATCTTGTGTTTTAGCAGGCCTCTTCCGACAATGCTCTGGCAGGGAAATTTACTGCTAGGTGGTGGTGGAAGTTTAGGTTCTCAGCTCAGACTCTGTTGATACCTGGGGGTGGGGGTGGGGGGCTCCTAATAACTGCTGGATAGAGGTTCAGGCTCCTCACTAGTCCTTCACTTACAAGTGTTTTTTCTTGCTAGGCTTCCCCTTTCCTGTTCCTTTGGCTAGAGAGACAAAGCTTTTCTTGGGGATTTTTTTTTTTTCCATCTGTATCTGTTGGTGTTTCTGGGTTGCCAGCTTCTCTAGTACCCAGTCTGGGAAATATGAGACAAGAAACAAATTCACCCCCTTGTCTTTCCTTGGGTCCTGAGTTCCCTGCCACCTCCCTCCCCCTTTTCCCTCTCTCCCTCCCCTTCTTCCTTCCCTCCTTTCAAAACCATTCACTGAATTCCTACAATCACTCAACAGTGTGCTAAGATGTTTAAATCTACCTTCGAGTTTGACATACCAGAATTTTACTCCAGGTCTACTTCACTTTGTTTCTTTTCACAGAAACAAGAAACTGGAAGAACTTGTAAAATTTTATTACTCTGTGCGGAATAAAGTATGATGGAGGGAGACTAAAGGGGGTATAGTCAGGGCCATTCAGGAGGTAAGAGAATCAATCAAATTAAAAAGGATTTTCAGTGTGCACGAAGAATACCTTACTACGATTTATTTAACTACCAATACACTGACTTAGAATATTTAGAAGTTTTTACAAACTATAATTCAAACTATATTTAACTCATCAAGAAACTAGGTAGTAAAGTTGTGAATCTGAATTAATATCTCTCAGCAGGAAATGACACTTTAAGGGTTAAGAAAGTTGGACACATAAAAGAGCCCTCTTTTAAAGGACCTTTTCTGAATTCAGATGTGAAAAGTTCTGCTTTAATATTCATCTGCTTTGGTTCTTTGAAAATATGACTTGTGGCAGATAAGAAGGATTTGGTGGATCATGAAGCATTTGATGAGATTCTATGAGCAAGATCAATGGCTTCAGTACAAGTCACAAAATAAAAAGTAGATTAAAAGATTCAGTAGAGAAAGATGAGGCTTTTGGTTAAAGATAAATGAATACAACAGTTTGCTCCCATCCCAGATCCTACTAATACAAGCAAAAGGATAGTTTTTAAAGTATAAACCTACAAGACAAAAATAATGGGAGCTAGAATCTAAGCTGGCAGTGGAAAAGGCAAGAAGCAACTTGACAAAGTACTTCTGAAAATAGGAGGTGAACAAAAACCTAGAAACAGAAGAGCTGGCTAAGAAGCAGCTGGATGCCTATACCCCTTAATGGCAGAAGGCTAAAGGCACATTTTCTAGAGAAGGTAAACAAGAAAGACTATGGACTGGGGAATATTGGGCACAGTAGAGGATGGGAGCACTATAGTGGAAATCAGGGGAGTAAATGTAGGTCACATAGTACATGTCTAAATCTCCAGCTTCTTCCTTCTCCTCAAACAGAAGATTAAAAATGTATTCTCTGGAATCTTATCATTCTGAGACAGAAAACTGAAAGAGACTGACATGGGGTTCTGCAAGAAAAAGGCCTATCCTGATTACCATACAGTGAAGACTATGGCCTATAAGCCTTTCACATGTGTTCCGAGCTTTCCATCAGCTTTCTAATATGTCACTCTCAAATAGAAGCAAGCAGTCAAGGATCACAAACATTTGAGGAGAGCAGCTCACACGACAGACAAGGTAGGTCAAATACAAACAGAAAAACAATTTTGAAGAAAACTATCCAGAAATGAAAAACTTCAAAAATTTAAAATTGATATCTTTATTAACTACATTCATAAAACAAGAAACAAAAGATCAAACCCGTTGCTGTCGAGTTGAGTCTGACTCATAGCAACCCTGCAGGACAGAGTAGAACTGCCCCAGAGGGTCTCCAAGGAGTGGCTGGTGGATTCAAACTGCTGACCTTTTAGTTAGCAGCTGAACTCTTAACTACTGAGCCACCAGGGCTCCAAAACAAGAACAGATACTATAAAAAGAATATAAAGAGACAGAAACGGATTTTAGAAATTGCAATAGCTGAAATCAAAAGCTCAACAGAAAGATTGGAAGAAAAACTGAGTTAATCTCCCAAAACGCAGAGCAAAAAAACAAAAACATGAAAAATATCAAAGATAAGAAAGTTAGAAGACATTCCAGAATGCCCAACATCCTAATGATAGGAATCTCTGAGAACATGGAAGACAGAAAATCATCACAGAAATAATTCAATAAATTTCTTACATTTCAAGACATGAGTTTCCAGATTAATGGGGTTCACTGAAGGGGACCAGAGTATTCACACAAAGTATGATTGGAAAAAAAAAAAAAAAGAGGTTCTGGCAAAATGGCACTCTAGGCAGAAGCATCACGCCGTCCCTCCACAGCAAAGATACAAACAACTAAGCCAAACAGAGAATACAACAATCCTGAAACC
>NW_004444077.1:4431618-4433146 GCF_000243295.1 Trichechus manatus latirostris
TCAGATGGCATCAGACTTCTCAACACCAACAAGAGAAGCTGGAAAATAATGGAGCGATATCCTCAAAATTCTGAGGAAAAATTATTTTTATTTTTAATCTAAAATTGAACACTCAACTAAGCCATCAATTGAATATAAGGGAAATAGACTTAAACTGTCATTTTAAAATATATAAAATTTCAAAAAAATTACATCCTATGCACCTTTTCTCATGTCATCAGTGGAAGAAGTACTCCACCTATACAAGGGAATAAATCAAGAAACAGGAAGACATGGGGGACAATAAACGGGATATAACATACAAGAGAGAAGCAAAAGAAATTCCTTGGATATAAACAGATAGCTCAAGACAAGAGCTGTGCACTAGGCTTAGAGAGTAACCAGGATGAACTGAGCTAGTGAGATGTCTGATCAAGTGTTTCTTCAAAAAGGCTGAAATACAAAGAATACTGCATGTGTTAGAATGAATTGAGAGTTATACAACTGGGCAGTGAAGCAGGGTTTGGGGTTATGCAGCTAAAGGATGATAAGTACAAAGAAGGATAAGCATATGAAAAATACCAGACAGTTATTAACTCCAGGAAAAACAGAATTTTGTGCAGGGAAAAAAAAAAGTAATCAGTATACAATCTGGCTCAGAGGTGAACAGTATAAAGTCATAACAAAACAAACAGAATATTAATCCAACCAAAATTATGGTATATTGGGAGGATGGAGGAATGGGAAGAGTGTGTGTGTGTGTGTGTGTGCACGTAGGGGCTGGGGGCAGACGCTGTGATAGGGAGCATAAAGAAGAGCTATATTCTCACTTTCATTGTGGAAGTCAATAAATAATGTCTAAGACTGAAAAATCAAGAAGTAGTGATACAAGCATGTTATTTAGAGATATGAGGTAAATCAAAAAACAATCAGCCAAAACAACTGAAAGTGGTTGCCATTACAGGAGTGGAAAATTGGGGAGGGAACAAGAAATTGCTCTTTTTTCGTTAACAATATTGAAGAACCAGATTATTATTTTTTAAGCTATGTGCATGTGTTACTAAGTCAAGAAAGATCTGGATAAAAGTTATTTTCCAGTTAGAAAAAATATTTTAAAGTAGTAGTTCATACTGTATGCCTCCACTCATGCAGGGATGATGACATTTTTCTTTTTTTTTTTTGTAACACTCAAGTTCAAAAGAAATACAAGAGTGAGAACCAACACTTCTACAACAAAAAGACAATCCAATTAAAAACGGGCAAAAGGAAATGAACAAACACTTCACCGAAGAAGACATTCAAGTGGCTAACAGACACATGAGGAAATGCTCGAGATCACTAGCCATTAGAGAAATGCAAATCAAAACCACAATGTACCATCTCACCCCAACATTACTGGCACGAATTGTAAAAAAAAAACAACAAAAAACCAGAAAATAACAAATGTTGGAGAGGCTGCAGCGAGCTTGGAACTCTGGTGGGAATGAAAAATGGTACACACAATGGAGTGTTACGTAGTGATAAAGAACAATGATGAATCTGGGAAGCA
>NW_004444077.1:4433667-4439237 GCF_000243295.1 Trichechus manatus latirostris
TTTTGGACAAACAAGAAGTTAAGAAGTATACCACCCAGGTTCGTTTTCATGAAAAGATTACTTAAGGAAGTACTTAAGTCAAATTAAAAATGAATCAGACTTTTTTTTAATCAAGAAAGGGAAAGATTTTGTACAAAATAACAATAATGAGCAATGTAATCAGTAAAACTTACAGTTCTTAAAAAGGAGTCTTAAAATAAAAAGGGAATAACATAAGATTAATAACAATCAAAACTAGCAATACAGAATATTTCAACAGAACCTTGGAGATGGGATAAGAGAGTGGGAGGCAAAGATATTAAAGGTTAAGTCTTATTAGGGTCAACAGAGGTCAAAGTTACAGTTAAAATTCTAGATAACAAAAGAAAAATACATATTAACAATGTTTGTAAAAAAAGTAAACTAACAACTTGTAAAACAGGATCTACAACTTCCACAAGAAAGGATGAAGAAAACTAGATCAGACTAACGAAAGTTGGGAAGGTAAAAAGGTTCAAACAATAATGTATTAATGACCATAAAATCCTCTTTTTAATGGCAAAGACTTTCCAACTGAAGTATATATATTTTTAATTTAACTATATGCCGTTTGCAAGAGACACAGCTAATATGATAAACAAACAAAAAGGTTGAAAACAGGGCATAAACAAAGATATTATAGACTAAAGTAAACAAAAAGAAAGCAAGGATGATAATATTAATATTAGACAAAGTAAATTTCAAACAAAAACATGAAGTTATGCTTGTGAGATATTTTCTAATGCTAAATCATGTAATATACTAAGAAGATATAATATCCATAAACCTTGACACACTGAGAAGAAGAACACAGAAATACGTAAAACAAAAATAGTTTGAAATCCAAGAAGAATGGGAGAAAACCAGTCACAGTGAAGATCTTTCTTAAAATTTGACACATCAGACAAAAAATAACAGTGGATATGAATAATATAATTTAAACATAGTAATAATTGCAACAGTTAAAAAGCTCAATTATATAACTTTTTTAACCTTTTTAGCCAACCAATAGAGGATATACATTTGTTTTCAAATGCCTAAAGGACATTTAGAAAAGTTGATTATGTAATAGATGGCAAGAATAATCTTATTGAAATTGAAAGACTACAAACCATATAGGCCATATTCTATGACCATGATGGTAAGTGGATGAAAATACAATAATAAAAATATAATTAAAATTCCCTAGAAATTGTGTCTTCTAAATATCTCAGGTAAAAAAGGAAATCAAATTTCAAATAAGAGATTATTTAGAAAATGGCAGGTTGCAAATCTATGCTCAGGAGAAATTTTAGTTTTATGCTTTTATTTAAAGAAATCATGAAAATAACTGAACCAAAATATTCAACTCAAAAACCAGAACAAGATAAATAAAATAAACCATGATATGGCAAACGAATAAAGAGTAGAAATTCATGAATAAGAAAACAAAAACAAAGCAAACAAAAGCTAGATGGCTCTGTAAAAAGATCAATAAAATACATCATTTATTCATTCTATAATTATTTGTTCTGGGCACACACTCTAAAAACAAATAAAAAGGACAAACTGACATAAATATGACTGTTTTGATTAGGAGTTTAGGCTTATAGCACAAATACAAATACCTGTAATTGGGAGAAATTATGGATAAATTAAAAGCAAACGCTGTTATAACAGTGATGTCAGAGAATAATGATTCACTCCCATTGTCCTGTGTCTAAAAGCCTCCATCTTAGCCCTGTGGACTTTCTGTCCCCACTGTCTGGGACTCTCTTTACCCAGACAGCCACACAGCTCAATCCCTCACTTCTTTCGAGTCTCTGCTCAAATGACATCTTACAGAAAATCCTTGTTTGACCACCTCATACACACTCCTATTTTGTTCACTGCTGTCTTCCCAGTGCCTAGACCACCGAGTGGAACACAGCAGACCCTAAATAAATATCTGATGAATGAAGGTTGCTCTTTCATTCTGTGTATGTAAGTGCCATGGTTTGATAAGCTACATAACAAATCCCTTATGAATGAGGTTTTATGGTATGCATCATCTAGGTTTTAACATATTTCTTAATGGCATGTGAGACAGAGTCAAAGCTGATCTGGGCTCCCCATGCTTTGCAGACCATGGTAGACAATGTGTGGTCCCCTGTCTGCTGTGGTGAGAGGAATGGTTCCTCATGGAAACCTCCAGTCATTCTTAATAACCTGTTTATAATTAAGTTGTATCCAACAAGCTCTATGGTTGCCTACTAAATTCTAAGTTCTTTAAGGGCAAGGTCTGTTTCTTAAATGATCTCTGTATGAACCACAGGGCTTAGTGTTGTGCTTGGTATATAGTCAGTACTCAATACTTTCTTTTTTTTCAAAATAATGAATGAAGGAAAACAGCCATCTCCACAGCCTTGGACACTTATTTGCAGAAGTAAAGTGATCTCTGTATGCAATCTTAGGTTTGAGAACTTCAATCTGCATCTTAGCCTTTAGTGCCCTTATTACACTAAAGATCCAACATATGCTCAATCCAGAATCCTTACCTTGCTATGGATATTCAGCAGGCTATTCCCTGCATCTCATCACAATCCGTTTCCAATGAAAGAAAGCATGCAGGGATTGAAGCCAGGCATATTTAAATTCCAATCCTACCTCCTGTACTAACCAGCTGTGTATTCTGGGGTAAATTCCTGCTTGGTTTCTTTCTACCTTTCTGAGCCTCAATGTGGCAGCGGCTGCTAGTTTTCCATCAATATCAATTCTTCATTTACTTTAGAATTTCTAACCTTTAGCTGGCCATACGGCCACCCAGTTAGAGACCACAATTCTCGGTCTTCCTTGCAAGCAAGCTGTGGCTCTGTGACTCAGTTTTGGCCAAAGAAAAGTGAGCAGAAATGATGTGTACTACTTACAGGTCATACTAAAAGGAATGTTCTTAACTCTGTTATGTAAGACAGACATAAACTTCAATCTTATTTAAGCCACTGTATTTTAGTATTTCTTCATTACATTAGCTTAGATTATAACTAATATTAAAAAAAAACACCAAAAAAACCCTCACCATAAAGTCGATGCCGACTCACAGTGACCCTATAGGACAGAGTAGAACCGTCCCATAGAGTTTCCAAGGCTGCAATCTTTACGGAAGCAGACTGTCACATCTTTCTCCCATGGAGCAGCTGGTGGATTTGAACCACCAACCTTTTGGTTGGCAGCTGACCACTTAGCCACTGTGCCACCAGTGCTCCTCTATAACTAATATACTCAGTTTTTTTCCTTAAGTTGTAAAATGAGAATACCTAGCAGGGCTGTTATAAAGAGGAGTATGCACTAGGAGCTAAAAAATGATGCTATTATTATCCAGACTTGCGTAGCTTTCCTTCAGCCTGGTGTTAAAGTAGGTCTGAATAGAATAACTGAAAGAGAGACGCCTGGAGTGACTAACTAGTGTCAAGGTCAGTCACTACAGTAATGCTACAGTAACACCCCCACTCACCTCCACCCCTGGCTCTGGGGTCAGCCAGTGGGCAGCTGGCTAATGAAACAATAGAAAAAGGAAACTTCATGAGGCTTGTGGCAGGGAAGACGTAGGGACAGATACTTATGAAAAGGAATTTGGTTACATTTCTATGATGGAGAATGCTATACAAATTCTCTTCTTCAGCTCTCCATGAAATTTTTGGTTTAATGTCCATCCCTGTTGCTGTTTCGTGGAGTTGGATCTATTTTCGGGCTGCGTTGAAGTGCGGAGTTCAGCCTTAAGGGCAAGAGTAGAGGGAAGTTTGGGACACTTGGTGCAGAAAGGGGTAAACTGGCCAGGAAGTGCTGCACTGTGAGAAGCTAAGAGTGCAGGAAGCCTGCAGTGTCAGTCCCCTGCACGAGGTACCCATCACCCAGGACACTGGACAAAGTCACTAAAAGTTGGAAAATTGTGATTTTCAAGCACAGATCCACAGATTCAAAACTGGAATCACACTACAGATCCTTAATTATAATCACTTGAAATTTCCCCCCACCCTCACCAAAAATAATTTGCACATCCTTCTATTGATACTAGATTTCAAAACTCATGTATCATCAGGGAGTTTTTGGCATCGACTTACTAAACAGAAGTTTCTCAGCACTTACCCCATTGTGTTTTGGGCCTGGTTCTCCATGTTGAGAAGCTGCTGAATCTGGTTTATGGTTCTTGATTTTTAATCTGTTAAGGGAAAAAATTATCTAGAGTCCTAAAACGCTTACATTTATTAACCTATAAAGCATGAAAATTTTGCTACTGGCAAACCATTTAGTATTAGTATTTCTGAGTGGACTAGCTCATGATTCTACAAAATGTTGATTAACTTGGGGTTTTTTTTGGAGGGCTGCCCCATGCATTTATGACATTGGTTTAGTGATGAGTTGAAAAATGTGGTACTGACTGAAATGAGCACTCATTCACTATTTACTGAACAATAGCTCAACACCAGGTAACTATGCTCAGTACATGAGGATGAGTAAAATGGAATCCTTACTCAAGAGGAGTTCCCGTTGGATGTTCTCAAACTTGTCTTTCATGTGGATCCCCTAAATGGGCTGCCTTTGAGTAAATTCTTTCTTTGGCCCTTTCTGAGTTTTGCTAGAATAAATATACTACAAACTTTAGGACAAAAAGGTTAAGAATTGCCTAAAAATAGAAATCTTATAATTCCTCAATGGTTCCATGGACATTGGCTCATCGTCTTGACAGAACAGCAGTATTAGTACTTGCCTAAAGCAAAAGACTTTTTCCCAGCAACAAAGTTTTAGTAAAAAATAATCTATGAGGATAAATGGACAAAGTATTGAAAAAGGACTTCATCTCCTCCAAATCACTGAATAAAAGTCAGTCAAGTAGCAGTCGAAGTAGTAGGATGATGAGGAAGGCTCCAGGCTCATGCCACTAACAAATCAAAAGGAATTTAGGGGAAGTCCTGGAATCGTGTTGGAGGGGCGGCGCAAGGAGCAAGGCACTGAATGGAAAACTTGACCAGGACTAAGGGATGAATAAATGATTTTGTAGGTTCTCAAATCCCTCACTTTAATGTCAGGGAAACTGAGGCACAGACATACTCAGTGACTTGCCTAAGGCCACACAACTAGACCTAGACTTTCTGACTCAGGGAGAATCTCTGCTCTGGATTCTGCAAAGGCGCTTCTTATATCCCTCGGTCTTTCCAGCCGCGGCGCGACCCGCGTCCCAACCCGCGCACAGTTCAGGCCTAGTCTCCCCTAAGCAGCTGGCCTGTTGGGGGCCCGCCCACCCCTCTAGGGTGGCCCGCGCCTGCCCCGGGGGACGAAGATCAGCGGGCGAGTCTAGGCCGGGGAGGCCTGAGGCCAGGTTACCTGCGCTGCGCCGCGCCCGCCCGAGAGGTCTGAGGCCCCGGGAGCAGGAACGCCGGGGCCTCCCGCCCCGAGGGCCCCGCCGCCAACCCCGCGCTCCCGCTGCCCAGGCTTGCCTGCCGCGCGGCCGCCTAGGCCGTTATGGCCTCTCCCGCCCGGCTCCCCGCGGTTCTGCCGCTTGGCCTCTGGTTGCCATGGCGACGCGGCCCGAACTCGCG
>NW_004444077.1:4439939-4445750 GCF_000243295.1 Trichechus manatus latirostris
GACTGGGGTGGAACCCAGGGTGACTGATACCAAATTCTTTCCTTTTCCCACCAAGTTCCAAGAATAATTGATGATAGAAGCGCTGTCTCACTGTCTTGATTTCACATTTCACAGAGGAAAGGACAGGAAAGAATGTTATGGCCTACAGCTACTTTGAGAGATTTTTTAAAAATAATTTTTTGTTGTTGTTGAAAATATACACAGCACAATTTCTACATGTACAATTCAATGACATTGATTACATTCAAGTTGTTGTCACCCTCCTTTTCAGAATTGTCCCTATCCCATTAACATAAACTCACTGCCCCTTAAGCTTCCAATCTAACCTTTCCAGTTATTTTTGTCTATTTGATCCATTTAGATAGTTCTTTAAAAGAGCACAATGCTCAAGGCAGACACTACTAATTAAGCTATACTGTTGTTGGCTTAGAGAAGACTTAAGCACTTGGATTTTCTGTTTGAAAAATATTCTTGTATCTATTTTAGGAACAGAATTCCTTCTCAATACACCCAGCTGATTAACTTCTAATTCTTAAAATATTTTATTTGCGCTGTACTTTCCTAACATTAACAGTAATTTGCTATTTAACATGGTTATCAATTTAGTATCCTCCCACATTCCTCCATCCAGGTTCCATTTCAATTACATAAAATCATCTGCTGCTTCTTGACAAATCAAGTTTTATAGATGAACTGTATAAAGTAACTCAGGTTATTAGTTTTAATGAGTGTTTCATAGCGCTCATATTGTGATTGAAGAGTTATCATTTCATCTTAATATTATTCTGAAAATCCTAGTCATGCTCTTTTATTCTTTTGTAAACTAAATGGATCAATGTATTTTTCTTGACCTGAGGAAGAGTTAATGGAACTTGGCAAGAAATGTTAATGAAGTTTCAGGATACCCAAGGTCACTCACACTTGTGTAGCTCTTTACCATTGGTCAGTACTTTCACATTCATTATTTCCTCAGATGCTCAGAAGTACTCTGTGAAGCAAACATAACAGGCGTTATTAGGAAACCAAGGCTTAACGAGAATAAAGGATTTGTCCAAGATGGTATATCTACTTCAAGTGCAGCTAAGATATGAACCTAGGTCATATAATTCCAAATCTACCAAAACCAAACCCACTGCTGTCGAGTCAGTTATGACTCATAGCAACCCCATAGGACAGAGTAGCACTGCCCCAGAGGGTCTCCAAGACTGCAATCTTTATGGAAATAGACTGCCACATCTTTTTCCCATGGAGCGGCTGGTGGGTTCGAACCACCAACCTTTTGGTTAGCAGCCAAGCACTTAATCACTGTACCACCAGGACTCCTTACTCCAAATCAAGTGCTCTTCAAACTCTGTCTAAAAAATAAGGTCGACAATAAAGAGAACTATGAAAAGGAAATCAAGAAAGCAATACCCTTTATAATAGCCCCTAAAAAAATAAAATACTTAGGAATAAATCTAACCAGGGACGTAAAAGACCTACACACAGAAAACTACAAACCACTACTGCAAGAAACCAAAAGAGACCTACACAAACGGAAAAACATACCATGCTCATGGATAGGTAGACTCAATACTGTGAAAATGTCAATTTTACTCAAAGCAATCTACAAATACAATGCAATCCCGACCTAAATACCAACAGCATTCTTTAATGAGATGAAAAAAACTAATTATTAACTTTATATGGAAAGGGAAGATGCCCCAGATAAGTAAAGCACTATTGAAAAAGGAGAAGAAAGTAGGAGGGCTCACACTACCTGACCTCGGAACTTACTATACAGCTACGGTAGTCAGAACAGCCTGGTACTGATACAGCGACAGACACATTGACCAATGGAACAGAATTGAGAACCCAGATGTAAATCCATCTACCTACCGTCACCTAATCTTCGACAAAGGGCGGGAAAAGACAGTCTTTTTAACAAATGGTGCTGGCAAACTGGATGTCCATCTGCAAAAAATAAAACAGGACCCATGCCTCACACCACACACAAAAACTAATTAAAAATGGATTAAAGACCTAAATATAAAACCAAAAACTATAAAGATCATAGAAGAAAAAATAGGGCCAATGCTAGAAGCCCTAATACACAGCATAAACAGGATACAAACCGTAACTAAGAATACACAAACACCAGAAGATAAGCCAGATAACTGGGATCTTTAAAAATTAAAAACTTATGCTCATCAAAAGACTTCACCAGAAGAGTAAATAGAGAACCTATAGACTGGGAAAAAATTTTGGCTATGACAAATCCGACAAAGGTCTAATCTCTAAAATCTATAGGAAAATCCAACACCTCTACAATAAAAGAGAAATAATCAAATTAAAAAATTGGCAAAGGATCTGAACAGACACTTCACCAAAAAAGACATTCAGGCGGCTAACAGACACACGAGGAAATGCTCGAGATCACTAGCCATTACAGAAATACAAATCAAAACCACAATGAGATACCATCTCACACCAACATTACTGGCACAAATCCAAAAAACAGAAAATAACAAATGTAGGAGAGGCTGCGGGGAGACTGGAACTCTTTTGCACTGCTGGTGGGAATGCAAAATGGTACAACCATTTTGGAAAATGATGTGGCACTTCCTTAAAAAGCTAGAAATAGAAATACCATATGATCCAGAAATCCCTCTCCTAGAAAGGTATCCTAGAGAAATAAGAGCTGTCACACGAATAAACATATGCACACCCATGTTCATTGCAGCATTATTCACAGTAGGAAAAAGATGGAAACAACCTAAGTGCCCATCAATAGATGAATGGATAAACAAACTATAGTACATACACACAATGGAATACTATGCAACGATAAAGAATAATGATGAATCTGTGAAATATCTCACAACATGGATGAATGTGGAGTGAAATAAGTCAATCACAAAAGGACAAATACTGTATGAGACCACTCTTATAAAAGTTCATGAAAAGGTTTGCACACAGAAAGAAACAATCTTTGATGGTTACAAGCAACAGGAGGGAAAAGCACTAAACAGACTATAGTTAAGTGGTAACTTTGGTGAAGGGTAAGGCAGTACACAATATTAGGGAAGCCAGCACAACTTGATGAAGGCAAGGTCATGGAAGCTTCATAGACATATTCAGACTCCCTGAGGGACTGAATTACTGGGCTGAAGGCCGGGGACTATAGTCTCAGGGGACATCTAGCTCAATTGGCATAACACAGTTTATAAAGAAAATGTTGTCCATCCTACTTTGGTGAGTAGTGTCTGAGGTCTTAAAAGCTTGTGAGTGGCCATCTAAGATACTCCACTGGTCCCAGTCTGTCTGGAGCAAGGGAGAATGAAGAAAACCAAAGACACAAGGGAAAGATTAGTCCAAAGGACTAATGGACCACAACTACCACAGCCTCCACCAGACTGAGTCCAGCACAACTAGATGGTGCCCAACTACCACCACTGACTGCTTTGACAGGAATCACAATAGAGGGTCCCGGACAGAGCTGGAGAAAAATGTAACCCACACACACACACACACAAAAGAAGACCATACTTACTGGTCTAACAGAGACTGGAGAAACCCCAAGAGTATGGACCCCGGACACACTTACAGCTCAGAAATGAAGTCACTCCTGAAGTTCACTCTTTAGCCAAAGATTAGAGAGTCCCATAAAACAAAATGAGACTAAATGGGGACACCAACCCAGGGGCAAGGATGAGAAGGCAGGAGGGGACAGAAAAGCTGGCAATAGGGAACCCAAGGTCAAGAAGGGCAGAGTGTCGACACGTTATGTGGTTAGCAACCAATTTCACAAAACAGTATGTGTATTAATTGTTTAGTGAGAAACTAATTTGCTCTGTAAACCTTCATCTAAAGCACAATAAAAAAAGTTAAAAAAGAAATAAGGTCGATATGCAAGGATGATTCAACATTGGAAAATCAATGCAATCTACCACATAAATAAAACAAATAAGAATCACATGATTATCTCAATCGATGCAAAAATGGCATTTGATAAAGTCCAACACCCATTCATAATAAAAACTCTCAGCAAAATAGGAATAGAAGGGAAATTCCCAAACATAATTAAGGGCATATATACAAAACCAACACCCAACATTATTCTCAATGGAGAGAGACTGAAAACATTCCACTTGAGAAAGGGAATCAGAAAGGATGCTCTTTATCACCACTTGTATTCAATACTGTACTGTAAGTCCTAGCTAGAGCAATAAGGCAATAAAGGGAAATAAAGGACATACAAATTGGTAAGGAAGAAGTAAAATTATCCCTATTCGAAGATGATATGATCACATACATAGAAAATCCCAGAGACTCCACAAGAAAGCTATTGGAACTAATAGAAGGTTTTAGCAAAGTGGCAGGGTACAAGATCAACATACAAAAATCAGTTGGATTCTTCTACACTAACAAAGAGAACTCTGAAAAGGAGATCAGGAAAATAATACAATTTACAGTAGTCCCCCAAAAGATAAAATACTTAGGAATAAATCTAACTAGGGACGTAAAAGACTTATACAAAGAAATCTACCAAAGTGATCTACAAATATAATGCAATCTTCATCCAAATTCCAACATCATTCTTTAATGAGATGGAAAAACTAATCACCAACTTTATGTGGAAAGGAAAGAGGCCCGGGGTAAGCAAAGCATTATTGAAGAAGCAGAACAAAGTAGGAGGCCTCACACTTCCCGATCTCAGAACTTACTATACAGCCACAGTAGTCAAAACAGCCTGGTACTGGTACAATGACAGACACATAGACCAATGGAAGAGAATTGAGAACCCAGAAGTAAATCCATCCACCTATGGACAGTTGATCTTTGACAAAAGGTCAAAGTTCATTATATGGGGAAGAGAAAGTCTATAACAAATGATGTGGGCAAAATTGAATATCCATTTGCAGAAAAATGAAACAAGATCCATACCTCATACCATACACAAAAACTAACTGAAAATGGATCAAAGACCTAAATGTAAAACCTAAAACTATAAAGATCATGGAAGAAAAAATAGGAACAACGCTAATGGCCCTAATATATGGCATAAATAGAATACCAAACAACTAAACATGCACAAACAGCAGAAGATCGATAACTGGGATCCCCTAAAAATTAAACACTTAGGCTCATTAAAAGATTTCACCAAAAGAGTAAAAAGAGAACCTACAGACTGGAAATCAATTTTTAGCTACAACATAATTGACAAGGGTCTAATCTCTAAGATGTATAGAAAACTTCAACATCTCAACAACAAAAAGACAAACAACCCAATTAACAAATGGGTGAAGGACATGGGCAGACACTTCACCAAAGAAGACATTCAGGCAGATAACAAACACATGAAGATATGCTCATGATCATTAGCCATTAGAGAGATGCAAATCAAAATTACGATGAGATACCATCTCACCCTGGCCATAATGGCACTGATCAAAAAAACATAAAACTACAAATGCTGGCGAGGTTGTGGGCTATTGGAACTCTTGTTTGCTGCTGGTGGAAATGTAAAATGGTATAACCACTATGGAAAACAGTATGGCGCTTCCTTAAAAAACTAGAAATAGAAATACCAGATGATCCAGCAATCCCACTACTAGGTATATATCCTAGGGAAATAAGAGCTGTGACAAGAATAGACACATGCACACCAATATTCATTGTTGTTGTTGTTAGGTGCCATCAGGTTGGTTCCGACTCATAGCGACGCTGTGCACCACAGAATGAAACACTGTCCGGTCCTGTGCCATGCTCACAATTGTTGTTACGCTTGAGCCCATTGTTGCAGCCACTGTGTCAATCCATCTTGTTGAG
>NW_004444077.1:4448006-4460131 GCF_000243295.1 Trichechus manatus latirostris
TATTTTCCAAGTACCAATCCTTCTTTTTTGTTTCCAACTTTTGCATTCCAATCACCAGTAATTGTCAGCGCATCCTGATTGCATGTTCTATCAATTTCAGACTGAAGAAGTTGGTAAAAATCTTCAATTTCTTCATCTTTGGTCTTAGCGTTGGTGTGTAAATTTGAGTAACAGTCGTATTAACTGGTCTTCCTTGTAGGTGTATGGATATTAGCCTATCACTGACAGCGTTGTACTTCAGGATAGATCTTGAAATGTTCTTTCTGACAATAAATGCAACACCATGCCTCTTCAAGTTGTCATTCCTGGCATAGTAGACCATATGGTTGTCTGATTCAAAATGGCCAATACCAGTCCATTTCAGCTCACTAATGCCTAGGATACTGATGTTTATGCATTCCTTTTCATTTTTGACGATTTCCAATTTTCCTAGGTTCATACTTTGTACATTCCAGGTTCCAATTATTAGTGGATGTTTGCAGCTGTTTCTTCTCATTTTGAGTTGTGCCACATCAGCAAATGAAGGTCTTGAAAACTTGACTCCATCCACGTCATTAAGGTCGACTCTACTTTGAGGAGGCCACTCTTACCCAGTTGTCTTTTGAGTGCCTTCCAACCTGAGGGGGGGCTCATCTTCCAGCACTGTATCAGACAATGTTCCACTGCTGTTGATAAGGTTTTCACTGGATAATTCTTTTCAGAAGTAGACTGCTGGGTCCTTCTTCCTAGTCTGTCTTAGTCTGGAAGCTCAGCTGAAACCTGTCCACCATGGGTGACCCTGCTGGTACCTGTATACCGGTGTCATAGCTTCCAGCATCACAGCAACACGCAAGACCCCACAGTAGGACAAACTGACAGAAATATGGGGGATGTTCACTGTAGTACTATTCATAATAGAGCAAAAAGATGGAAACCTAAGTGCCTATCAGCAGATGAATGGATAAACAAACTGTGGTACACACAATGGAATACTATGCAATGACAAAAAATAATGAATCTGTGAAACATCACACAACATGGGTGAATCTCGAGGACATTATGCTGAGTGAAATAAGTCAATCACAAAAGGACAAATATTGTATGCAACCACTCTTATGAATAGTCAAGAAGAGATTTATACACAGAAAGGAACATTTTTGATGGTTATCAGGGATGGGAGGGGGAGGGAGGGAAAATCACTAGCTAGATAGTAGACACGTATTAACTTTGGTGAAAGGAAAGGCAGTACGCAATATGGGGGAAGTCAGCACAACATAACCAAGGCAAAGTAAGACACAGAACTACACAAGAATAAAAGACAATGAAGGTAAATACTATAACATACACAATCCTGCAACAACAGTAATAACAAACAATAATTTATGAGTGGGTACATAGATAGGTAGATATGTATGCTGTATAGGTGTGGGGTGGCTTATGGGAGTACACCCACATGCATATATAGGTTTGGCCTTGGATATTTCTGCATATATATTTGTATGTGCTGCATGTATATTCATGTATATAATAGAGCACACAGAAGGCACAGGCATGGAAACATCCAAGACATATCCAAACTTTTCGAGGGACTGAGTTAACTGGACTTGGAGGTTAGGGACCATAGTCTTGGGGGACATGTAGGTCAACTGGCATAACATAGTAGTGTCTGGGGTCTTAAAAGCTTCCGAGCGGCCATCTAAGACACAATATTGGTCTCTTTCTGTCTAGAGCAAAAGATAGTGAAGAAAACCAAAGACTCAAGGAAATAATAAGTCTAAAGGACTAATGGACCATAAGAACAACAGCCTCCACCAGCCTGAGACCAGAAGAACTAGATGGTGCCTGGCCACCAGGATCACAACAGAAGGTCTTAGTTAGAGTAGGGGGAAAATGCGTAAAACAAAATTCAAATTCATAAAAAGATCAGCTGTACTGGTCTGAGAGAGACTGGAGGAACCCCTGAGACTATATGCCTTAGACACCCTTCTAATTTGGAAATGATGTCATTCCCAGAGATCACCTTTCAACCAAATAATAGACAGGCCTACAAATAATAACACATATGAGGAAGGTGCTCCTTAGAACAATAATCTACATGAGACCAAAAGCACGGATGAGAAGGTAAGATGGGGGAGGAAAACTGGAGGAATGGAAATAAGGAACTCAAGATGGTAATGGGGAGAGTGTTGACACATTGTGGGGATTGCAACCACTGTCATGAAGCAATTTTTTTATAAACTATTGAGTGGGAAACTAATTTGCTCACTAAACCTTCAGAGAAATCACAATAAAAAACATATACATAAAAAATAAGGTTGAATACGTTTCTTTTAGCAGTCATAAACTTGTGGAAGTATCTGTGTTGTTGTTAGGTGCTGTCGAGTCACTTCTGATTCATAGTGACCCTATGTACAATAGAACGAAACACTGCTCGGTCCTGCGCCATCCTCACAATCGTTGCTATACTTGAGCTCACCATTGCAGCCACTGTGTCAATCCATCTGGTTGAGGTTCTTCCTCTCTTTCATTCATCCTCTACTTTACCAAGCATGATGTCCTTCTCCAGGCCCTTCTGATAACATGTCCAAAGTACATGAGACGGAGTCTCTCCATCCCCACTTCTAAGGAGCAGTCTGGCTGTATTTCTTCCAAGACAGATTTGTTCATTCTTCTGGCAGTCCATGGGTATATTCAATATTGTTCACCAACACCATAATTCAAAGGTATCAATTCTTCTTTAGTTTTCCGTATTCGTTGTCCAGCTTTCACATGTGTATGAGGCAACTGAAAATACCATGGCTTAGGTCAGCCGCAACTTAGGCCTCAAAGGGAGATTTAAAGCCACATTTTCACAAGAATGGATCTGGGCAAGGCTTGCAAAATACAAGTGTGTGAGAGAACACATACTGTGATGAATTTTAGGAAAATTTAAATACAGAATAGAAACACCCATTCAATAGGAATAAAGGCTTTCAATTCAAGATGAAAGTTAAAGCTTAAAATGCAAAGGAATCCGCTCCCCCAACCCCCTGCCACCAATAAGTAGCTGCAAAGACTTGAATTCACACTGAAATATACCTATTATTTGATCTTTTCCAGTGAACTCGCTTTTTGTTTGTTTTGATTTTATTGTGGTGAAAATATATATATAAAAAACAAAGTTTGCCATTTTAACCATTTTTAAGTATACTATTCAATGACAACATTAATTCACCATGTTGTGCTACTATCATCACTATCCATTTCCACAAGTCTTTCATCACCTCAGATACTCAGTACCCCATCAGCAATAACTTCCCATTCCTTTCTCTTCCCAACCTAGGCAAACACAAACTTTTCTCTATGCATGTGACTATTCTAGAAATTTCATTTCAGTCAGATCGTATATTTGGCCTTTTGTGTCTGACTTACGTCACTCAGCATAATGTTTTCAAGGTTCATTCATGTCATAGCATATATCAGAACTTCATTTCTCTTTATGACTGAATAATATTTAATTGTATGTATATACCACATTTTGTATATCCATTCATCTGTGGATAGACACCAGGGTTGTTTCCACCTTTTGGCTATTGTCAATAATACTGCAGTGACCACTGGCATACATGTATCTGTTTGAGTTCCTGCTTTCAAGTCTCATGGGTATATACCTAGGAATGGAACTGAGGAGTCATATGGTAATTCTCTATTTAACTTTATGAAGAATTGCCAAACTGTTTCCCATAGTGGCTGCACTGTTTTACATTCCCACTAGCAATGTATAAGGGTTCTAATTTCTCCAGGTACTCTCCAACACTTGTTATTTTCTGTTATTTTAATTATAATCATCCTAAAACCAAACTGCCATCAATTCTGATTCATAGCAACCTTATAGGACAGTAGAACTGCCCTATAGGGTTTTCAAGGCTGGACATTTTTACAGAAGCTGACTGTCACATCTTTCTCCTGCAGACTGGCTGATGAGTTTGAACCCCTGACCTTCTGGTTAGCAGCCAAGCCGTTAACCACTGTGACACCAGGGCTCCTCCATAACCATCCTAGTGGATGTGAAATTGGATCTCATTGTGGTTTTGATTTGCATTTCCCTAATGACTAAGACCTTCAGCACTTTTTCATGTACTTGTTGAACATTTGTATGTTTTCTTTGGAGAAATGTCTATTCAAGTTCTTTGCCCATTTTTAAATTGGGCTGTTTGTCTGTTGTTGAGTTGTAGGAGCTCTTTGTATATTCTAGATATTAAACACTTATCAGACATAGGATTTGTAAATATTTTCCCTCAATCTATGGGTTATCTTTTTACTCTGTCGATTGTGTCCTTTGATGCACAAAAGGGAGAGGTTTGATATCTGCAAAACAATGCATAAATTAGCTAGGCAGGATGAGGACTTTCACAATCCCATCAACTTTCCCTGGTGAAGGCTGCTTTTATAAGAGAATCCAGACTAGATGGGAGGGCCGTCTCTCTTAGCCTTGTCTGACTAGCAACTTAGGTCCCAAGTAGAGGAAGTCCCCCTAATGGGAATTAGGAGCATCAGATCTGGATGCTAGGTGTACTCATTGCTTCTAGGGAGTCATTGCTTCTAGGCCCTATCAGCTGACAGAGCAAGGAAATATATGTATGTAGACCAACCCTTGTACATACACATATCTGTAAATATTTCTACATTTATTCATCCGTATCTCTATGAAGCTAAACATAAGTGCATACTGTTGTTCATCTCTAATCCATTACCCCATGGGTCAGTCTATCCTTCTCTCCTTGTTTATCTGTAACCTCCCACTCCAACAGTTCAAAACCTGGCTCCCACCATTCGCCATCCATTTATCTAATATTTCAATTGCAGTCTACATGTATAGTGGTATTAGAATTGTTAACCTGTACCCTGTGCTACAGCTTTATCAACTAGAGTACAGTACTTGTGTATGGTTACTTTTGCCTTTACAGGTATAGATTCCATGAGTCTTACTCATTTCCTAAGTTAGGTCAGTACCCTCCCCCTCCCCCTTAAGCGAGGTTGTTTCATACATTCTGCATTCCATCCTGGGATCATCTGACCTCCTAAATAATTTTTTAAACAAATTTCCGTATATTAAGGTTCAGTATTTGTACCTTCGGAGCCCTGCTGGCGAAGTGGTTAAGCACTTGGCTGCTAACTGAAAGGTCGGCAGTTTGAACCCACCAGCCGTTCGCTCCGCAGGAGAAGGATGTGGCAGTCTGCTTCTGTAAAGATTTACGGCCTTGGAAACCCCATGGGGCAGTTGGTTCTACTCTGTCCTACAGGGTTGCTATTAGCTCGACAACAACGGGTTATCTGTACCTTATTTACCTCTATAGTCAGGAGTCCTAATTTTTGGGTCCTAGTTTTATGCAAAAGTCTTTGTTGGAATCCTCACCTGGACTGGCCCTGAACTTCATATCCTGTTGCCTTTCCACATTTAGCCATCAAGTGTAAGCAGAAACACTCAGGGCAAAAACTTCTTTTATCATGCACTCCCTTGTTAGAGTTCTTGCTTTCACTTAGGATTTGGAATCTGTGGATCCTTTCTTTCATTCCAACTCAGTAATGTATTTAATTTAATAGATAGTAAAACCTGCAAAAGCCAGAACCCGTGTAAGGCAGAAACCTGTCAGAGAAGGAAAACTAAAATATTTTCCACTAATAGAAAGTGATAAAAAAATGGTAAGACTGCACCCTGTCAAAGGCAGAAAACTTTTGAGACCCGGAAAAACAAGGCAGTCTGGTCAAGTTCTGGGTTTACAGATTTCACGGTAATATTTGATTTGTTTGAATCAGGAGGGTTGATCAGGGAATCTGTCTTTGTTTTCTAGTGCTGCTGTAACAGAAATACCACAAATGGGTGACTTTAAAGAATATAAATGTATTTTCTCATAGTTCTGGAGGCTAATAGTCCAAATCTGGGTCTTGGTAGTGTTGATTCCTTCCTCATAGGTAATCTCAGGCATTCCTTGGCTCCTTGGCTTGTGGAGTCCTCACAAGGCATCTGTCTTCCCCCTGTGTGTGTATCTGTGTCTGATCTGCTTATTTTTTATGGCGCGGAAGTGATTAGATTTAGAACTCAACCTACTTGGGTATGGTCTAATTAATATAACAAAGAAAATACTGTTTCCAAACAGGATTACATCCACAGGTGCAGGGGTTAGGATTCCAACACATATTTTAGGGGAACCAAATTTAATCCATAACATAGTTAAAATTGCTGCCAGGAATGGAAGTCCTTCTACATCATTTTAATTTTTTTTTTGTATTTCATTATACATGTGTCTTTTGTTAAGTTCCCTCAGATATTTCTTTTTGGAAACAGGAAGGGTAAAAATTATGAGTGGGTTAAATAGATAATGCTTCAAATTGGATCCCATCTATTACAAATAGTGAAGTTAGGGAAAAATTAAAGAACATAATATAGCCATTTATAAAGTAAGGTAATGTATCTTCAAAATATATTTAGAATACAAAATTTTGTATTAGGAAATTCAATTCTTGTTATTTTTATTGTTGTTATTTAAGTTTATTGAAATGACTTCCATGAATTGAGAATTACTTTCTGTGTATCTCTGAGTGTCCTGTTCTCTGGTTACTCTATAAACAATGGTTAACGTGCAATTGATTGAATAAAACTGAGTTACGGAAACATGAACAAGCACTTCAAACAAATATTAATGAATAAACATTCTGTCATTACCAGGAGAGATTGCAGCACCTGTTTTAGAGAGATATCAGTGTTTTATCCATTTTAGTGTCAACCTTCAATGATCATGTGGAGCAATATGCAGGCTGAAGAAAAATGACTCCCAGTACCCCTGTTACTTAGGTTTGTGTTGCAAAACTACCCATCATGTTGCCACCATTATGCCTTTTTTTTGTTCCTGGTATAAAGCGTGTTACTGTTGTTGCTGTTGCTACTGCATATGAGTTGTTATGCCTATAATAAAACATTATTCCAGGAGGCACCCGAGTTCAGCATTGAGGGAACGTGACTTTGTCACATTCAATAGGTAGAAAAAAACACATTTTCTCTCTTTTCTTTTTTCAGGAATAACATTATGAAAACTCTTAGACATCTCTCAGAAAAGGATGCTGCGAAATCCTTAAACAAGAAATCTAGTTCATAGTGCCCTCACATACAGTGCATTTACTCCCCACATGCTTCCATTGCACAGTCCTATGAATCTGCACGAGGCTTGTTAGAAAACGATTTTTGACAATTTAGGGGAGTTATTGTCTCTAAAAAATAAATTTACATGCTTCTGATTGGAACATTTTGGAACGTCACCTGCAAAGTATACTCACCTTCAGCCTGTGGTGACTTCAACTTCCAGAAGCCCAAATTATCTCTGAAAGTTTGTAAATTGCTTTGTAAAGAAGTCATCAATCTCATTATCATGGTGTTGTGTTAAAATTCATTTTGCAGTGCTATTTCCGAACCGACTGGGAGAATTTTCTCAGCTTGACATAAATCCTCAGATGGTAGAGACTGATGATCATTGTAGGAAGAAACTACATTTCCTTTCTTTTTTTTTCTTTCTGTTTTCATGGTTAAACTTCAATTGCATTTTCTCCTTTTAACTGGGTATGAGTCATTTACCCATAGATGGCTGAATTAGGTTTGCAAACCATGAAGGAAAGGAAAATGTTCATTCTTCTGTATTTAATTGTCTTTTCTTTCTAGTAGTTATTGAAAATCAATAGCAGTAAGCAGTTGGCTCCCAGGCAGAAAAAATATATATAGAATTCCAATGTTCATCATTTAAAATTGTGGAATTTTCTTTTCCTGAACTCTCCTTTTTCTTTAGACATACAATATGGGAAGACCACCATGCATATGATTTATTTCTAAGAAAGCCAGCTGAGCATTGTAAAAAGAATATGGGCTTTGATTCACACACAAGGGTTTGATTCCAACTCTACCATTTAATAGCTATTAGCTGTGGCTAATTTATTTAATCTTTTTCAATATCAGTTCCTCATCTCCCTAGTATGGATAACAATACTTAACTAATAGGGCTGTAGGAAAGATTAAGTGAGGTCAGTTATGTATCTAACGCACTTGTCACATAGTAGGAGCCCAAGAATCGATGCAATCACCATTATTATTGTTGTTACTAGTATTCTTTTTGTAATTATTATTATTATTTGTTAAAAAACTATTCTGCTGTGTTTAAAATATCCAGAGATGAAAAAGTATATGGCCACTTTTAGAAAATGATTAGCCTGAAAAAGTTGTAAAACTAAGGAGCTCTGTCAGACAGAGAACACTTGAATAGTACAGGTTTTCCCTGCTGTCTGAAAAGAGTATTCCTATGAAACCTTTCATAAGCCGAAATGCTGTAAAGTGAAAAAGCAATTACCACCAATTTATATGGGAAATTTTTTTGAGTGTTCCCAGACCCAAAAAATACCTGTCAAATCATACTGAATAACACATAAAACCTAAAATAACACATATAGTAAAAGCAGGAAAGATATGATAAATACACAGCTGATATAAAGTAGCCATGATCCATCTGACATCAGCAATGATATCCCTTGTCCATGTCCTCTTCTGAATCTTGCTTGAATTTCTGGCAGTTCCCTGTAGATGTACTGCTGCAATCACTTTTGAATGATGTTCAGCAAAATTTTACTTGCATGTGATATTAATGATATTGTTTGATAATTTCCACTTTCTGTTGGATCACCTTTCTTTGGAATGGGTACGAATATGGATCTCTTCCAGTCGGTTGGCCAGGTAACTGTCTTCCAAATTTCCTGACATAGACAAGTGAGTACTTCCAGCATTCATTTGTTGAAACATCTCAATTGGTATACCATCAGTTCCTGAGGCCTTGTTTTTTCCCAATGCCTTCAGTGCAGCTTAGACTTCTTCTGTCAGTACCATGGGTTCTTGATCATTTGCTACCTCCTGAAATGGCTGAATATCAACCAATTCTTTATGGCACAGTGACTCTGTGTATTCCTTCCATCTTCTTTTGATGCTTCCAGCATCATTCAATATTTTGCCCATAGAATCCTTCAATATTTCAACTCGAAGCTTGAATTTTTTTCTTCAGTTCTTTCAGCTTGAGAAATGCCGAACGTGTTCTTTCCTTTGGGTTTTCTATTTCCAGGTCTTTGCACGTTTCATTATAATACTTTACTCTTTCTTCTCAAGCCACCCTTTGAAATCTTCTGTTCAGCTCTTTTACGTCATCATTTCTTCCTTCGGGTTTAGCTACTCTACGTTCAAGAGCAACTTTCAGAGTCTCTTCTGACATCCATTTTGGGTTTGTTTTTTTTTTTCCTTACCTGTCTTCTTAATGACTTCTTGCTTTCTTCATATATGATGTCCTTGATGTCATTCCACAACTCATCTGGTCTTCAGTCATTAGTGTTCAATGTGTCAAATCTATTCTTGAAATGGTCTCTAAATTCAGGTGGGATATACTCAAGGTCATACTTTGGGTTTTGTGGACTTGTTCTAATTTTCTTCAACTTCAACTTGAACTTGAATATGAGAAATTGATGGTCTGTTCACAAGGGATATCATTGCTAATGTCAGATAGATCTTGGCTGAAAGCAGAGAATACCAGAAAGATGTTTACCTGTGTTTTATTGACTATTCAAAGGTATTCAACTATGTAGATCATAACAAATTATGGATAACATTGCAAAGAATGGGAATTCCAGAACACTTAATTGTGCTCATGAAGAATCTGTACTTAGACCAAGAAGCAGTTGTTCGAACAGAACAAGGGGATATGCATGGTTTAAAGTGAAGAAAGGTGTGCGTCAGGATTGTTCCTTTCACCATACTTATTCAATCTGTATGCTGCACAAATAATCCAAGAAGCTGGGCTATATGAAGAAGAATGAGGCATCAGGACTGGTGGAAGACTCATTAACTACCAGTGATATGCAGATGACACAACGTTGCTTGCTGAAAGCAGAGGACTTGATGCACTTACTGATGAAGATCAAAGACTACAGCCTTCAGTATGAATTACACGTCAACATAAAGAAAATAAAAATCCTCACAACTATAACAAAAAGCAACATTACAATAAATGGAGAAAATATTGAAGTTGGAAAGGATTTAATTTTATTTGGATTCACAAGCAATGGCCATGGAAACAGCAGTCAGGAAATCAAACGATGTATTGCATTGGGCAAATCTGCTGCAAAAGACCTCTTTAAACTGTTAAAAAGCAAAGATGTCACTTTAAAGACTAAGGTGCACCTGACCCAAGTCATGGAGTTTTCTATTGCCTCATGTGCATGTGAAAGTTGGACAAAGAATAAAGAAGACCAAAGAAGAATTGATGCTTTTGAATTATGGTGTTGGTGAAGAATATTGAATATACCATGGACTGCCAAAAGAACTAACAAATCTGTCTTGGAAGAAGTATAGCCAGAATGCTCATTAGAAGCAAGGATGGCGAGACTTCTGTCTCACGTACTTTGGACATGTTATCAGGAGGGACCAGTCCCTGGAGAAGGACATCATGCTTGGTAAAATAGAGGGTGAGTGAAAAAGAGGAAGACTCTCAATGAGATGGACTGACACATTGGTTTCAACAATGGGCTGAAGCCTAACAAGGATTGTGAGGATGGTGCAGGACTGGGCAGTGTTTTGTTCTGTTGTATGTAGGGTCACTATGAGTCGGAACCAACTCAATGATACCTAACAACAACAACAATATAAAGTAGAAATAATGCTTGTACAGTGTAGTTTCACTTATCAAAATTGGGAATACAGAGCATACTGGAAGGCTGAGACGTGGCAGTGGTGATAATGATAGCCCTGGTAGTCTAGCTAAGGTGGCTTGATGCTGAAATGTTGAGTGTAGTTTCCAGGAAGGAGCTCGGCAATGCCACTCTCACCGCTCAGGGTGTGCACTGCCTCTTTAATGGCTCACTGCAAAACAAATTCTGAATACTATTTCTGCTCTTCACCTTTTTCATAAAAGTGAAAATCCTCTTCAGATTTCTTTCAGTTAGTGAAAACAGGTACTAAAGTAGGTCCTTCGTAAAAGTGCAGTGGTGTAAAGTGAACTTTCGAAAAGTAGAGGATACCTGTAATTGAATATTGATAAAGGGGAAAGGAAAAGGTAATTAAATTAATTGTTTGCTAAAGTAATTTTTTTCTCAATCAAAAGTCAATCCATCCTATAAGGTTAAATGAAGACTTTCTGCACGAGTGAATTTTATTTATTCAGTCATTCTTCTATTCCAAAACTACACATTTACATAATATGAATTACATGCTAGGCATTGTGGAAGAGGAAAGATCAAGAAGGGATAGGAGGATGCAAAGAAAATTTCATATGAAATAAGCAAGGTGCTTTTTTTCAAACCATAAACATTCAAAAAGATGCCCACCCTAACCAACAATTAAAGAATATAAATTAGTACAATAACTAGATACTCTCTCTCACTGGATTGAGAAAAATTAGAAATATTAATAACATTTAAAATTGACAAAGATATGGGGACACTCTCATCCGCTGTTTGGGACAATTATTTTTGGAAGTTAATTTGACAATATATATCTAAATTTAAAATGTGCATAGCCAGCAATTCCAATTTTAGAAATTTATCATACGGAAATAATATGAAAGTATAAAGATGCACATACAAAGAGTTTTGCTGCAGCATTGTTTATAATATCAAAAGAAGGAGGTGGGAAAAAAGAATACTATGTAACTATACTATATCCACTCCTCACTTATCAACATGGTTAGGTTCCAAAGACCAGGTCATTATGTGAAAATCGGCATTCATTATGTGAAAATGGAGGATGACCAAATCAGACCACAAAATGGAGAATGACTACATCATTACATAACTGCCATATTACATCATTACATAACTGCCAGTCACTGAGAATCATGGCCCAGCCAAGATGACACATAACCTTAACCATCACTGTCAGCATTACTCTCGCCTCAGTGTTTGTTACTGTCAGACATAGGTCATTAATGTGCAAAATAGTTGGATAGTAGATTTTTTTACTACTGTCATAAATGTGAAATGTCAGAGAATGAGACAGTCGATGAAGTGAAGAGTAGGTGTATTAGTTACGTATTGCTGTGCAAGAAATGATACCAAAAACTAGGAGTTCAAAACAACAAACAATTATAATGTCA
>NW_004444077.1:4460231-4461479 GCF_000243295.1 Trichechus manatus latirostris
TAAATGTGAAATGTCAGAGAATGAGACAGTCGATGAAGTGAAGAGTAGGTGTATTAGTTACGTATTGCTGTGCAAGAAATGATACCAAAAACTAGGAGTTCAAAACAACAAACAATTATAATGTCACAGTTTTTATGGGTCAGGAACTTGAGAGTGGCTTAGCTGGGTGGTTCCACTGTCTGGGCTCTTGCTTCCCTCCTTTGATTCAACCTTCCATTTGTCTTGAAAGGTAGCCTATTTTGGAGCTATGTAAATTTCGCAGCCTTCTTCCTGCCAGTAGAATTTTGGGGGTTCAAAGGTATCTTTTTATTCTGTACTATCTCTGTTCGCTTCAGTCCAAACTGATGTTATTTCTGTCGACATAATTATTTTTAAAAACTTTGTGGGTAATTGTTGAAGAACATGATAAACATAACTAATGTCACTGAATTGTGCAAGTGAAGGATGTTGAAATGGCAAATGATTTGTTATATATATATTTCTCACAATAATTTTTTTTTAAAAAAGCCAAGATTATGAAAAACAAGGAAAGTGTAAGAAACTATCATAGACCAGAGGAGTCTAAGGAGACATGACAGCTAAATACAACGTGGTATTCTGGATTGGATCTTGAAACAAGAAAGAGGACATTAATGTAAAAACTGGGGAAATCTGAACAAAGTCTGGAGTTTATAGTATTGTACCAATGTTGGCGTCTTAATTTTGACAGATGTACCATGATAATGCAAAATGATAACATGGGGAACTGCAACAGGGCAGGGGTATACAGGAACTCTCTGTAATATCTTTGCAACTTTTCTGTAAATCTAAAATTATTCCAAAATAAAAAAAAGTCTATTTAAAAAAAAAACAAAACTTAATGTGTCTTCTGTAAATCTTATTGGAGTTCACACCATTCGACAAAATCCACACCCACAAATCACGTCAAGATATCTTTGTCTGAATCTTGGGCTTCTGCTGAGACTGTGGAAAGACCACACCCTTGAGCTTTTAGAAGGCCTATCGTTTGACTGAACAGTTCTCCAACATACTACCTTCGATATTTCTGAGGTCTTAACAAGGTATTTTATAGCCACACCTTCAGCTTCATCTCAGGATTATATTTTTGTGATAGTGCCCAGGATTTGATCTTTGCTGGGAAATCATTTATTAGTTTTAGCCTTATTTGTCCTCTGGAGAGGCTGGAAATTTTCAAAACTGTCAAGTTCTGATTTTCCGTGTTTAACAATCTTTCCTTTAGTTTATGCC
>NW_004444077.1:4462220-4463181 GCF_000243295.1 Trichechus manatus latirostris
TCCTCACTGGCTCTTGGCTACAGGCCTTAGTTCCTTGCCGTTTCCGTAGTGTTGCCTGAATGTCCTTATGACATAAAAGTTGATTTCTCTCAGAGTGAGTTATTTGAGAGATAGCAAGGGAGATGCTGCAATGCCTTTTATGATCTAATCTCAGAAATCACACACTGTCATCTGCCATACTCTATTCATTGGAAATGAGGCACCAAGTCTAGTCTACACTGGGAGAGGGGCATTAGGCTCTACCTTTTACAGGGAAGATATCAAAGAATCTTATTTTATTTTATGGATATATTCTAAAACCACCACAACACCCATCAAAAATAATGAGGTATGTCAATAAATACTAACTGAGAAAAATATTATTGATGTATCATAAAGTGAAAAAACAACTATAACTATATGTATAGCATGATCCTATATCTGTGAGAAAAAAAAATCTAACCTTTTATATGCAGGTATAAGCATAACAATTTCTAGAAACCCAAAGAAGAAAATGTTGATAGTGCTTACAGAGGTATGGTAGGTGGTTGGAAATGGACCTAGTGATACCGAAGAGAAGAAGAGTAAGTTTTAATATTACTTTGAAAAAAAGATAGAATTATGAGTGATTTTTTACTTTGTCTTTGTGCTTTTCTGCGTTTTCCAAACTTTCTAAAATAAGCATGTGCTGCTTACATAATTAGAAGGAGTAATTGAGCATATTAGGGAAGGGACTTAAGTTGTAGCTATCAACATTGAATTGGCATAGGAAGAGAATGGAAATGAAGCTATGCCCTTCCCCATGTCTCAACACAATGACCAAATGTCCAAGAGGAAATCAATTTGTTACTACTGAAAATCTAAGTTATAAAAGTGGATAAAATCAGCCATGTAAATTGTGAAAAACATAATTTCATTTCTTTTTTTAATTACTGTACTTTAGATGAAGGTTCACAGAACAAATAGTTCCTCATTAAACAGT
>NW_004444077.1:4464327-4465749 GCF_000243295.1 Trichechus manatus latirostris
CATAGGATGCAGTTTATTTTCCAGATCCTCTCCCCAGGCCCACACAGCTGGGCAATTGCTCCTTCTGAATCTGGTAGAAAACTAGAGGTTTACTCTCTTGAGATGTCAAACAGAGCTCTAGACATAGGGCATTGGCTGAGATGAGGATGGGGGTATCAAAATAAAGGAACTGAATACAAGTCTCTATTCTAAACAACCTCTTCCATGACTCAAGGTTGGCAGCCACACATACAGGCAGGATATTGGAGGATTCTTCTCTGGGGAAAGTGGTCAGCCTGAAAGAAAAATGATAAAACCCAAAATGGTACAAAATGCTGACAGTTGGAGTCCCCAAGCGAAACACCTGTGTTCTACTCAATTATCTTTCAGTGAAATCTGGAAGGTGAATGTGAAGCAGCAGCCCTTACTGCTCATGATCAGAAGTACTGAGAAAGAGAGATGCCAAATCAAAAACCAAACTAGTTGTCATGGAGTTGACTCCAACTCATGGCATGCCCATGTTTGTCAGAGTAGAACTGTGCTGCATGTTGTTGTGGTTAGGTGCTGTTGAGTCCATTCCGACTCATAGCAACCCCGTGTGAAACAGAAGCACTGTTCTGTCCTGGGCCATTATCACAATCATTGTTATGTTTGAGTCCATTGTTGCAGCCACTGTGTCAATCCATTTCATCAAGGATCTTCCTCTTATTCGCTGAACCTCTGCCAAGCATGATGTCCTTCTCCAGGAACTGGTACCTCCTGATAACATGTCCGAAGTAAGTGAGACGAAGTCTCACCATCCTCGCTTCTAAGAACTCTGGCTGTATTTCTTCCAAGACAGACTTGTTTGTTCTTCTGGAAGTCCATGGCATATTCAATATTCTTCACAAACACCATAATTCAAAGGCATCAATTCTTCTGTCTTCTTTGTTTCATTATCCAGCTTTCCCCTGCATATGACGTGATTAAAAATACTATGGCTTGGGCCAGGCACACCTTAGCCCTCAAAGTGACATCTTTGCTTTTTATAACATTAAAGAGGTATTTTGCAGATTTGCCCAATGCAAAGTTTGATTTCCTGACTGCTGCTTCCATGGGCATTGATTGTGAATTCAAGTAAAATGAAATCCTTGACATCGTCAATCTTGTCTCCATTTATCATGACGTTGCTTACCGGTCCAGTTGTGAGGATTTTTTGTTTTCTTTATGTTGAGGTATAATCCATACAGAAGGCTGTAGTCTTTGATCTTCATCAGTAAATGTTTCAAATCCTCTTCACTTTCAGCAAGCAAGGTTGTGTCATCTGCATAACGCAGGTTGTTAATGAGTCTTCCACCAATCCTGATGCCACATTCTTCTTCATATAGTCCAGCTTCTCTCTTGGATTATTTGTGCAGCATACAGATTCAATAAGCATGGTGAAAGGCTACAACCCTGATGCAC
>NW_004444077.1:4467158-4468686 GCF_000243295.1 Trichechus manatus latirostris
AATTGTGGTTATGTGAAGGTTTACAGAGCAAATTAGTTTCCCATTCAATAGTTTATACACAAATTGTTCTGTGACGTTGGTTGCAATCCCACAATGTGTCAGCAGTCTCCCTAGTACCACCCTGAATTTCCCATTTCTGTTCTTCTGGTTTTCTTGCCCCTTCCTGCCTTCTCATCTTTGCTTTTGGGCAGATGTTGCCCTTTTGGTCTCATATACATGATTGTCCTAAGGAGCACTTTCCTCATGGGTGTTATTATTTTATAGATCACCCGCTAACCAAAGGTCAGCAGTTCAAATCCACCAGCTGCTCCTTGGAAACCCTATGGGGCAGTTCTACTCTGTCATATAGGGTCACTATGAGTCAGAATCCACATGATGATAATGGGCAACGGGTAGTCTATTATTTGGCTCAAAGGTGATCTCTTGGAATGACTTTAGTTCCAACTTAGAAGGGTGTCTAAGGGCCATAGAGTTGGAGGTTCCTTCAGTCTCTCTCAGATCAGTAAATTTGGTCTTTTTTATGAATATGAATTTTGTTCTACATATTTTTTTCCCACTCTAATCAGGACCTTCTATTATGATCCTGGTCAGAGGGGTTGGTAGTAGTAGCTGGGCACCATTTAGTTCTTCTGGTCTCAGGCTAGTGGAGGCTGTGGTTCCTGTGGTCCCTCAGTCATTTGGACTAATTGTTTCCTCAAGTCTTTGGTTTTCTTCACTCTCCTTTGCTTGGGACAGAAAGAGACCAATAGTTGTATCTTAGATGGCCGCTTGCAAACTTTTAAGACTCCAGATGCTACGCACCATAAAAGGATGTCTTTATGGACTGTGTTATGCCAGTTGACCTAGATGTCACCTAAGACTATGGCCCTTAGCCTTCAAGCCCAGTAAGTCAGTCCGGTGAGGTTTTTGGTTATGTCTAGGATGTCTCTGTGACAGTGCCCTCAATGTGCTGTGTTACATATATGAATATACATGGTGCACACACAAATCTGTATGTAGAAGTATCCACAGCCAAACCTACATATGCACGTGGGTATACTCCCATACACCTCCCACATCTATCAGTATACATATCTACCTGTGTATCCATTCATAAATTATTGTTTGTCATTGTTGTTGCAGAGTTGTATATGTTATAGTATTTACTGCTGTCTTTTATTCTTGTGTACCTCCGTTTCTTCCCTTGCCTTGGTCATGTTGTGCTGACTTCCCCCATATTGTGTACTGCCTTTCCTTTCACCAAAGTTAACCGTGTGTACTCTCTAGTTAATGGTTTTCCCTCCCTCCCTCTCCCATCCTCGTAACCATCAAAAATGTTCTTTCTATGTGTAAACCTTTTCTTGACTATCCATAATGGTGGTCTCATACAATATTTGTCTTTTTTTTAAATCACTTTTTATATGGCCTGTGAGCCAAGAATGCTTTTTGCATTTTTATTTATTTTTTATTGTAATTTAGATGAAGGCTTACAGAGCAAACTAGCTTCTTATTAAACAATTAATACACATATTGTTTTGTGACATTGGTT
>NW_004444077.1:4469762-4475064 GCF_000243295.1 Trichechus manatus latirostris
CTCTAATGGCCAATGATCATGAGCACTTCTTCATGTGTTTTTTTAGCTGCCTGAATGTCTTCTTTGGTGAAGTGTCTGTTCATGTCCTTTGCCCATTTTTTAATTGAGTTGTTTGTCTTTTTGTTGTTGAGGTGTTGAAGTTTTCTATGTATTTTAGAGATTGGACCCTTGTTGGATATATCATAGCTAAAAAATTTTTACTAATTTGGTGAAGTCTTTCAATGAACATGTGTTTAATTTTTAGGAGATTCCAGTTATCTAATTTATCTTCTGCTGTTTGTGCATTTTTAGTTTAGTTTGGTATTCTATTTATGACATATATTAGGGCCCCTAGCTTTGTTCCTGTTTTTGGTTCCATAATCTTTATAGTTTTAGGTTTTACATTTTCAGTTAGTTTTTGTGTATTGTATGAAGTATGGATCTTGTTTCATTTTTCTGCAAATGGATATTCAGTTTTGCCAGCACCATTTGTTATAGAGACTTTCTCTTCCCCATTTAATGAACTTCCACCCTTTGTTAAAGATCAGCTGTCTATAGATGGATGGATGTTGTTATCACTTTGGTCCCATATAAATAGTTCTTAAAAGAGCATAATGCTTAAGACAGACATTTTTTTTTACTAGTTTAGCTAAACTATTGTTTGCTTTTAAGAAGACTTCAGGGAATATTTTTGATTTAAGGTTTAAATATTATCTCAGGGTAATAGTTTCAGGGGTTCACCCACCCTCCATGACTCCAGAAAGTCTACAGTCCATGAGAATGTGAAATTCTGTTCTGCATTTTACACCTTTTGATCAAAGATTCTTCTATGGAAAATTTGATTAAAAAATGTTCAGTAATGGTAGCTGGACACCATCCAGTTCTTATGGTCTCATGGAAAAGGAGGCAGTTGTTCATGGAGGCAATTAGCCACACATTCCATATAGTTCTCCTATTCCCAACTCTCCTTCCTCCTCTGTGAAAGCAAGCATTTTTAAAAATTAAAGGATGTTAGTTGCTACTGTAGAATTCTATTATTCCGGTGAAATTCTTACAGCTGAAAAAGAAATTTAGGATATTATTTGATTTTCTGAACGTTAACATGAAGATATGCTTTGAAGCTTTACAGCACTATGATTAACAAAATTTTATTACTTGAGAGTTTTCAAGTAATTGCACGAGTCTCTTCACTAGCGATATTGGCATAATACTTCATAAGAAAATCGTGTTCCTTCAAGTCTGCGTATAGTTAATTCACATTTGGAGAGGAGGCTACCGTGACAACGTGACAATTTAATGAGGTTTGAACTGCTTCAGAAAAGGGATTATTAAAAGGAAGAGAAAATAAATGCTTTGGAATAGAAAAAGAGAATACCAGAATTATCTGCACAATTTTTAACAGCCATTTTCAAGGACTTATTTTCCATCTTTTATCATTTTTTTTCCTTTTCTATTCTTTTATTTATTTATTTCTACTACTACAGTGGTGGTTTTATTTGTTCTATGATGAAAATGAGTTTCTGTACAAGATTCAAGAAGCATGCTTAAATCCATCAAGCACACTGTCTGTTAAAATCTCCTGACATTTTTCAATGGCACTTTTATATTTCCTGGAATTTGGTTGTGTCTGCCTCATCTTTATATTAATCACATGTCTAGTGTGCAAGGTCAAAAGTTTATAGCATGAATTTTCAGGCCCACAAAGTCTCAGAGGAGGTTGTATTCCAGGTCCTGGAGAGGCAGACCTAGACAGTGCATGACAAGTGAAATATAAAGCGGTATAGGGAGCAGTACAAATGTTAGACAGAGCCTCAGAAAGCTTGAGGTCCCAAATTCTGCCAGACCAGTGATGTTATTTTGTGCAAATCACTTAACTCATCTGTTAAAACGCGATAGTTGGGTTGGGTTCAGAGATTTCCAAGATCCTTTCCTTAATATTGACATGGCATGTCTTACATCTTTTAGGCTTCTTATGGACAAATGTTTAAACAAAGAAAGTGTGCGCGTAGGGGTAGCTTGTATTTTCTTAGGGAAACCAAAAAGCATGACAAGTGTTATGAGCAATGACCAGATAGGTACAAAGTACGTAGGAACCCACTCGGGTAATTATGTCTAGTCAGAAAAAGATATTAAGAACTGAGTACCATTTAGAAAACATCTCTGAAGAGGCTATCTGTGTAAAGAATAAAACTTCAAGAAAAATTAAACAATCGACTTGCTAAAGGCATGAAGTGATTCACATGTTATTTATTTGTTTTTTATAGAAAAGGTATTAAAAGGGGAAAGTATACTCTTTTGAAGGAGCCCTGGTGGTGCAATGGTTATGCCCTTGGCTGCTAACCAAAAGGTTGGCGAGTCAAACCAACCAGCCACTCTGTGGGAGAAAAGATCTGGTGATCCGCTTCTGTAAGATTACAGCCTAGGAATACCTATGGGGAAGTTCTACTCTGTCTTATAGGGTCACTATGAGTAAGAATCAACTTACGGCAAACAACAACGACAATCTCTTTTGGAAAGGATATTTAACTTGTTTGGGTAGCATATAGGGCAGCAATATAGGCCACAGCCATAGACCTATCTCACAAATTTGGGAAAATTGATTCTTCTTCTTTATTTTGGGTTCATCCTCAGTTAAATTCTGAGGGTTTAAGGTTTATTTTTTAGTACTGTATAAAGGAATATAATTCAGCAGAGTGGATAGGAACAAAGGCTCTAGAGTCACAGCTGGATTTGAATCCCAGGTCCATCACTTATCTCCTGTATGTTTTTGAGAAAATGAAATAATCTCTCTGAGCTCATTTTCCTCATCTGTAAGGAGAGATCATATCTTAGTAGAAATCTTTCATTTTTCACCTGCCCAGCGTCTTTTCACCTTTTAATAACAGAATCCCTCTTCTGGTAGGGACATTCATTCCATGTGGTTAGTTCAGGTAGGGGCAGAACCCACTTCATCCTAGTCACATCCTATAACCTGGGCCTGGCCAACCACATTACTCTTCCCTTTAATCGGTCTGAGTTCATAAATAAGCAGATGACTCAAGGCAGCCGATAGGAAAATTCTCTGGGATTTTTCTCCCACAGCTATGGGGAAGATGCTTGGATTGCTAAGCTGGTAGACTATAAGGTCGAGTCTATTGCTGGCCACTGTAATTGCTACGAGAAGAGGGGCTTTTGGAGAGATAGGGATAAGGCTAGAGATAGAGACTGAGACATAACATAAGTTGAATACAAACAGAGATGTGGAGAGGAATAGAGTTAGAGATTGAGTTAGAGATTGGGATAGAGATAGAGTTAAAGATAGGGATAGGCATAGTGTTAGAGACAAGGATAGGGATAGCACCTTAATAACCTTGTTTGAGCTCTGGATCCAGCTGAACCACTACTCCCAGATCTTTTAGGTACAGGAACCAATAAATTGCCCTTTTGCTTAAGCTAGGCTGATTTGGGTTCCTAGCGTTTACAACTGAGAGTCTCAACTAACACAATATTTACCTCATAGAGTTGTGGCAAAAATTAAAGAAAATT
Organism: Trichechus manatus latirostris; assembly: GCF_000243295.1. Classification (NCBI taxonomy): domain Eukaryota; kingdom Metazoa; phylum Chordata; class Mammalia; order Sirenia; family Trichechidae; genus Trichechus; species Trichechus manatus. The sequence goes on from NW_004444077.1 coordinate 4,473,267, forward strand.
AAGCATGTAAAGCATTTAGCACAGTGCTTGGCAGTACCAAGGTGGCATAGTAAGATGATAAATACACAGTAGCTATTATTAAAATAATTACATATAAAATGCATGTATTGACATTTTTATGCCGTATTTCTTACCTTAAAAAGATTTAAGATGAAGAAGACAGAACCTAAAAAAAAAAAAATAAGACAGTATATATAAGATTCTAGTACAGTTAACAAAAATAATTCAGGCCCTTTGTCACACAGGCAACTAAGGCTTTGAAACTAGATTATTTAAAGGGTTGGTGGGGGACCCATCCACTAACCCTAGAAGAATCATTCATTCATTCATTTTTTTCACTCAACACACATAGATTGAGTGGCCATAAGGTGCTTGTTACAAGATAAACAAGGAATAAATAATTGCGTGCTTGCTTTCTAGAAGGTGGAGTCCCTGGGTGGTACAAATTGTTAACAAGCCCAGCTGAAGTTTGAGTCTACTCAGAGGTGCCTGGGAAGAAAAGTCTGGTGATCTACTTCCAAAAAATCAGCTATTGAAAACCCTATGGAGCACAGTTTTACTCAGACACATAGGGGTTGTCATGAGTCGGCATCGACTTGATGGCAAGAGGTACTGGTTCTAGAAGCTTATAGTTTAACATGGAGACAGACATGCAATTAGCTAGTTGCTGTAAATGGAGCATATGCTTAGTGCAGGGGGAACATAAGAGAAAGTATACAAAAATCTACTCTGGGGGAATTGTGGAAAATTTGAAAAAGGGGTGAGCATTTTAGCTAAGATTTGAGTTCCCCAGGATGTTGAGCACCAGGGAACATTCCAGATAAAAAGAACAAACACAAACCTCACATGTGAGGATGTGTGGCAGTATTGCTGAAATACGGAATTTGAAGGTTGGGAGCAATGGCAGATGTGAGGCTGGACAATGAGGCAGTCATCAAATCTTCGCAGGTCTTATATGATTGGTCAAGGACATTAGATAGGCAGGAAGTGGTTCTGGGGAGCACAGACGAGGATATGAATGGAAAGGCTCAGAGCAGGGAACAGACAATATCAAGAGCAGGTGCGGAAGAACTGGCCAGGGCATGTGTATCGGTTAAGAGGAGGTTCCTCTGCACACAACAACAGGAAAAACAATGCCTAAAGATAGAAGTTTATTTCTCTCTTCCATAAACTAACATGAAGATAGACAGCCCAAGGCTGGTGAGATCCCCATTTAACAGAGAACAAGGCTCCTTCCAGCTCAACTGTGTGGACCTCAACTGATATTTGTACAAGATGGCTGCAGGAGCTCAAGCCATCGAGTTGGTGTTCCAGGCAGCAGGTTGATGGAAGGGGGCAAAGAAGGGTAATATATACACTACACAGAATTCCATTTATGTTTTATGGTTGAAATAGAGGTCATTTGACCACACCTAGGTGCAAGGAAGACTGGAAAATGTAGTTTTTTGGGTGGGCAGCAACGTATCCAGTTAAACCTTAAGGTTTTATTACCATAGATAGAGAGAAATAGAGAGCTGCTGTCGAGTCAACTCAGACTTGTGGTGACCTTATATATACAATAGAACAAAATGTTGCCCTGTCCTGCATCATGCTCATGATCACTGGCATGCCTGAGTCCATTGTTGTGGCTATTGTGTCAATTCATCTCATGTAGGCTCTCTCTCACCCTTGATGGTCCTCTACTTCACCAAATATGATGTCCTTCTCTAATGATTAATCTCTTCTGATGACATGTCCAAAGCAAGCTAGGCAGACAATGTTCTGTTGTGATCCATAGGTTTTCATTGGCTAATTTTTG
>NW_004444077.1:4476126-4478005 GCF_000243295.1 Trichechus manatus latirostris
TGAAATCTATGACACTGTTAGATTTCCATCTGTTCCAGGAGCCGTTGAGAATGCATGTGGGGTTATCTAGGCGCTATTTCAAGATGATTGGAATTGTATGAACCGTTAATCATCTGCAGACTCACTATGCGAGCAGCCCCAGTGCCAGGTGCACTCCAGCAGATGCAGAGTCTCCAATCTACTAGGATCATGTTACAATTCATTCACATTATGGCAGTCTGGTGCTCAAAATCTGCTTGAAACTAGACAAACATATGCTGGGTGGCTGCTCTCTAAGCATGTTTCTCAGGGTAATGCATTATACCTAGCAAGTTGCTGGATAAATTAATATATTCTTGATCTGCAAGTATTATTTGGAATTATCTCTGGACATCCATGTCAAAACCTTAAAGTGCTAGAGAATAGGCTAGGATGAAACTCAAAGACTTGCCAGAACCATGACAGAGTAGTTCATGTTTGATGCTAATATATTGTAAGGTATGTGCTAATGAATTACAAATGGTGCGACACAGTCTTGGCACGTTGTCATATTAGTTCAGGATTTCAGAATTTAAAAATGCATTTTCGATATGATTCAAGTGTATAAATATTAAGGAGGCATTAACCTTTATCAAAATGATTTTTTCTTGTGCTAAAAAGATCAAAATTTAACATAACAGGCCACACAATTTGACTTTGCTGTAAAGCGGTTGACGAGAATAACAGTAACTGCTTCAAAACGATTCATGTAAAAACTGTGAAACCTTTCATTTATGCTTCTCAGGGAATGGAAGGAATGGGGATGGGAGTGGGGTGGGGAGGGGAGAGGAATACTGCAAGTGGTGAGAAAAGAGTAAATTGAAGGATGTCAGTTCTTTAATTAACATACTGCTTGTCATCCTTTAACGCAGAAAATAGCAGAACCCTGCAGGCACTAAATAAAATGAGCCTCAGAGCTTTCTCATCACAGACAACCTACAGAGTTTACATCAATTTGGAGTCACTGATGCAAACATTTTGTTCAAATACTCTATTTGTCTTCTACCCACATGGCATCAACAAGAATGTTTTCAAGGTCAAATGAATATTTTGATAAGTCAGAATGTGTGAGTCCATGGACTGGCCTCCTTGAGGCCAATCAGGGACATTGGTGAAGCAAATTGGGGCTTAAGTTTAAGTCCTCAGACCAGTGACGTGCTTACACAGCTATCAATTTCCTCAAAAAAGCACATTCTCTCCAGCTGGATTTCCAACAGGAGTCAATTAGTTCTGATCTCAGGGGAGCCCAGACCAGAAGAAAATAAAACAACGAAACTACCCTTTCTGCCTTACCTTGTCAGAATCTACCATTTGGGGGAAAATGTTTCAGGTAGATTTTTGACCCCATCACTTCCTGCTCCATTAAGGCATCAATCACATCAGACTAGTTCACTGTCATATGCCCATCTTCTGGCACATAGTAGGTGTTCCACAAATACTTGTTGAACAAAAAAAATTAGAAATCAAGCATCAGACCATTAAAAGCATCTCTTCAAATTAGGAAACAGCGTAGAGAGTATAAGTCATTATTAAAATCTTATATTATAACCCATGGAGCCCTGGTGGCGCAGTGGTTAAGAGCTTGGCTGCTAACCAAAAGGCTGGCAGTTTGAATCCACCAGCCGATCCTTGGAAACCCTATGGGGCAGTTCTACTCTTACCTATAGGGTCACTATGAGTCAGAATCGACTTGATGGCAATGGGTTTTTCTTTTTGATCCCAGAAATATATTAAGGGACTTGTGAGTTTCTAATATGCTAAAATTTTCATTTTACAATCACTGTTTGTGCTTCTAGATTTATGTGCAAGTAAATAATTGGGGTATTTATCAACTCTGGACATAAACTGTAGAAAATGAGTT
>NW_004444077.1:4480010-4482286 GCF_000243295.1 Trichechus manatus latirostris
AGCCATAGCACTTAACCACTACACCACTAAGGTTTCCTAATATGTAATATCCTTACATATTATGTTACCAATTATAGCATCCTAGAAACTCATCTAATCACAGGAAGTACATAAGGTGCTTGTTAAAAATGCCAATTCCTAAGCTTCCTCTGAAGATTCAGATTTGCAAAGTGTGACGTGATGCCCAGGCATCTGTATCTTTTCGCAACCTCCTTAAGTGATCCTTGTGGTTAGTGAAGTTCGGGAAATGCTCTATTAGATGATGCACCCCTTAAAGACAGAGAGGGGTCTCACTGATCTTTCTATCCTCTGTGCATAGCATAGAGTGAGTGCTTGATAAGTGTGTGTGGAATGAATGATTTACCTTAAGATGGACCATGAGGGAGAGTAGGCAAGACGGGAGTAGAGTGGCAGGCTTGGGGGACAGCCATCATGGAGGAAGATCATAGCCAAGGCTCAGAGGAGTGGGAGCATAAGGAGCATTAGGGGAATAGTTAACAGTCCAGTTGATTGAATCACAGCATATATGAGAAGGGAAAGATTGGGAGAAAAAATTTGAAAAGTAGTTTAGGTCACATCGTTAAGGCCCTTGAGCACCAGAACACTCAGAATGCCGTTGATTTTGGCCAGCAGTGGAGGGTTCCTGAAGGCTTTTGAGTGAGACAGTGATATGATGGGAGCTGTGCTTCTTTCAGATTTATCTAGAAACAGTGTGAAGGCTGGACAGAAGAGGGGAAAGGAGATTAAAAGGATACCACTTCAGCGGTTTTTCAGTAATGCAGGGAGATAATGAAAGTCTGAAGTAAAGTGGTGGAGAGGAAATATAAAGGATGGGGGAGATGCAAGGGACATTCACAAGTTATTGATCATTTCTCGAACCATAACACAGATGATGCCATCCTAAGCATCTCATTCCTGTCTATTTTTATCACTGAAGCTACAGGTAGGTAGAAGCAAAGTGGCATTGCTTATAGCATGGTCATATTTATGTGCATTCGAATGCATGAAAATACTCACAAAGAGATTCTGAGCTTCCCAGAAATATACAGAGTGCACAGGTAATTCACCAAACCAATAGAATTAAGTACTCTAATAGAGAATAAAAACAAAATAGTTAACTAAAGAGCCTTGTTGGCTGGAAATAGCAGCTTCCCATAAAGACATTTATTTAATTAAAAATGAAGTTCAGAAGTTCATGTGTTGATTTGGTATCTTCCTATAAAATACATTTGCAGGTTGTTTTTTTTTCCCCCAAAAAATACTTACTAGCTTCATAAATTAATAAAATTTAGGTTGAAAATTTAGCTGTGAAGGAAATAATCAAGCATGAGTGGACTTCTGCAATGCATGTAAAGCAATTATCTGTAATAACATTAATTGCCCAGGTACTGTTTATCAGCACCCAGGCAATTGGAACCTTAAAATTGTAGCCTAACTCCTTCCCACAAGACAGAATGGTTTCAGAAGTTACTTTAAAAGGTTTTTGTCTATAGTCTCTGTAGGGTGTTTGCCTCACCAGTAAACCTTTACCTCTTTCCCTTTCTCAAAATAGGGGGCGTCCTTTGGTTCCTAGAAAGTCACTTCTAACCCTCGTTCCAGGGAAGAAACAAGTGACCAATGTTACACCAACTAATGTTTTCCATCATGAATGGTTTAGGAGTGGGCACATGACCAGCTACAGGGAATCTATAGCAGATTGTTAGCTTTTGGCTGTCAATAACAGAAACTCTGACTTACATTGGCTAAATAATAGGGATGTTTATTTTCTCTTCTAACAGGAAGTCTAAAGGAAGAGCAGAGGGCAGTCGTGGTTCAGTGGTAGAATTCTCGCCTTCCATGAGGAAGACCCAGGTTCAATTCCCAGTCAACACACTTTGTGCACAGCCACCACCTGTCTATCACTAGAGGCTTGTGATGCTGAACAGGCTTCAGTGAAGCTTCCAGACTAAGACTAGGAAGAAAGGCCTGGTGATCTACTTCCAAAAATCAGTCAGTGAAAACCCTATGGATCACAATGGTCTTATCCACAACCAATCACAGGGATGGCACAGGACCAGGCAGCATTTAGTTCCATTGTACATGGGATCACCATGAGTTGGGGGCCAACTCAATGGCAGCTAAAAACAACAACAACAAATAACCCCTAAAAGTGAGTAAACTTTAAACATCTGCCGCATCCAGAAAGTGTACTAGTCAAATGAGACACTCTTCTGTACCCCTTTCTTGTTAATTCTCCTCAGGTGGGTAAAAAAACTGGAAAGCAAGCTAGGAAAAGA
>NW_004444077.1:4483554-4486889 GCF_000243295.1 Trichechus manatus latirostris
AGACATGGTCTCTGTCTTCTTGAAGCTTATAGACTAGTGTGCAGGACACAGATTTTAGACAAGTAAACATGTGCATATATAATTATAGTTTGTGATAAGACCTCTGAAAGAAAACTCTCAGATGCTTGCAGTGAGTAAATCAGGGGTCTATCTTAAGCTGGGTGGACAGAGAAGATGTCCCTTGGGAAGGAGAAGTAGAGGTTAGTCAGGTGATCAGTAGAAGGAAAAATATTCCAGGCAGAAGAAATAACATGTGTAAAGGCCTTGAGTTCAAGAAAGAGACAACCATTTTCAGATCTGAAAGAAAAACAATATGGTTGGTGCATTGTGGTAGGTGATGGGCAGGAGGCGTGAGATAAGATTAGAAATACAGGCAAATCATGGTGGTCTGCAGGCCATGTTAAGAAGTTTGGATTTAAAGCTAAGCATATTGGGAAGCTATTGAAGAGTTAGAGCAGAGCAATACTATGACCCAATGCATGCTTTTAAAGAATGGCCTAGTTTCTCAATGGAAAATGGATTGCAGGGGGCAAGAGTGAAAGGAGACTAGCCAGGGAATAAATACAAATGTCTAGACAAGAGGTCATAGTGGGTTGGCCACTATGTTGATGGCAGGTGGGTTGCAAAGACTGGTTTATAACTGTGTCTTTTGTGCGTGCCAGGCATCTTGTTTGGTGAAAACCTATAGTGATACTCAGTAAATATAATGAATCAATGCATTAATTAGTTAATTAATTACATGCTGCTTTAATTTCTTAAAAAGAAGAGCTGATCTATATTGTTAACTGGATCAAGCATCTCACAACAACTGCTGAGAAAGCAATTATATAGACACATAGTAAATCTGTTTCATTTGCTAAGAAGACAGGCTTGCTGCAAGATCAAGTTTGGTTACTTTGGCCGTATTAACAAGTAACTAATACAGACCACATGGGTATCCAGAGTTACGTTTAGTAATTATATTAACTCAAGAGAAGATCAATTCTGTTTAGGTCAGTTTAGTTATTCATTGAGTCTTGAATGTACAACCTAACGCATTATAGTGTATATATACAGCCATGGTTCCTAGACATTTTATTTCATAGATTTTTTTTCCAAAAATTGGGGGATTATTTAATGTTGCCAGCTTTTGTATTGTCAAGAAAGAGCATCAAAGCAAACAACCAAACAACCACCGCGGTCTCAGGCAGGGTTCTTCGCTATAAGCAACAGAAACTAATTCTGGCTGACTTGAGGAAGGAATTTATGATGAGGGGTTTGTGTCATTCACAGAATCACCACGAGGGCTGGACACTTAGGGCCAAGCTACCAAGAACACTGCCCAAAATTTCTGATGTGACGAAGACAGCACTGCAACTGTCAGTGCCACTTAACAGTAGATGCCACAGGTTACACTGCCAACATCACCAACGCTGCCTGCTGGACGGCACCACTGTCTGACACAGGGCCCGTGGAACCTGGATATAGCTATTACAGCTGCCGCCATGCATCCCCAGAAAGGATTCTAGACAGCCCTGACTTCTTCATAATGCCAACTTCTGATTCAGAGTTTGGGAGGGGACCTTATCATTAGTGGAGCTTAGCTCAGCGGCTCATGTCCTAGCTGTGAGGAAGATGGGAAAGTGAGTTTCCACGATTGGAGGCAGGCTGTGCGTCTCCCTGAGATTTATAAAGTGCAGAATTTCCCAAACACAGGAATAGGGTTTAGATGCTGGGATCCTAAAAAAAATAAAAAATAAATAAATAAAAGTGACAGCTACCACCTATTAATCGGTTCATAAGAGGAAAAAAATAATTAGTACCAAACTGTACCAAAAACAAAACAAAACCTGTTGCCATCGAGTCAATTCCGACTTATAGTGACCCTATAAGACAGAGTAGAACCTCACTATAGAGTTTCCAAGGAGTGGCTGGTGGATTTGAACTGCTGACCTTTTGGTTAGCAGCCTGTAAAAGGGGGGGCAAACTGCAGTATACAGAACAGTCTATTAATGAAATGAAGTTCCTGGGTAGTGCAAACAGTTAAGTGGTTGGCTGCTAACTGAAAGGTTGGCGGTTCAAGTCCACAAAAGTGCCTTGGAAGAAAAGCCTGGTGATCTACTTTTGAAAAATCAGCCATTGAAAACCTGATGGAGCACAGTTTTCCTCTGATACACATGAGGTGGCCATGAGTTGGAATCAACTCAATGATACCTGGTTTGATTTTCTTTATTAATGGAATACATTAAAAAAAGAAAAAATAGAAAACTCACTGTTGTCTTGTTTTCTTTATTCATGATGAAAACTTTGCCTTGAGTCAACTTGATTCACTGAACTGTTTTGGGAACCCAGGTGGGTATTCTTTGGAGCAGCAGACCTGGTTTTTGCATTTCAGCCCCGCCATTTACTTACCAGTTGTACCAACCAGTTAAATCTGAGATTTAAGGTCACCCTCTGTAAAATAAGAATACTAATTCCTAACTCTTAGGGGTGCTGTAGGAATTTAAATGAGATATTGTATGTAAACGCTTAGCAGGAAGCCTAGAACATAGGAACCAGGGGTAGATGCTCCTCTTCCGTTTATACCATCCTATTCTGCAATGGTGTCTGCATCTCACACTAGACTGTTAGCCTTTTAAAGGCATGAACTGAGCTAATATTGTTTACTGTTGAATCACCAGTACCTCACCCAATGCCTACATAACAAGGACATAATAAATGCTCAGTGATTGCCTAGTAAACAAACATCCCTTACTTAAATTCTGAATAGTTACATGCAATAATAACGAGCCCTGGTAGTGCAATGGTTAAGACCTCGGCTGCTAACCAAAAGATTGGCAGTTCAAACCCACCCAGCAGCTCTGCAGAAGAAAGACCTGGCAATCTGCTTCCATAAAGGTTACAGCCTAGAAAACCCTATGGGACAGTTCTGTTCTGTCACATGGGGTCCCTATGAATCAGAATTGACTCGACTTCATCTAATAAAAACAACAATATGCTATAATAATGTAACACATGGCACCATCCTTGGCACAGAGTAGGTATTCAATAGAAATACAAGTGCCCAACTTCCATTTTTAGTGATAGGCAACCAGGTTATTTGGCCAACCCTCTGCCTTAAATTTTAAGAGAGGAATTAAAAATAATCTTCCTAAAGGCAAAAAAGAGCAATCATGCTTAACATTAATATCAGAAAAAAAAAAAAGCTTATGGCAAAACAACTACTAAAGGTACAGATAGTCATAAAAATACTCAATTCTCCAGAACATATAACATTATAAATTCATATGCACTTTATAAAAGAGACCCTGGTAGTACAAATAGTTAAGTGCTCAAGTACTCACCAAAAGGTTGAC
>NW_004444077.1:4486989-4489021 GCF_000243295.1 Trichechus manatus latirostris
TACTCACCAAAAGGTTGACGGTTTGAACCCACCCAGGGCACATTGGAACACAGCCTCTAAATATATAAAGCTAAAATTGTAGCACTACAAAAGAGAAATACACAAAATCACAACTCTAGTGGGCAATTTTAACCTGCTTCTCTAAATGAATAAGTAAATCAACCAACCAACCAACAGAAAAATCTAGAATACACATATTTGTATAATACAATTAACAAACTCAACCTAATCAAAGTATATGGAACGCTGCAGAATATCTTTGCTATAGATACTAAATGTTAATGTAGGGGTTTTTATAAAGAACTTCATACTAATTAATCAAAAAAAATTGGAAAACATAGAAAAAATATGTTACCAAACTTACTTAAAAAGGAACAAAAATTAAAAATTTCAATTTAAATGTGTAATCAGAAGTTTTCTACAAAGGAAATTACTGACCCAGATGACTTCACTGGTAAGTTCTACTAAACAATCATGGGAGAAACAAGTCCAATCTTACACAAGATTGGAATAGAAAAAGAGGGTACACTCTCTACATTTTTATGAGATTAATAAAACCTTAGAATAAAACCTGACAAGGAGGGTATGAGAAAAGAAAATTACAGGCCAATTTTACTCATGAACTTATTAAACAAAATATATAATGGATAATATATTGTGACCAAGTGGGTTTATCTAGGGATGGAAGATTGGTTTAATAATAGAATATCAATTAAAGTAGTTCACCTCATTAACAGTTGAAAGGAGGCAATCACATGATAATCTCAATAGATGCAGAAAAAGCATTCAGTAAAATTCATTTTCTAGTTGTGTTAAATCTCTTAGCGAACTAACATCCATTCATGATTTTTCCCCCAAAGACTTCTTAGAAAAAAAGAGAACTTCATTCTGATAAAGAATATTCTAATAAAGAATAGTCACAGAAACCTTCAGTAATTATACCTAATAATAAAACATTAGAAAGCTTTTCTTTTGAAATCGAAATAATACAAGAATGCCACTATTGACACTTCTATTTAACTTTGTACTGAAAGTTCTAGTGAGAGCAGTTAAACAAGAAAAAGAAATAAAAGTAATAAGGATTGCAAGGGAAGAAATAAAATTGTCACTTTTGACAGATAATATGAATATATGCCCTGAAAATCCAAAAGAATCTACAGATAAGTTGTTATTATTAATAAGAGGTGTTAGTAAGTTAGATGACTATAAAATCAAACTACAAAATCAATATCTGACAGCAGTGAAACTATAGAACAACCCAACTGTCTATTAATAGCAGGATAGACAAATAAATTATGCTATAGTCATACAATAGCTTATATGCAGCATGAATTAATTATAGGTACATGCAAGTTTGTGAAGGAATTTTGCAAACATAATGTTGGACAAAAAAGCAAGACACAAAAGAATCATAACATACATTATGATTCTGTTTATATACAGTTCAAAATCAGACATAGATTATACTAAGTGAGAGAAGCCAGGCATAGAAGAATACATACTGTATGGTTCCATTTATATAAAATTCTATAGCAGGCAAAACTAACCTTTAGTGACAAAAAGCAGATTAGAGCCTGCCTAGGGTTGGGGATGGGAGGGTTTACTGCAAAAGGACATGAGGGAAATTTTGGGGGCAATGGAAATTCTATCCTTATTGGTGAGGTGGTAACACAGGTGTATACATTTGTAAAGCTCACCAAACTGTCCTCTAAAGTGGATGCATTTTATTGTATATAAATTATGCTTCAATAAATATGATTAAAAAATTTTTAAAAAATAGGCACAGTGGGAGGCGGGGCCAAGATGGCAGAGTAGTCAGACGCTTCCAGCGGTCCCACTTACAACAAAGACCCAAAAAAACAAGTGAATTGATTATATATGACAATTTAGGAGCCCTGAACATCTAAGGCAAAGTTGAGGAACCGGTCGGAGTGGAGGGGGAAGGAGAGATGGTTCGGAAGCAGTGAGGAGTTGCCAGACCTGAACCGGTGAGAGCCTGAGCCCTTCAGGCCTGATCAGCTCGGGGGTGAGC
>NW_004444077.1:4496372-4497809 GCF_000243295.1 Trichechus manatus latirostris
AGTTCCCCTGGTCTATTTGAACAGTAAAATAAACCTTTAATTTTCATTCATAGAACTTCCAGCCCACTATACTTTTTTTTTTTTTGAGTGCAATAGTCTATTTTTAATTATGACAGAGTAGTTAGGGCACAGAAGTATGGGTCACAGAGTAAGAACTTAGCTAAGTGCCTTGAACATGGTGGGCATTCCCTAAGTGTGGGTTGAATGACTGAATGGCAAAATCGTGTCGGTCATTATTCATCTGGAACAACATATCTGTGTGGCTTAAACCTTCAGAGACTAGAGATCTGTTACACATTATGGATTACTTCAAACACTGGAGATTAATGAGGCATGAGAGATTACTTCAGACTTTAGTGATCTCAGGAGTTTAGTAAACACTGCAAGCATTTCAGTTAATATTGAAATGTCTGATGGGGCCACAGCAGGCCTTATTTATAGAAACTTTGGTTCTGCATCAGTGGTGGCTCTGCCCTTTTTACTTTGAGAGAAGATTCAAAAGATGGTTTGGGGTGATTGTACACCAGAACTTAGCCCAATGGTATATCAAAATGCTACAGCCAGTCACCTTCAGGATTAACTATTTTGTGTATGGCTATTCAGACAACCTTGTATCTGAAAACATAGAAGCTAAAGAGTCACCAGTCTATCAGTCAGCAATTAGTCGTAAGCACTTACTATGCACCAAAGAGTGCATTAATCTGTCACTGAAGTAGATACAAGAGAAACAATCATAAAACATAGTCTTTGCTCTTAAGATGGACTCAAACCAGATGGGGAAATATCAAGGAATAATAAAAGGCAATCTTTAATTAAATGCCAAATAACTGGGCAAGAGGACTATAAGAAGGGAGAGGTCACAGGGGCTGAGAGTATCCAGGAAGACTTACTAGAGGAAGCAGGACTGGAGATGTTTGGGTTTAGATAGTCATTCCTGCCTGTGAACTCCTACGATCCAGGCACACAGGATTTTACTCCATGTCATTTCCAGAATAGGCCTCATGGAATTATTCCTGGGCTGCTCATTCTGCCTGGTATAATTTTCTTCTACTCTTCTGCCTGGCCAAATCCCTCTTCAAGGTCCAGATCAAGTATGGTTTGCTTTTCCAGAGCCTTCTCCTACCTCCTTTGGAACCTGGGCAAAAGTCAATCACCTTCTCTGTGCTCCCACAACCCTTTGTATGTGTCTCTAATGCAGCACTTAACCACATTGTATTGTAATTAATTGTCCCTGGGTCTGTTTTCTCCGCCCTGTGGTGCCTGGCAAGTCATGAATTCTCAATAAATATGTTTTATATGAATGGATGAATAAATTACTTAGCTGGAGGAGAGCTTTCTAATTACAGACCAGTGGGAGATCTAGCAAGATGGGTCTAGGCTTAGAAAGACCTTTTAAAAGACAGGCTGAAGGAAGGAAAGGAGAGAGAGAGAAACAGA
>NW_004444077.1:4499610-4501214 GCF_000243295.1 Trichechus manatus latirostris
TGATTAAAATGTGCAAAGATCATCCACGCCATTGTAATGGATATTTTGAATAGATTCATGATATGACAGAAGCAGTGTTTAGAACAATTAAGTTGGCAGCAGAATGATTTAAAAGGAAAGATGCAAGCTGAAAAAATATTTTATGGGGGACCCGGACATGGGTGGTGACAATGGGAATAGAGGGGAAAAAAATGAAATGAAGAAATAGTTTAAAACAAATTTTCTCAATCTCTGATCTGTGGACCTTTTAGGGGGTACAAGGATAAACTTCAGGATTTGTGAACTTTAAAATTTAGACTTTATGTGTAGTCAGTCTGTATATATTTCTATGCACAACAAGTTTTACAGGTTTTACTAACCTCTCTGAGGGAGAAATATAGAATAGTATTTTAAAATCATTGACTTTGGAGTTAGAAAATCTAGTCTAAAATCCCATCTCTATCACTTACTAGCTATGAGACCTTAGACAAGTCACTTAACCTTCTTGTGATAATGATAATAATGAAACAACAACAACAATAATGTAAAGTACCTATCACAAAGTAATCACCCAATAGATTTTATTCTATTGGGATCTATTATCAAAAAGAAAATTAATACTTACATAAAAGGAGACAGTAGAAGAAACGGACTCCAGGTTTTGCCATAGAAGATAAAGAGGATTAAGAATTACTATAGGAGCATGTCAGTAAGGGACCTTAATGACCTTAATGGCATGGATGGAGTAAAGCTTTTGGGACCTTCATTTGTTGGTGTGGCATGACTCAAAATGAGAAGAAACAGCTGCAAACATCCATTAATAATTGGAACATTGAATGTATAGAGTATGAATCTAGGAAAACTGGAAATTATCAAAAAGGAAATGGAATGCATACACATCGATATCCTAGGCATTAGTGAACTGAAAGGGACTGGTATTGGCCATTTTTGAATCGGACAATCATATGGTCTACTGTGCTGGCAATGACAACTTGAAGAGGAATGGCATTGCATTTATTGTCAAAAAAAACATTTCAAGATCTATCCTGAAGTACAGCACTGTTGGTGATAGGACAATATCCATACACCTACAAGGAAGACCAGTTAATACAACTGTTACTCAAATTTACGCACCAAACACAAAGGCCAAAGATGAAGAAACTGAAAATTTTTACCAACTTCTGCAGTCTGACATTGCTCGAACATGCAATCAGGATGCAATGATAATTACATGTGATTGGAATGAGGAAGTTGGAAACACAGAAAAAGCATTGGTAGTTGGGAAATATGGCCTTGGTGAAAGAAACTACTCCAGAGATCGCATGATAGAATTTTGCAAGACCAATGACTTATTCACTGCAAATATCTTTTTTTCAATAACATGAATGGCTACTATACACATGGACTTGGCCTGATGGAATGTACAGGAATCAAATCGACTACATCTATGGAAAGAGACGATTGAGAAGCTCTATATCATGAGTCAGAACAAGGCCAGGAGACAACTGCAGAACACACCATCAATTGCTCATATGCCATTCAAGTTAAAGTTTAACAAAATTAAAACAAGTTCACAAGAGCCAAAGTATGACCTTAAGTATATCCCACCTGAATTTAGAGACCAT
>NW_004444077.1:4501992-4503206 GCF_000243295.1 Trichechus manatus latirostris
CTCAAGCATAACAACGATTGTGAGGATGAGATAAGACCGGGCAGTGTTTCGTTGTGTTGTACGCAGGGTCGCTATGAGTCAGAACTGACTCGACGGCACCCAACAACAACAATGGACAAAATATTGAATGACACAGGAAACATTAAAAGAAGATGGAAGGAATACACAGAGTCACTGTATCAAAAAGAATAGGTTGACGTTCAACCATTTCAGGAGGTTGCATATGATCAAGAACCAATGGTATTGAAGGAAGAAGTCCAAGCTGCACTGAAAGCACTGGTGAAAAGCAAGGTTCCAGGGATTGACAGAATACCAACTGAGATGTTTCAACAAATGGATGCAATGCTGGAAATACTAATCTATGCCAAGAAATTTGGAAGACAGCTGCCTGGCTACCCGACTGGAAGAGATCCATATTTGTGCCCATTCCAAAGAAAGGTAATCCAACAGGATGTGAAAATTATCAAACAATATCATTAATATCACATGCAAGTAAAATTTTGCTGAAGATAATTCAAAAACAGTTGCAGCCGTACATCGACAGGGAACTGCCAGAAATTCGAGCTGGATTCAGAAGAGAATGTGGAACCAGGGATATCATTGCTGATGTCAGATAGATCTTGGCTGAAAGCAGAGAATACCAGAAAGATGTTTACCTGTGTTTTATGGACTATGCAAAGGCATTTGACTGTGTGGATCGTAACAGATTATGGATAACATTGGGAAGAATGGGAATTCCAGAGTACTTAATCATGCTCATGAGGAACCTATACTTAGACCAAGAGGCAGTTAAACAGAACAAGGAGATACTGCGTGGTTTAAAATCTGGAAAGGTGTGTCAGGGTTGTATCCTTTCACCATACTTATTCAAACTGTATGCTCAGCAAATAATCTGAGAAGCTGGACTATATGATGAAAAACGTGGCATCAGGTTTGGAGGAAGACTCATTAACAACCTGCGATATGCACATGACACAACCTTGCTTGCTGAAAGTGAAGAGGATTTGAAGCACTTACTGATGAAAATCGAAGGCTACAACCTTCAGTATGGATTACACCTTAACATAAACAAAACAAAAATCCTCACAACTGTACTAATAAGCAGTAGCAACATAAATGGAGAAAAGATTGAAGTTGTCAAGGATTTCATTTTACTTGGATCCACAATCAAAACCCATGGAAGTAGCAGTCAAGAAATCAAACGGCATATTGCA
>NW_004444077.1:4503522-4504748 GCF_000243295.1 Trichechus manatus latirostris
GTCCCTGGAGAAGGATGTCATGCTTGATAAAATAAAGGGTCAGCAAAAAAGAGCAAGACCCTCAACAAGATGGATTGACACAGTGGCTGCAACAATGGTCTCAAACATAGCAATGATTTTGAGGATGGTGCAGGATCGGGCAGTGTTTCCTTCTGTTGTACATGAGGTCGCTATGAGTTGCAACTGACTTGATGGCACCTAAGAACAACAACAACATAGGAGTATGAAGGACAAACTATAGCTCCTCTGTGTGGCACAATTTTGAGAATGCAAGGCATCAGATTGTAGATTTCATTTTAAAAGTTTAGTAAATTTAGATCACTTTGCTCGTTATCAAAATTTTTGACTCATTTCCATTTGAATGTTAAAAGCAGATGTTGGCAGAGTGGGGAAAGGAGGAAGAGGAAGAAAAAAGTTGAGTGGGATAATTGGGTTGGATAAGAAGACTTCTAAGGGACCTTCAAATTCTGAGCATCTACATGTAGACAATACCCACAAAACAAACATGATATTATTATACTTGGCTAGGAGTAGGGGCTGGAGGAGGGCCATTTGGCCTGGTCCTAGAGATATTATTCACAAGTAATGATATACATATAGTCACAGAGATACCTGACAGGATTCAAAATAGTTGTCAATGATAATACAACTTAAACATGTGTATCTCATTGCCAGATCACACCATCTGCCATACATGGTGAATTAATATATTTATCTTATAGTAATTTTTCTTTCTCCTTATATAATTTTCATGAAGTTTTAAACTATAGAAAGTATTGTAAATTGATCATTACAATTATTTTGTTATTCCTTTATTCATTCATATTTGTATAAATCTTTTAATTGTCATATAAATAGTGGAGTTATACAGCTTTTTTTTTTTCTGTGTTTTTTAACCTTCTTTTGACTTTTTTTTTCATTTTTTAATGCAGAAGCCATAAAAATGGAAGTGAGCTGGGCCTGTCTTGTCCTCTAAGTGACTGTGGAAATCTGCTAAGCCAATGTAATGAATGCAGTGGAGAAGGGCATGCAGGGCAATGAGGCCACAGTATTTTCAAGGGGCCCCCCAAGATGATTCCTGCTTCAATTATACCTAGAATATTACAACCAAAGAAAAAGTAAATTACAGGCTATTCCCATTTGTTGTTGTGTACCATCAAGTCAATTCTGACTCATGGAGACCCTATAGTACAGAGTAGAATTGTCCCATAGGGTTTCCTAGGCTA
>NW_004444077.1:4505311-4506597 GCF_000243295.1 Trichechus manatus latirostris
CAATGTGTAAACCACCAAATGCATGTCACATTCATAGTCCCTTTAGGATAAAATATGGTCCCTTGCCCCAAAACTTGCCAGGCTTTGTGTCATGTGACCCTGTTCCCTGGCCAGAGATAATTAAGCCAGGAATCTGGGCCAGATGTAATTATCAACAGCTGAACATAGTATAATACTGAATATTTAATGGGCACTTACTGTGAGTCATATGCTGAGGCTCTTACTGATAGGATTTGAGAACTTGTTAATAATTATCCAACTTCCCACACATCTGTCTCATCACCAGACCATATCATGCGTTTAGTAACTGGCCCAATGTCACAAAGCTCGTAAGTGGTGGAGCTGGGGCTTGAACCCAAGTCTTTCTGCCTGCCTGACTTTGGAGCCCTTACCCATAGCCTGTGTGTAGCCTCTTTCTACTCAATAGGGGTGCTCCATGTTGAATGACTAGTGACTCAATCAAATCCTCTCCCTCTAGAGAGTATCTTGAATGTGAGACTTACAATGAGGGAAAATGACAGAAGCCTGAATATAAAAGAAGTAAAGACAGAGGAAAAAAGTTTAGGAGAATGAGAGTTAGCAAGAACCAGGAAGGGTGGGAAGATGGCTGTGTCACCAGAGCTAAAGAGAAGTCACAGAAATTGTGGGATACACTAAATGTCCATGAAAGATATTCAAAATGCCAGCTCTCATTAGGATTGACCTTATGATATTTCCTCATAGAAGTCACCTAAGCACATCTTTAGCCTTGCTCCCTGAGCAAACCTAACCCGCACAGAAATGATCTTTCGGTTGGCTAAGAATCAGGTTCCTAAATTGCCATAGCCGGAAGTTAACTCAGACGACATTCCTGACACCTAAAACGTATGGACTAAACTAACCTGTTGCTGTCGAGTCGACTCCGACTCATATCGACCCTATAGGTTAGAGTGGAACTGCCTGACAGTGTTTTCTAGGCTGTAATCTTTACAGAAGCGGACTATCACATCTTTCTCCCTCGGAGTGGCTGGTGGGTTCAAACCACTGATCTTTAGGTTAGCAGCCAAGCACTTAACTACAAGCCACCAGGGCTCCATAAAATATATAGAGTACTCTTTAATCAGAGGTTATCAAGACTGCAAGAGAATTTAAGAGATAATTTGACCACGAATTGGCGCTTGCTAAAAGCTTACTTGAAACATCATATCTCAAAGTGAGTCTGAGAGACTTGTTAGTTTTCCAGCCCTTCAGGTTCTTGAAATCCTCTCCCAGCATTAAGTTAGGTCATCACTGAGTAAAGATTTAGT
>NW_004444077.1:4507328-4521893 GCF_000243295.1 Trichechus manatus latirostris
CTGTGTCTTTATACCCACCGTACCTGGCACACAGGAGGGATTCAATAAATATTTTCCAAGTTGAATGAAAAATGTATCCAAAGCTGAGGTAACTAAATAAGAACACAATTCATATATAACATTTTCTGCCTTGGCTCTAGTAACTGGTCTTTCTGAAAATAATTGAATAAAACTTCATAATGACTCCTCATATTTTACATCTTCTCCTCTATTAATATACTAACCTTTGGATGACATACATTCTTATATTCAGGTGACACATTTATTTTCCTTTTATTCTGACCCAGAAGTGGCTTTTAGCATTGCATAACTACAGCCCTAAGATCGAACTTGGATGTCTTCCAGATTTCTTAAATTGAATGGAGGCTATGTTCAAAGGATGTTCTTGACTCTTGTCCTCTCTTGCTTGGAATTGTTTTTTTTTTTTCTTTTTTTAATGAACCCAGTATCTGTCCCAGTTCTACAGTAGATAACCTCAAGGTTATTTTGACTCAGAGCTTTCTTCTGTGTTTTATACCAGTCAGGCTGTTCAGGGTTCACAGCATTCCTTAAAGAATGACCAGTCCCTGGGCCTGAAATGCATAATCATCTTCACTCCTCCACATACTGGAGACAATAGGCTGTGAATAAAGCCAGTGCTTCTCAAAATTTAATGTGCGTACAAATCACCTGGGGATCTTGTTAAAATGCAGATTCTGATTCAGCTGATCTGAGGTAGGGCCTGAGCTTCTGAATTCTAACAAGAGCCCAGGAGATGCCAGGGCTGCTGGTCTGGGGCCCACAGTCTGAGCAGCCCTGGGTATCCTTAAGTGCTCCAATTTGGAGTCTTAAGAGGACTTATCTATAGTAAATGCAAAAGTTCTATGGACTTACAGCATTGCATCTGGTTAAAGTTTTCAGTTATTCTCCATTCCCCTTCACCATTCTGGATGCCGTCTGCAAGATTCCTCATAGAAACCCAGGCTTCTCACTGTGGCATTCCACCTGGGCATAGTCTTTCCCTATGCTCCCAGTTGTTCTCTCATATATCCAATCAACTCAGAGTTCTGCTAGCTGACAGCAACTAATTTGTGGAACCAATGTTCAATTATGTGTTAATTGACAATACAGTTTAATGAGTTAATTTCAGTTTGAAATCAGTAGTTCTTGATCTGCATCCTCGCTCTGCTGTTTACCAGCTATGGCTCTCGGCAAGTTGTTTAATGTCCGTGGGACTCTGAATAACGCTCTCCAAAGATTGCCCACATTCTAATCCCTGGAACCTGTGAATGTTAGTTTATATGGCAAAAGGGACTTTGCAGATGTGATTAAGTGAAGGATCTTGAGATGGGGAGATTATCCCAGTTTATGCGGTAAACCCTCAAGGGTCCTTATAAGGAGGAGGCAGGAAATCGGAGTGGGAAAGGTGATGTGAGGACAGAAGCAGGGAGTGGAATGATGCGGCCACAAACCAAGGAATGCCAAGAAAGCCTCTAGAAGCTGGAAGAAGCAAGGAACGGGTTCTCCCCTGGAACCTCCAGAAGGAACCAGCCCTGCTGACAGTTTGATTTTAGCCCTTCAAGACTGATTTTAGACTATAACCTCCAGAATGGTAACAGAATAAATTGTGTTGTTTTAAGCCACTAAATTTGTGGTAATATGTTACAGCGGCGTTAGGAAACTAACATTATGCTCCTGTTTCTTAATCTGTAAAGTGAGGCTAATAATGGCAAGGTTATAGCACTGATACGACGATTAAACGGGACAATACATATGAAAACATTTGGAAAACTTCAAAGCTATGGATTTCAGATCTCAATGAATTTAAGAATCACTTGGGTGTTTGTTAAAGTGAAGATTTCCCTATCCCAGAGAGTCAGAGATGAAGTGCTTAGGTTTGGGCCTATGAAGCTGCATTTTGAACAATCACCTCAAACTTTCTGATTTAAGTGATCCATGAACCACACCTACAAACTTTGCTCTAACGTGTGGTTATTGGTTAGAAATCAAGTTCCCTGGTGGGTCAATGGAGGAGATTTTTGGAAAGAAGAAACCAAAGATCCAAATCACCCCAGAAAGCGTCTCCCACAAGTGAGGGTATCTTTGCAGGGTACCCTCCAATGAAACTGAGGTGTGTCATTTCAGAGACAGCATGTGTTAATATAATGATGATGATTTTCCTTTCCAGTGGCGCACTGTGGCAGGGCTTGTGCAGGCTGCATCACTAGATCATGATTCTCCCCTGCCGTTCAGAGACAAAGCAGGACCTGTGGCAGCTTGTCGGTCCTGCCTGTGCAAGAGAACACATTCTATTTCCTCACTGAGGACACTTGAACCAAATGTATCTTGTCTATAAAAGCAATGCTCTGTGTATTGGTTTCCTAGGGCTGCTGAAACAAAATACCACAAATTGTGTGGTTCCTTAAAACTGATCACCACCCATCTGTCAGTTTGTCATACTGTGGTGGCTTGCGTGTTGCTATGATGCTGGAATCTTTGCCACCAGTATTTCAAATACCAGCAGGGTCACCCATGGTGGACAGGTTTCAGAGGAGCTTCTAGACTAAGACAGACTAGGAGGAAAGGCTTGGTGATCTACTTCCAAAAATTAGTCAATGAAAACCTTATGGATCACAACAGAACATTATCAGGCCTGCTTGCTTTGGACATGTCATCAGGAGGGATCAGTTGCTAGAGGAGGACATCATGTTTGCTGAAATAGAGGACCAGCAAGGGTAAGGGAGACTCCAGGGGAGATGGATGGGCACGTGAAGGACACGAACATATTACAGATTGTGAACATGACACAGGACTGGGCAGTGTTTAGTCAGAGTCAACTCAACAGCAGCTAACAACAACAATTACAACAAAAATTTATTATCTCATAGTTCGGGAGGCTGGGAGTCAGAGATCAGGGTGTCGGTCATGGTGATTCTGAGGCACTGAGGGAGAATCTGTCCCAAACCTCTCTCCTAGCTCCTGGTAGCTCCAGGCATTCCTTGGCTTACAGCTACAGCATCACGTGGTGTCCTTCCTCTGTCTCCCTGTTGCTATGTACCCTCTCCTCTTTTATGACACCAGCCATATAGGGTTAGAACTCACCTTACTCCAGTATGACCTCATGTTAACCTAACTAATAACATCTTCAAAGGCCCTATTTCCAAACAGAGTCACATTCACAGGTACAGGGATTAGGACTTCAACGTATTTTTTTGGGGGCCCAGAAGAGTACAAACAAATTTAAAAAAAATAAGTACTAAGTGAAAGTTGAGTGTTTAATTCATCTATTTACATTCATTCTTATTTAAAAATGAAAATCACAAATTTATGTGAGTACAACTTTGGCT
Source organism: Trichechus manatus latirostris (assembly GCF_000243295.1). NCBI lineage: Eukaryota > Metazoa > Chordata > Mammalia > Sirenia > Trichechidae > Trichechus > Trichechus manatus. The sequence continues at coordinate 4,510,655 of NW_004444077.1, forward strand.
ATATCTCAAAATTTGATATGTAGCATTATTATTGCTACTTTCTATGTGGTTTGTAATTACAGTTTGATTGCTTCTTTGACCAAAGTTACTTAAGAGTGAGTTTTAACATTTTCAGAAGTTGTTATTTTTATTTGTACTTCTGTTGATAATTTTAACCTCTATTGTATGATGACTAGATAATATTAATAATAAATTTTCTACTTTTTTAATTATGGGAACTTTTTGAGATTTTCTTCGTGGCTTAATATATGATCAACTTCTGTAAATATTCCTACAGGCACACAAAAAGGCAGAGTGCTATATTCTAATTATTTTTAGGCATAGAACTCTACATATACGTTTATTATATTATGTCATTGATTAAATTATTCATATTCTTTGTATTAAGATTTTTAAAATTGAGCTCTCATACCTCCCTGGGTTATCCCTTTCAGGGTTCATAGTTTTTTGTTTCTTTTTCAAGTTCTCAAAAGAATCTGTGACCCCCCAAATATTAAGAACCTCTGTACCATGTCTTACTTGATCTGTCCAGGACTAAAAAAGGGAAGTTTAATTATTGAATATAACTTAAATCAACATTAAAAACTATTTCTCAAACAAATAAAAATTATAATCATTTTACCAATGTTCGGGATTCCCGAGAAACAGTTATATTGATATTTACTATTTATCCATCTTGTAAATAATGCTAAATGGGCTTTGCTTATTTCAAGCCAGCCCTTGGAATGGGACTCGTAGGAAGACTGGGATTCTGTAGGATGGCAGGAAAAGGGTCATGTCACTTCATCAAAATTATCCAATCTACAATAAGCTGGTCACCTCCATTCAGTTTCCCCTGTGAGTTTTTCACTGGGTCCTTTGCAATCTCCTCTAATGAATTCTTCATCTCTTCTCTGAATACTTCTCAGTTGAAGCTCTGAGGAGACAGTCCCATTTTGGAAAGCTAACCATGTCCTTAAGGTGAATTAGTTCAAAGTCAAATACTTCCCTAAGTGAGGTAGAAAATTAAATGCATCAACTTCCAGGATAGAAAGGACAACCACTTAAAAACTGACAGCCAAATTAAAGATGCACTTGGCAAAGGAAGCATCTGCTGACAAAAAGTTATGCATTTTTAAATGATGTACATGAAGAAAATAAAGTCCACCTTAAAAAAAACTTGAAGAGGTCTTATATGAAATGACGAGGCTTGAAATTATAACTTACACTCTAGAAAAGTCTCTTGTGTGTAACCCTCAGAGGTGTCAGAAATTCTCGGCTGATCTATCCATTAGTCATGGTGTCTATGACCCACGATGCTTTCAGGGCCCATGAAAATGTTTTAGTTTTGTTTTGTTTTTTAAATCAGAAGAAAAATAACTAAAATAATGATGAATAATTAGTAATGAATCCAGCATAGATTATATTTGTCTTTATACCCATGCAGTGATAAAATATAATTCATAATTTTTACCATTTTTTTAACGGAAGAAGTGGCCCTCAAAGTTAAAAGTGCCTAGGACCCATGAAAGTCCTCATGGGGTCCTGGAAATAATTGTCTGTTCACCATGGTGGTTACCCTCGGCCTTCTAGTTGAGTCCGATTCATAGTGACCATTGGTCAGTATCTAAGCAGAAACCTTGTGAGAGTTTTTTTTAATGTCTGTTTATGCATGGTTTTCAGGTATTATTTAGAAAAAATTATATTTGCCTAGAAGAATGGAAGCCACGTCTGCATAGCCTCTTCATGTCTTTGCCTCTTCTGCCTGTTTGCTCTAGTCTGGCACTTTCTCTCTGTCTTAGTTTCCTAGGGCTGTGATAACAAAACACCACAAAGTGGGGGGCTTTAAAGAGCAGACCTTTATTTTCTCACAGTTCTGGAGGCTAGAAGTCTGAGTTATACAGGGTGTCATCTCTAGGGGAAGGTCCTTCTTTATCTCTTTCAGCTTCTAGTAGCTGCCAGCAATCCTTGGTGTTCCTGTGCTTATAGATTCATCTGCCTCTATCTTTACATGGCATCTTCCCAGTGTGTGTGTCTGTGTCTATTCTGCCCTTTTTAGAAGATACTACCCAGAAGAGATTAGGTTTAGGACTCACCCTACTCCGGTATGAGCTCATTAACACAATGAAAGAAAGCCCCTATTTCCAAACTGGGTCATATTGACAGGTACAGGTGTTAGGACTTTAACATAACTTTTTTGGGGATACAGTTCAATCCTTAACACTCTCCATGAACTTCTTTTATGTGCTCATCTGTTGTACATGTTTCAAGAGTCCCCAGCCCCAACTCCTGGCATCAGATCCACCACTTACTGTTACTCTCTGTGGAGTGGAGGTCACACTCTCTCTTGAGAGGACCTGCTGGAGTGTCCCCTAGTCAGCTGTTCACCATAGATCCAATTAGCTGTGGCTAAACTCTCAGTCACACACATATAAACACACACACACACTCCTGTGTGCCCTTCAACCCCCATAGTATGTACCACTAGCTCTTCTGCAAGCTGTGTTGGGGCTGCTAAAGAAATGCTTTAATATGAGTTGATTACACTCACAGCAGAAGACAATCATAGGAAGAATGAACCTATCAATAAGTAGTGGTCTTACTATATTTACAATATTAAAATTTGTCATGCCCTGGTTGCCATTTTGGCACATATTCAACATGTGGGAAACAGAAGGCTCCTTCCCAGGAAATGTCATTTGCAGATACTATGTTCAATTTAGATGTCTCTCAGTTAGGAGCCACATTGTATAATCAGGCAGGACTCCTGCCTCGAGACTAAGCCGTTCTCTGAAGATGAACAGACACCTTGAGTCTTTTTTGCTTGCTGAGTGACCTATCTGAGTAAGTATCCACATCACATACATTTCCTGTAACTTTAGGACTATAATCAGTGTCTTCATTAATGGTTATATATTAGTTTTATGGATTGAATTATGTCCCCCCCAAAAAATGCGTGTCAGTTTGGTTAGGCCACGATTCCTGGTATTGTGTGATTTTCTTATATGTTGTAAATCTGCCTTTATGACGTTAATGAGGGAGGATGGGCGGCAAATGTGTTAGTGAGGCAGGACTCAATCTACAAGATTGGGTTGTATCCTGAGGGAATCTCTTGATATACAAAAGAGAGAAGCGAACAGAGAGACAGGGGGACCTCATACCACCAAGAAAGCAGTGCCAGGAGCAGAGTGCGTCCTTTGGACCTGGGGTCCGTGTGCGGAGAAGCTCCTAGTCCAGGGAACACTGATGAAAAGAAGGCCGGCAGAGAGAGAAAGCCTTCCCCTGGAGCTGATGCCTTGAATTTGGACTTTTAGCGTACTTTACTGTGAGGAAATAAATTTCTCTTTGTTAAAGCCATCCACTTGTGGTATTTCTGTTGTAGCAGCACTAGATGACTAAGACAATTAGGAATATCTGAGTAGATGTGACTTTGATAGCAAGCTGAACTTTATTTAATTATCACACTGCCACATACCTTTCTACCTTTGTAGAATATTAATACTCAATAAATAAGTGCAATATTGTTTTACTATAAAGACATATGGTTAGTGCATAGCAATTAGTTACTACTAAGACGTATACTGTCTATCTCAAATGAGATGAGCTCTGAGATATAAGGAGCCCTGGTGGCACAGTTGTTAAGAGCTTGGCTGCTAACCAAAAGGTCAGAGCAGTTTGAATCCACCAGCTGCTCCTTGGAAACCTTGTGAGGCTGTTTTGCTCTGTCCTCTAGGGTTGCTACGAGTCAGAATCTACTTGATGGCAATGGATTTATGGGTTCTGAGATACAAAAAACTTATCTGTCGTATTTTCAATTTATATGTGTCACTTCTGTTTAAATTGAAGAACAGAAAAGCTTAAGGTCTTTCTTGATAAGATGAAAGCTTTTGAGAAAAAGAGACTAATCAATGACAGTTTTTTCTTTTAATATTATCTTACTAACAAAGAAATAGGAAAAATTCTGCTATGAATTATGTATTAGCCAGGGTTAGGTTGTGAAGACCAGAATCTACTCAGCAAGCTTAGGAGAAGGGAATTTATTAAATAAAATTTATTAAATTTCATTATATAAAAAATTATTTTATGCTTTACTGTACCATTTGGGAGGGTCCAAGAATTGCCCTCTACGCTGAACTTCCAAGAACAACTTCTAAACCTGTTGGTGAACTGGGTCGAGGGAACAGTTGCCTCTGTAATTGATGGTCTGGAGGCCGCAGATCCAGGAAGCTGGTATCCCTGCTGCCTGCTCCTGAGCCACACTGCCTCTCTGCCTCTATCCATACCAGCAAAACAGTGTGAATCCTGGCTCTCTTCCCACATGGGTTAGTTCTAAATCAAAGTCTTCTTTGGGTACATTCAGTTGGTGAAATTCTAACTGCAAGGAAGTCTGAGAAGTGTAGTTTTTAGCTTTTTGCCTCTGCATGCTAAAAAGGGGTTAGAATGGGGGATGAGTGAACCAGTTTAGAGTACTTACCATAGATAAGTAATTGAGTAATACTGAAAGCTCAAGGAACATTAAAGGTTCAAATTTAATATGGTCATCTTTTAATCAAAATTAATCATCATCTTTCGTTTATGACTCATTCTCATCATTGACCTATGTATGGTCCCAAATTATTCATTCCTTCATTTATAATAATGTAATAAACATCATGAATCCACCCACTAGCAAAATAAAAGCTAGGTCCTTCTGTCTAATTACCTACATCTAATCAAATACCCTCCGTGCATTCCCCTACCCTAGGAAACCGTCACCCTGAATTTCATGTTTTCTTACACTGATAGGTATTTTTAAAAAGTATATTTTTTATTTAGTTGTTTCTACAATATTATAAAAATGGAATCATACAGTATGTAATCTTTTGGATTATACTTTTATCATTTAACATTATATTGCTAGATTTGTCCATATTTTTGCATTTCATTATAGTTCATTCATTTCCACTGCTGTATTCTACTGCTGAATATGACCATATTCCACTCAATGAATATTCATCCATGTTTCTCTTAATGGGCATTTGGATTGCTTCAAAATTTTGCTACTGGGAACAGTGATGCTGACCATTCTTGCATATGTACAAGAGATTCTTTGGGGGTAGTTACCAAAGATGGAGTTGTTGGTTCATGAAAATTTTTTAGTTTGGATTCGAGTACTGTGATACATTTAAAGTCATCAAATATATATACTTTCAGCTGAGTCTGGTTTAAAAGAAGTAAACTAACATAATCAGCAAAAGAATGTGAAATATAAGACTTAAGAGTTTTCCCTCAATGAGCCTGTATTCCATTTGGAGAAACAAGTCAGAGTTTATTTTTGGAAGACTGTCGTTCTCATTTTTGTACCTACTCTTTTTCTGACATACCTGTTACCCCAAGGACCAAAGACATCCTTCCAACTCTCAATAGAGAGTGGCCAGCTAATAGAAAGTTCCTTGGTATACAGTAAAACCTGTGAAAGTCAGAACCTTTGTAAGGCGGACACTTATCAGAGAAGGAAAACTCAAATATTTTCCACTAATAGAGAGTGCTAGAAAAGTGGTAAGACTGCACCCTGTCAAAGGCAGAAAACTTGCGAGACCCGGAAAAACAAGGCAGTCCCGAGGAGTTCCGGCTCTCACAAGTTTCACTATACATCAAAGAATCATCCTTCTTAGACCACAGCCATGGGGCTATGCCCTGTCTCTCTGTCATTTCTCCAAAACCCTTTCCTGTTCATGCTACACTTCCTTAGATAATGAAGCACAAAGCTATTCTACCACACTGTAGAGAAATCTCAGTGTTCCAACCATATTAATAGGAAATTGATAAGGACATAGAGTCTCCATTAAATCCAGCTTGATGTAGTGTAACATAATGATCAGGCTGCATAAGATATAGAGAGAACCCCTAAATTTCCTATCTGTCAGAGGACAGGTTCCCTTGGAAAGAGACCCTGAAGTGAAGATTTATGTGCAGGTGGTTCATTGGGCATGCTCTCCGTCACAACACCTGTAAAGAGTAAGGACAGCAGGATTAGACAAAAGGAAAAGCTGAACTGCAATACAGTTGCAACAGAGGCCTCAGCTGATCACATAGAAGCTGTGATTCTGATATGGCCCTTCAGAGATGTCCTGAATTGAGCAAGGGTGCCCAATCCTGCACTCGATATAGGACAGTAATAGGGTCTGGGATGCCCGGGAAGGGGACAATCTTGAGTGAGACACCTTTTGACTGAGGACAGTGCCTGGGGAGGGCCTCAGCTGTGCATCATCAGCAAGCGATACTCGTGGCAGCTGGGGAGAGGATTGCTCAGTCCTGGAGAGGGGATCTGGGTCGCATGCTAGAGCACCCACACAAGTCCATCCCTTGTGCTATTTGCATCCCCTTGTTTCTAATAAATTCGCCTCATCTTGGAACAGTTCTTTCAGGATTCTGGTTGGTCTATATTTTCCTGGGGAAACTCACAAGAGGAAAGTTAGTGGGATAAACTATAGCCCCTGCTGCTACAAATGGTCATAGGGCTGCAAGTGATACTTCCTCCTCTACTGCCCATTCTAGATTCCCCACGCTCTCAGCTCACACCTCTGCTAGTCTAGGCTGACCTGCTGGAGTGATTCAGGCTCTCATTCCTGTGGTGGCTAAGCCCCCGGTCAACATGCACTTCTTAGGCCATGACTACTGGTAAAATTAGACAGAAGAGTAACAAGAGACACCCAAGTTCACTTGAGTGATAAACATACTCATTCTTGCTCCTGTCGTGTAACAGCAGCCCCACCTCCTCTTGATGTTAAGGGTCAATTACCCCTGTCATGAATCCTTTTGTTGTTCACTGACTCTGGCTAAAGTAACCGGAACAGACTGGGTGATGGACATAGCTTAAAGTTCAATGGGATCCTTGCTTGTCCCTTGTGGAAGCTTTCCCCATCTAGAAATCAGAACTTCTAGACATGCAGAGCCTAGAGTTGTGGAGATGGAAGTACAAATTACCCAAGTGAGTTACTGGGGTGATGGTAAGTGAGACTACTTCTACTCCCACTCCTTAGTTCCTGGACCCATATAGTCTACATATTGGGACATAGCACCATAAAATGGCCATTGATTTAAAGTATATACTGGGAGCTAAATAATGGTATTCCATACTCACAAGGTATTATCTCCAATCTGGTGCCCTAACTGTGCCTTCAAAGAGCTGTTCCATTGCTCTATCAGGCAAACATTTTCTGGATAGTGCAATATGAAATAAGACCATGGAATTCCATGGTTGTGGGCCTTTTTGTTATAAAGTGGGTCCCTTGGTCAATTGCAATGTTATGTGGCATCCCATGTCAATACATTAGTCACTTAATGAGTCCTCAGATAGTGGTGCTGGCTGAGCCCATGCAGGCAGGACAGGCGAATACCAGAATATACATCAATTCTAGTCAAGATGAATTGCCAAGGTCGAAGTAGTCCCATGTAATCATCTTGCCATCAAACAGCTGGTTGGTATCCTCCAGGAATGATGCCACATTGGGAGCTTGGCCCTGGTCTCTGTTGCTGGCAGGTTAGAGATTTCACAGCAACAGTAGCTAGATCAGCCTTGGAGAGTGGGAGCCCAAGCTGTGGGCCCACACCTAGCCTCCATCCCTGAAACCATGGCTCCTCTCTTCATGAACCTGTTGTGCCAGCACTGGGCTGGCCAAGTCATTCTGTCTACTTGGTGGTTGTTATGGATTAAATTGTGTTCCCCCAGAATTTATGCTGAAGTCCTAACTCCTGCTGCCTGTGAACATGACCTTGTTTGGAAATAGGGTCTTTGAAGATGTTCTCAGTTAACATGAAGTTATACTAGAGTAAGGCAGGTCCTAATCCAATTTGAATAGGGTCCTTTAAAAGGGGAGAAGAGACACAGAGCGAGACAGGGAAGGATAGCCATGTGAAGATGCTTGACACTGAAGAGGATGCCTGGGTGGTATTTCACGACACCCACTATGATATCAAAAGTGCCTTCTCTGGAGCCACTCATGTCCTATCTGAAAATCATCTCTTCCTCTGAGTCCAGGCTAGCATCTCATTAGCAGGTCCTCAGTGTCTTGACTATTTTCTTTTTTCTCAAAATGTGTTCCACAGAACACTAAGAGATGTTCCACCAAAAAGAAAAAAAATTCCACAGTCAAACAAATTTGGGAAATGTGGCCTAATTTATCTAACTCTGGCAGGCTCACAAAGAACATTAACGGAGTAAAATCTTGAGAAGACTTACAGTACAAGCTGTTCCCTAACATCGGTATTTCCGAAACTTTTCTTAACTTTAAAAGTCCATGAAACTAGAATTCTAGGGAAAAAGCTTTGGCTGAAACTCTTTCTATGCTTAAAAAAATTCCTCTTGGCTTCCAGCTTTCGAGCATCTTTCTAATTGATTGTTCTTTAGTCAGGTAATGAATGTATGTCTTTCTTTGCATTCCCACTGCTATAAGCTTGGCCTAAGTCTTTATGACCTCTCAAACCTAGATTATTTCAATGGTCTCCTACATAGTGACCTGCATCAAGTTTCTCTCACCTTCAGTCTTTCATGCAGACCTGAGCAAAGTCAATGGTCTAGAACTACGCCCTCTGATATGTAGCCACTGTCCACAGGAGGGAGATGAAATACTCGCAGGTGAAACTGAATTAATTAACAAATAATAGCTCAACCAAATCATGCACTTAAAGAGACTATAATAATGTGACTCAAACTGAGTATATTAATGCAGAGAAAGAAACAGTTGCTTCTTTATTCTGCAGCATACTCAACACAATTTCAAAGCCACAGGCCAGGGGACTGTTGTATGGTGATTGTACTATCTTGCCCAGCACTATGTAAGGAGGAGGCATAATAAATTTTTCTTAATTCTAGAATAGTGACACAAAGCTGAACCCCTTTCCTCTGATTCATCAGTCGGCAAGGAAAAAGCAGGGGGCCAAAGTCAGATTCTTTTAACAAAATTACCTGAAGTGTATAACGGTCTAAATAAAGATCACATGAAGCAGACATCAAAGTTAAAAAATTACTTGCTCGGTTTCCTTTATTTCTGGAATGTGCCCACCAGACACAAGTAGCTCCCTTTCCCTGTGCAAAGGATAATATAAGTCCCTGAGAATTCACAAAAAAGACAATGAGGCTATCTCTAGAAGGTGCAGGCCTCAAGGTAAGCCACAGTATGTGGGCTTCTGACAACCAACATTTTCTTACCATTGAAATCTGGATTAAAGGAGCTCTGAAGTTTAGCTCTTAAGGGGGGAAAGCCCAAAGGGGAGAACACCCAAAAGGGCAAGATGAAGCCTGAAGAATGAGGGTTTGGGGATGTCAAATAGCTGGATACAATCCCATTACTAATTTACTAATTATAACAACCACCACTCATCTGGCAGTTTGTTGTACTGTGGTGACTTGTGTGTTGCTATGATACTGGAAGCTTGCCATGAGTATTTCAAATACCAGCAGGGTCACCCATGGTGGGCAGGTTTCAGCAGAGCTTCCATATTAAGACAGACTAGCAAGAAAGACCTGGCAATCTACTTCCAAAAATTAGCCAAAGAAAACCTTATGGATCACAGCAGAATATTGTCCAATATAGTGCTGGAACATGAGCTCCCCAGGTAGGAAGGCACTAGACAATACTCAAAACAACAGACTCAAACACACCAACGATCATGAAGATGGTGTAAGACCAGGCAACAGTTTGTTCTGTTATGCATGAAGTTGCCATGTGGTTGTTAGGTGCTGTCTAATTGGTTCAGACTCACAGCAACCCCATGTACAACAGAAGGAAACACTGCCCGGTCCTGCGCCATTCACATAATGGTTATTATGCTTGAGCCCATTGTTGCAGCCACTGTGTCAATCCATCTTGTTGAGGGTCTTCCTCTTTTTCACTAACCCTCTACCAAGCATGATGTCCTCCTCCAGGGACTGTTCCCTCCTGATAACATGTCCAAGGTAAGTGAAACAAAGTCTCACCATTATCGCTTCTGAGGAGCATTCTGGCTGTACTTCTTCCAAGACAGATATGTTCATTCTTTTAGCATTCCATGGTATGTTCAATATTCTTCGCCAACACCACAATTCAAAGACATCAGTTCTTCTTTGGTCTTCCTATTCATTGTCCAGCTTTCGCATGCATGTGAGGTAACTGAAAACATCAGGCGCACCTTAATCCTTAAAGTAACATCTTTACTTTTTAACGCTGTTTTTTAGTCGCAGTAAATTGACTCTGACTCTGGGTTACCATGAGTCACAGTCAATTCATGGCAACTAAAAACAAAACAAAGTTCAAGAAAGGAGAGGGCAGGGAAGTTTCCAGAAAAACAGAAGTGGAGATGGCTTGGGAGATACCTCAAGAGGAGTCCAGTATAAATAGCACACTGGTCACCCACTTTTATTCAAAATTAAACAGTTCCTCTACACACATAATGTCAAAGTGTACATTAAAGCTATTTTCCCCTGATTTAACTCTGTGCTTAGCTAGGTTGAAACTGGTATTTCTTCAGCCAGAGGAAAAACAGGTCACACCTCATGAGATCAACATTTTTATTTTATGTCTCTGTGTTTTCATTCTGTTGCTTTTATCTCAAAGCTCTGTTTCTCACTGTTTTATCTCAGCGTTTCTGAATGTTCTCCTCCAACAACCAACATAAACACAATAAACTATGTAACAGTCAAGAACCTTGATACAGAAGTGGAGGCACATAAGTGGTGAGGCATCCAAGGACACTGAAATAAAGCAGAGAAAAGCATGAGGTGGCTAAGAGGGAAGCAGAACTCTGAATGAAGAACTCAGAGTGGTAGGGACTGTGCAGTGGGAAGAAGAATGTGAACTAAAATTCAGTATGCTAAGTTTCAGGTATTAACAGAATATCACCGAGATGTTAGCAGGCAATTATAAGAAATGATTAGAATGGTACCTTAAACAGAGTGGGTGCTAAATAAACATTATGTAAGCTAACATAAAAATGAATGAAAAGGTGAGAAATCAGGGATTTGCTATCATCAGCATATAGGAGTTTTGATATTTCACGGAACCTTGGAATGGAAAGGGACCTGCAAACTTCCTTTGTCTATTCCACTTACAAGTGGTCCTGTGGCTTCAGTTTGAACACCTCAGAGGCTCAGGTCTGAATTAGGAGCTACAAAGAAAGAAAGGAAGTCAACACTGATACGTGATTTTTTAAGGGAGTACAAAGTGTTCTAGAATAATGGATAGCTGAAGGACAGCTTTTAGCAAAAAAAACTATTGTGGGAGAATAGGAAAGGACCTCAGAG
>NW_004444077.1:4524123-4525635 GCF_000243295.1 Trichechus manatus latirostris
TTTTTTTTAAAGTAGATCACTAGACTTTTCTTCTGAGGCACCTCTGGGTGGACTCAAACCTCCAACCTTTCGGTTAGCAGCTGAGGCATTAACCAATTGTACTACTTCTCTTTCCCCTCCAGTGGCATTTAAATGCTGGCAAGCTCTGATTGGCACCCCTGGAAGGGAACAATGCCCTAGCACCTAGGGCACCTTCCCACTGACCAGCCTCCTGGCATATCCCCCAAATGTCTGTCCTGGCCATTACGGTGTACACTGGGAGCCAGAAAACCTGTATTCTAACCTCAACTCAGATGATTTCTGTGCATTAGGCCTTGGGTTTAATTGGTTAATCTCTTTGAACCTCAGTTAGCTTATCTATAAAATGAATATTAAAATACCTCTTCTGTCTGTTAAAAGAATCAAATTGTATAATATATTGAATGTTCTTTGTAAACTTTAAATTACTCTACACATACAAAGTATTATTCTTATTCAGCCATATATGACTAAAAACATTATTTGAAATAATGATTTCATAGAAATGAGCTTTTATGTTGTGCAATCCTCATTGAACCACTTAGCCAGGGAAACCACTAACTAGCGTCCCTTTCATCTGATGCTTTCATTTCTGCCATTGACTAATTCATCCAACAAACGGTTACGAGCAACGTTTAACATCAAAATATTTGTTTAGTGCCTACCATATGTGAGGAACTATTCTAAGTGCTGGAGATATCACAAAGATTAAGATAGGCAAGCTCTACTAAACACCTTTCAGGAGAATTTGGATGCTAACTAGGTTCCTGTTCCCACAGAATTCTCTATCCTTGCTTGGTCTCCTGCTGCTTCTAACGTTTCTCAACACTGCTTTCCACATGCCTGGTCCCGGCCCTCTGCCTTCAAGTCTCAAAACACCATTAACACTTGGCTGTTGTGTGTAATAGACTCTTCCAGAATGTTTGGGAAAATGGTGAGGGGCTGCAGCAAAACACAATTTGAAATAAAATAGTAGAAGGTACTGGCCTTAAAGGCCCTCTGGTGTCCCCACCGCAGTGACTATCTCACTCCTAACATTCTCAACTTTTTCTTAAAGGCTTGGCCTGCCATCCTTTCTTGGGGCTTGTTTCACCCCCTTCTAGGCAAACATTTCTCCTATCTCTTCCCAGTACTAGAAACACTCATCTCCTGTCCCCAGGCAGCCAACCTATTACTTTATTATGGGGAGGAAATTTATCTCTCACTTTATCCGATGCAGAGCCCTGGTGGCGCAATGGTTAAGAGCTATGGCTGCTAACCAAAATGTTGACAGTTCGAATCTACCAGCTGTGCCTTGGAAACTCTATGGGGCACTTCTGCTTAGTCCTATAGGGTCACTGTGAGTCAAAATCCAATTGACAGCAATGGGTTTGGTTTTATTTGATGCTAAACTGTGAAGTAGCATGGAATAATGATTAAGCTCATGGTCTTAAAAGCCAGTCTGCCTGAATTAGAATATGGTCTTCACGGTTTACTAGCTGTGTGATTTTAAGA
>NW_004444077.1:4526593-4528753 GCF_000243295.1 Trichechus manatus latirostris
TTTGTATATAGTTTTGATTTTTAGAAGCATGCTAGAGTTTTACTTATTTAAAATATTAAATCAACAACTTTGGGGAGAGGAGCCTAGAACTGAATTAAAACAGAAAGAAATAAACGTAAAAGTATACCAAATGGAACACAGAACCACACAGAAAGGGGGAAAAAAAAAGAATGAATCCAAGTCTCTCTGAACACAGTGCTTGGACTATATACGCAGTCTAAAGAGAAAAAGAAGTGCAAACGAATGTTGTTTTGGTAGTGATAGGGGTGTAGCAATTCTGAAACTATTTTGCATGTATTTTAGAACTGAGCAAATGAGTAAATATAGTGATGCTACTGAGAGCCAGGCTCTGGGAGAAAGAAGATAAAATTTGTGGAATGAGGGAAAACAAGAAAAGAATCTTTGATACTGGCTTAGAATTAGAGATATCAGTATGAAATCATGATTTTAAAAAATTAAAAAGGATTTATGTATTGTATACATATTTCCTAGCTCTGTCTGCTGAAATGGCCTAGAAGTAATACTATCCCAGAAGCAGTGAGCACACCTAGCAACTAGATCTTGGTGTCTAAATATCATTCCCCTTAGAAATAGCTGATACCAAAGTATAAGATAAGTCCAAGACTAGAACATTTTCTTGTGTCTGAAAATAAGGAAATGCTTCAAAAGAAAAAAAGATGGGAGACATGTTAAAACAAAACAAACAAACAAAAAAAGAGGCAGCTTGAGGGGCTTCTACTGGCCAAATAAGAGATAATTTGAATTAAAAATAAAAAAATAGAATGACACTAATGGATTATAACACATTGAGGGGGGAAGAAACAAGAATCCGTAAGTCCTTAATAATACCAAAAAATAATAACAAAACTACAAATAATAAGGAAGATGGTAACACTTTTCTTTATATTAGAATATAAACTAAAAAAATGTAGAAGGAAGAATAGAGTTAGAAAATCACCACGTTGCAATCATTATAGTAATACTTCGTTTAGATAAGAATCGTCAGGGAATGCTAAAGCCATTGGGTGAAAGTTTGTTAGTACTGAGGATATTTATATAGCCTGAAAATTACTCTCTGTAGATTATCTATTAGCTGCAAGAGGAAAAAAGTATATCTATAGTGGACAACACTACAGTTAAATGATCACCAAGAATGTAACAAACTGATATCATATGTTTCCTTGGTAAGACACGCTGCCAAAAATGTATAACCTGAATTTAATCATGAGGAAACTGTCAGCCAAATTGAAGGACAAGCTACAAAACAACTGTCCTGAGCTTTTTAAAAATACTTAACTTAAAAGAGAGAAAGAAACCCTGGTGAACCATTCCATATTAAAGAAGATTAAAGTGTTATGACAATTAAATGCAAGATGTAGTTCTGTATTGGATACTTGATCAGAAAAAACAAAAACATCGCTATACAGGATATTATTTGGATATGGACTACATGTTACACATTATCATTAAATTTTCCAGTTTTGATTATTGTTCCATGTAAGAGAACGTCCCTGTTCTGAGAAGACAGATACTAAAGTATTTAGGGGTGAAAGGTCATGACATCTGCAACTTGCTCTCAAATGGCTTAGCAATAATAATAACAGTAACAAAAATACAGCTATATATGGAAAGAGATAAAGCAAATGTGGCAAAGTATTAACTGGTGAATCTAGAAGGATATAGAAGAGTTCATTGTACTAATTGTGCAGATTTTCTGTAAGTTTGAAACTTATGCAAAAAAAAAAAAAAAAAGAATTTTAAAGTCTTTAGGTGAGGCTCTTTCCCCAACTAGATGCATTTAAATTTTTTTTTTTTTTTTCTTTAAACCCAGGAGTCTTCCACTCATTTTTTCATTATTAGATTTTTTTTCTATTGATAACTTTTAGTTCCCTGGCATGCACAGCTGGTGAAGAAGCAGGTCTGGGTGAAGGATGCAGATTTAGACAGTGCCTTTGAGGTGTCTCAGGAAGGTCCAATGAGACAGGAGCTCAGGGGAGAGGTCTAGGCTAAAGGCAAGGAATTTGGTGTCAGGTGGTATTACTATCTTTAGCGTTCTCCAAGGGGTGGGGGGCTGGGAGACTTAAAGAACAAGAGTGGTGCCCATGAAGGGGACTAAGAGTGAATGGTGGAGGGAGCAGGGAGAGCCAGTTTCAGGAAATG
>NW_004444077.1:4530138-4531692 GCF_000243295.1 Trichechus manatus latirostris
CTCTTGATGAGCTTCTGTCCTGGAAAGCAGAGTACTCAGAATTGGAGTCAGAAGACATTGATCTGATTTTTTTTTTTTTTTTGCTTCACTTCCTAACTGTGTCATCCTTTCTGAGAGGCAATTCACTTCTCTTTAAAATTGGAAATGTACTCTTTCTCACAGGTTTTTCAGAGAATAGAGTAAGATAGTATGTGAAATAATTTTTAAAACTCTAAAAGGAAAAGTGTTTAGACGGTTTTTGGTTTTTTGTTGTGTGTGTTTGTGTGTGTGCTTTGTTGTTGTTGTTTTTAATTATTGTGGCAAATATTCATTCAACAGTTACTTTTTTAGAGCTTACTATGTGCCAGACCGTCTGCTTTAGGATCTGACAATGTTCCAGCTACGAGGAGCCTTGGCAATAGCCAAGGATGTCCTCTGCAGCCACCGGTCTCTACTGGGAGCCTCACACAGGATCACAAGCTCTTTGCCTTTTTGGAAAAAAAAAAATAAAGTGCATCAACAAAAACATGGAATCTGTCACCAAAGATTTGGAATTGTGATAAACTGTGTAATACAAGCTGATGAAAACCAGTTGGCAATTGCGGAAGCATGACTATGGTTAGAGAGTGCACAATGAAATTGTTGAGAACATCTTGTAATAATCATATTTTCCATTAGATGGCAGCAGAGCCCAGAGTGTTAATCATCCTGCTTGACCCAAGTGTTCAGGTTCTTTAGAAAGCAGTGGGTCCTGCTATTCTGTGGAGAGTAATTATTGCTAAAAAGTATGATATACAGTCCTGATATGTCATTGTTATTCTCCTAAGATAACTAATCTCTTGATTTTTAAAATCGATTTTAGTTTTTCACATTCGAAGTCACTTGAACTTATATGAACAACTAAAACAATAATAAAAAAATGAACATTTATTAAGCATTTGCCATGGGCCAGGTGATGTTACAAATGTGCAGGGCTCCTAATCCTACACTATCGCTTAGAGGTTTTGCAGGTACGCCAAACCTCTTTCTTTAATGAAGAACTAAGCCTTCCCCAGGCCCACTTCTGGTACCATAACACTAACTACTTAAATAACATGCTTAACTACAGTGCCTACCAGAGCAAGAGTTTGTTCTTGTGTGCCATGGAGCCAAATATGACTGATAGCAACCCTACAGGACTGAGCAGAACTGCCCCATTGGGTTTCCAAGGCTGTAATCTTTATGGGAGAAGATCTCCAGGTCTTTTCTCCAGCAGAACCACTGGTGGGTTCCAAACACTGATCTTTTGGTTAGCAGCAGAGCTCTTAACCATCGTGCTACCAGGGCTCCTGAAGGAGTTTGGTTAAGCACATTACTAGTTTAGTTGAGAGTCCTTTATAGTTTTATAAATAATTTTCAGTTATAATTGGTATTTCTCAGAGCTTTCATCTTTTTTAATAACTTTTTTTTCTTAGACTCATTTTGATCCTTGATTGGGTCCCTTGTGGGTGGTTCATTCATCTTGGGTTTGTCTGGTGAGCTGCTAGGGGGACCTGGTGGAGTCTTTTTCAGTGGCTGAGGCCGAGAAGCCAGGCA
>NW_004444077.1:4540383-4541707 GCF_000243295.1 Trichechus manatus latirostris
TTTTTTTTTTTAACATTTATCTTATTTTGTATAGAAAATATACATAATTCCACAAAATCCCTTAAAATCCCTTCTATCTAATATGTTGTTACATAAAATTCTTTAGCCATCCCTTTTGCTCCTTTAACTATCTCCTTTGTTTCTCCTGTCTTCAATTTCTTACTCCACCGGATCTAGCCTTAGTCTACAAACATAGATAAGCCTCGCTTCCCCTAAGAAGCTTGCCCTCAAGCCTCCTACTGTCTGGCTACTATCCCATTCATCTCCTTTTCACAGCCCCTGGTACTATAAATAGTGTTATCTAGCCCGCTTATCAACTCCTTGCAATCTGTCTCCCATAAATTCCAAAATCCAGCGGAACTTGTTTCTAGGAGTGGTGCTAACCTTCAGTGACCTCTTCTCACTCTGGGCTAGATGCCAGTTAGGGTGGCTGCCTGGCTTAGCTGACATTCTCCTTTGGCCATACTTGATTGCTGTAGAGAAAGACAGTCTCAAGCTGGGAGCTGGGTTGATTAAACTTTCCTCTCCTGGCATTAGGAACTTGGATTGGAAGGTGCAGAATTTGCTGCAGCAGTCACTTTAATGGCTGCATCTAAGAGACAATTTGTGAATTCCTAGGAGGCATCCAGAGCCATCCCAGTTTCTACCCTTCTAAGCCTTGGTTGTTCATCTCGCCTGTTGAGTCTGTCCCAGAATCCTCCCTCAGGAACTGGCCTTAAATTCCCTTTTTTTGTTTTTTCTGTTCAAGCTAGCCAGAGTCAGTTTCTATTCTTTAAAAGCAAAAGATTCTTAGTCCATTCACACTCTTACCCTTTTTTAGCAGTTCAGAAGCATTGGACACTGATGATTACTAATTCCCCTTTGCACTCTTGTGGCTCTTTCTCCCACAGCATCTTCTTGGGCTCCACTGGTAACCCTCTTATTTTTCCTACTCCTAAATGGGAAATGTCTCAAAATCTTAATCTAGGGACTCTTTTTCTACATTCTCTTTTAGTGAATGAAAATTTGAATGAGCTAGACACCCTTTTCTCCACTCAAAACGCAGTTGCCATCAAGTTGATTCCGACTCATGGCGACCCCACGTGTGTCACAGTAGAGCTGTACTCTATAGGTTTTCAATGGCTGATTTTTTGGAAGTAGATCACCAGGCCTTTCTCTGAGGCAACTCTGAGTGGACGTAATGAACCTCCAACCTTTTCGGTTAGCAGCCGAGCACGTTAACTGTCTGCACCACTCAGGGACTCCTACCTCAATTGAGATGACTCCAAAATCTGCATAGTCAAGCACCAACCAGACGTCTAAATTCTGGACTTACACTCTGATT
>NW_004444077.1:4542593-4544216 GCF_000243295.1 Trichechus manatus latirostris
AAGCTCCTTGGGGGATTCTGATGTTCACTGCAGTTAAGAGTCATCACTTTATGGAGCTTCAATGCCTATTGAATATACCTGTCATGGGTTGAATTATGTCCCCAAAAAACATGTGTATCAATTTGGCTGGGCCATGATTCCCAGTGTTGTGTGGTTGTCCTCCATTCTGTGATTGTAATTTTATGTTAAAGAGGATTAGGGTGGGATTGTATAGCACTCTTACAAAGGTCACATCCCTGACCCAATGTAAAGGGAGTTTCCCTAGGGTGTGGCCTGCACCACATTTTATCTCACAAGAGATAAAAGGAAAGGGAAGCAAGCTGAGAATGGGGAACCTCATACCACCAAGAAAGCAGTGGGGAGTAGAGTGTATCCTTTGGACCTGAGGTTCCTGCCCTGAGATGCTCCCAAGACTGATGGGAAGACTGATGACAAGGACCTTCCTCCAGAGCCAACAGAGAAAGCCTTCCCCTGGAGCTGACACCCTGAATTTGGACATGTAACCTACTAGACTGTGAGAGAATGTCTTTCTCTTTGTTAAAGCCATCCGCTTGTGGTATTTCTGTTATAGCAGCACTAGCTGACTAAGACAATACCTCAGATTTCTCACTGTGCTATTTAAGGCACCAATTTCTGCTTTGAGCATAATCTTTCTTCATTCCTTACATACCCAAAGTCTGGCCAAAAGTGATTACAATGATTCCTGTTTCCTGAATACATCACACCTTCTATTAGGCTGTTCTTGCCACCTGGAACTGCATTTCTTCCCCATTTCTATTTCTCTCAATTGTATGTTTTCTATAAGGTTGAACTGAAATGAGACAAATTTAGATAAAAATGCATATAAAGCATCTGGAATGGTTCTCGCACCATAAGCCCCTAACTACTGTTAATGTTGTCATTATTATTACGAGAAATAAATTCTCCTCCATGAAATCCTTACCATCCCCTTTGTCAGAACCATTCTGTCCTCCCTCCGGGTTTCCACTGTGCTTTGTTTCTACTCAGATTCTGCTTTGTGTTAAAGTTATTTTGCACCTGTCTTACCTCTCCTGTAAAGGGCAACCTCCTTCTTGGCGAACCCTCTCTTGGTCAGGGAACATAACTTATTCAAAACCCAACAGTCCCCACTCAGTCTTGCACACAGTGGATGCCCAACAAATTTTCACTCTTTTAAGTTGAGTTCGAAATGATCTGTGTGAACTGCCACCCCTGCCAGACCAGCTGTTCAGAGGCACTTCCTGCCTTCCTGCCCAGAAGGTCTGACCTCAGATCTAAGCAGGGGAAAAGCCTGACTAAGGGCCCTTTAAATTAAAAATGCATTTATGTGGCAAGAGAATTAGGGCAAAAAGACATTAACATTTGCTGGGTACACACTGTATGCCAGGACACTGTGTTCTGTTTGCCCTTGGAATAGCTGTGTAGCATGGTGCTACTTCTGACCTATTCTGTAGTCTTTGCTCCTGTTGTTTGCTTAATGTAACATTTATGTCTGATATTTGCTTAGCTATCCTCTCGGGTTCTTTCTGGGCATTGTAAACAGAAAACAGCTCCCTCACTGGGTGGCAACACTAAGCACTCAAATTTTCCTCGCAGTATTCAGGATCAGAGAAGTTGTGCAGG
>NW_004444077.1:4544995-4547081 GCF_000243295.1 Trichechus manatus latirostris
CCAGCCAAGTGGTCATCCCAGGGCTTCTCCAAATCCTACCTTGACTTCAAGGTTCACCAAAAGGCTATTTCCTCTGTGAAGCATTCTCACTGTTCTCCAAAGCACATTGCTTTCTTCTTCTTTAGAACTGCTACAACCTTGTTTACTACAGAATTTGAGACTTAAGTTTATACATCCCTGCTGAAATTCATTGCCAGCCTAACTAGAAGGGATTTCTACTTATTCTGAATCCTTGTAACATTGAGAAGCTGTTCAGTTCACTTGGTCCTTGAACTTGTGTTGTTAGTTGTTCTTTTACATGGACTGTTTTGTCTTCCCAACTTGATTGGGCATATGAGTCATATATTCTTGTCCCTCCTCCATCTACATTTACTCAAGTATCAATGAATACTTGTTGATTGATTTTGAAAAGCTTACTTTATATGTAGATGTGGGGATATATGCCATTTAAACATGGCTGCACTATTGACAACTGCAGCCCCCACAGGCCTCTGTGCTGTATAAGACATGTTGGAGACTTGTCAGCGATGAGAAAGAGATTAGGCACGACTTGTTTTCCCAAACCTATTGTCCTGTTACCAATTGGCTTGTTTACCTGAATTCCTTCTCCCTTGCCGGAAACTTATTGTTACTCACCCAAAGCCCATTGTTCTGTTATTTGCTTTACTGCTTGCTGTATTGACTATAAAATAAACTCCTGGGACTGAAGCCGGGGTTCGACTCCTCAGAGTGACCCTCCTGGTCCCACTTCTCTGTAAGAGTTGTGGCATTGGTTATTGTCTCCTCCGCCCCGACAACCGTTGCCGTTGTGACATGTAGCATCTTACTGGTTTTGCTCTGAATGGAAGAGCTATTTACTGAAGCCCAATCTACCTGTCCTTTCCCTTCATTTCTGAACGTGTCACCAAGAAAATCCATCCTAACCTGGAACTCACATCAGGCTTCTTGGAGGAATGGGGGTGAGGTCAATATTTTAGCTCCAAGAGTGATGGCAGAAGTCAATATGCAGAGGGAGTGACGGAATGAATAGAAAGCTTTGAAATCCATCAGATCAGGGTTGAGGTCCTGGGTCTGGTTTTTATGGACTATGGACCTTTGGGGTTCACTTCCACTCTGAGCCTCAGTTTGTTCACTTATCAAATATTGATAACAAGATCTATCTAGCAGGGCTGTTTTGAGGATTAAATGAGATAATATACAGGGACGCACATAGCATGATGCCTAAAATAGAGTAAGTGCTCAATAAATGTTAGCTATTTCTCAGCCTGAGTGAGCCACTGATGCTCGAGTTTTAGGAGATGCTGAATTCTATAATTCCAGGATAGGAGCATGAGGTGGCTATGAGAAAAAGGGGAATAAAGAATCATGTAAAGATTGTACACAATGCCAGATGCCTAGGAAGGGGTGTGGTAAAGAAATGATAAACCTGAAGTTGGAATTGGCTTCTCTGTAGTCTTTCATGTTAAATGTAACCAATCCTATACTGTATCCTTAGCCTGAAAATAGTTCAGCGAATTCAGAAAACTACAGAAGAGTATTTCCTAAAGTATGGTCCACGTAATAGCAGTCCTAAGAGTTAGCTCATAAAAAATGGTTCTGATGTCAACTGAGTAGTTAAATACTGCATTCTGTATCACACTCTTGGATACAGTCATACGTACAAGTAGTTCCCCCTTACCCTCCGTGGATGCCTGAAACCACAGATAGTACCAAACCCTATATATACTATGTGTTGTCCTATACATACCTACCTATGATAAAGTTTAATCTATAAATTAGGCACAGTGAGAGATTAACAACAACTAATAATAAAATAGAACAATTGTAACAATACACTGTAATAAAAGTTAAGTGAATGATGGAATGGGACAGCCGGAGATTTCATCATATTACATACTCATTTAACATTTTTGAATTAAAGTGGAAAGCATGGAAAGCAAAGAAACCTCAGATAAGGGGGGACTACTGATATTAGCATATTAAAGACTGTAAGAAACTCTGCATTAAAAAAAAAAACTACTTAATTTTGTTTAACCCAATGTCTTCCAAACTTATTTGACCATGTAACCCTTTTCACATAACTTCT
>NW_004444077.1:4547902-4549191 GCF_000243295.1 Trichechus manatus latirostris
GTTCCTGCTTTCACTTTTTCTGGGTATATACCTAGGATTGAGATTGCTGGGACATATGGTAGTTCTAACCAAAAGGCTGGCGGTTTAAACCCACCACTCGAGACAAAGACCTGGAGATCTGCTCCTGTAAAGGTTACAGCCCTGTAAAGATAACAGTGTAGGAAACCTTATAGGGAAGTTCTACTCTGTCACATGGGGTCGCTATGAGTTGAAATCAACTTGAAAGCACCTAACAAAACAACAACATGGTAACTCTATGTTCAAATTTTTGAGGATCCGCCAAACTGTTTTCCACAGCGGCTGCACCATGTTACATTCCCACCAGCAGCAGATGAGTGTTCCAGTTTCTCTACAACCTCACCAACACCTATTATATTTTTTTTTTTTTTAAATCATTGCCATTCTAATGGGAGTGAGGTGGTATCTCATGTTTTTGATTTGCATCTCCTTAATGGCTAATGATGTTGAGAATCTTTTCATGTGCTTGTCGGCCATTTGAATATCCTCTTTAGTGAAATGTCTGTTCAAGTTGTTCGCCCATTTTTTGATTGGGTTGTTTGTCTTTTTGTTGTTAAGTTGTAGAAATATTTTATATATTTCAGATATTAGACCTTTATTGGATATACAGTTCCCCCAAATTTCCTCCCAATCTGTAGGTTGAATTTTCACTTTTTTCATAAAGTTCTTTAATGAAGAAAAATTTAATTTTTATGAGGTTCTGTTTATCTATCTTGTCTTCTGCTGCTCATGCTTTTGTTATCATATCTCATAGTCCATCATTAAAAATTAGGCCCTGCAGCCACACGCCTATATTTTAAGAATTTTACGGTTTTAGACAGTCTTTTTAACAAGTGGTGCTGGCAAAACTGGATGCCCATCTGTAAAAAAATGAAACAGGATCCATACCTCAGACTGTACACAAAAACTAATTCAGAATGGATCGAAGACCTAAATGTAAAACCAAAAACTCTAAAGATCATAGAAGAAAAAATAGAATCAATGCTAGAGGCCCTAATACACAGCATTAACAGGATACAAACCATAACTAACAACAACTAACACTCAGACTCCAAAGATAAGCTAGATAACTGGGATCTTCTAAAAATTAAAAACTTATGCTCATCGAAAGACTTCACCAAAAGAGTAAAAAGAAGACCTACAGACTGAGAAAAAATTTTTCGCTATGACAAATCCGACAAAGGTCTAATCTCTAAAATCTATAGGAAAATCCAACACCTCTACAACAAAAAGACAAATAATCCAATTAAAAAACAGGCAAAGGAAATGAA
>NW_004444077.1:4551161-4552459 GCF_000243295.1 Trichechus manatus latirostris
AAGAAGAATTTTATAGTTTTAGCTTTTACATTTAGGTCCTTGATCCATTTTGAACTTGTTTTTGTGTATGGTGTGAGGCATGGATCCTGATTCATTCTTCTGCATGTGAAAATCCAATTTTCCCAGCACTATTTATTGAAGAGACTATTCCTTCCCCATTGATTTAGCACCCTTGTCGAAAATGAGTTGATGATAGATGTATGGATTTATTTCTGGACTCTCAAAGCTATTCCATTGGTGTATATGTCTATTATTATACCTATACCAAGTTGTTTTAATTACTGTGGCTTTATAGTATGTTTTGAAATCAGGAAGTGTTGAGTCCTCCTACTTTATTCTACTTCTTCAGAATTACTTTAGCTGTTTGGGGTCCCTTGCCCTTCCATATAAATTGAAGATTGGCTTTTCCATTTATGCCAAGAAGACTGTTGGACTTTTGATAGGGGCGGCATTAAATTTATAGATTGCTTTGGGTAGTATTGATATCTTAACTATATCAAGCTTTCCAACCCATAAATACGAAATGTCCTTCCATTTATTTAGGTCTTCTTTAATTTCTTTTAGTACTGTTTTATAGTTTTTTGTGTACAAATTTATTTCCTGGTTAAACTTATTCCTAGGTATTTTATTCCTTTAGATGTTATTGTTAATGGTAACGGTTCCTTAATTTTGTTTTCCTCTTGTTTATTGCTGATGTATAGAAACCCAATTGATTTTCATGTATTGACCTTGTACCTTGTCACTTTGCTGAATTTATTATTAGTTCTAAAAGCTTTCTTGTGGATTCTTTGGGATTTTCTATGTATAGAAGCATGTCATCTACAAAAAGGGATAGTTTTACTTCCTCCTTTCCAATTTGAATACCTTTCATTTTTTTCTAGCCTAATTACTCTGGCTAGGACTTCCAGAACAATGTTGAATAGCAGTGGTGAGAGTGGGCATCCCTGTCTTGTTCCTGATCTCAACAGGAAAGCTCTCAGTCTTTCTCCATTGAGTATGATGTCAGCTGTGGGTTTTTCATAAATGCTCTTTACTACATTGAGGAATTTCCCTTCTATTCCTATCTTGCTGACTATTTTATTACGAAAGGGTATTGAATTTTGCTGGTGTTGTTTGAAAATGGAGATTCTGATTCAGTAGGTCTTGGGGTGGGACCTGAGATTCTGCATTTTGAAATTATGCAGATGCTCTGGTCTGTGGACCTGACTTTCAGAGGTAAGTCCATAGACTGTAACACTACCCATTACTCTCCAAGTAATGAGGCATTCTTCTAGAAAAACTTTTGGTAAGTATCTCTG
>NW_004444077.1:4553892-4555348 GCF_000243295.1 Trichechus manatus latirostris
TTTGGTTTTGGGAGTTGAGATGAAAATAAAGATATAAATAAGAGCTTTATTTTTTAAAACCTAAATCTTGTGATATAAATAGCTTTGATACTTTGGCTTCCTTAACGAGTCACATTTTGAATGATCACAAATGAAGATAAGGTCAAACTTGTTAGATGGTAAACAGTCTCTTGACACAACTAATGGAAGTCCAAAGAGCTAACTGGAGGATGAATTAGGTAACATTTACATTATGCAAAATAAACTGTTCCTTGGTCACTGTCTCACTTCTTTGACTTAATTCAAGATTTAATACAATGACTTATCTTTAAGTAATCAATCACTGATCAAATTCAGTTATAAAATGGATCCAGTCTAATGAGAAAATCAGGTCAAAATGCTTAGCTGTTTTCACAGGCGAAAAATCAGACAATGAACAATTATGTGTTATTATGATTAAAAACCAAAATTGACAGGAACAATATCATATAAATGGAGCATAATGTAATTGACTACTAGCCCAGCCTTAAAGAAAACAGGAATTCCAGGTTTCCTCACGCATAATGTTTTCTTTTTAACTAGTACCTCTTTCTGGGAACCTCTTATTTTAAAAACTTGTGAGGGCATAGGCTGGAATGTGACTCTCTAGCTGGAACTTCTTGTTACTGAGGGAAAGGTTTTTACCTTTCATAACCTTTCACCACACTTCTCTTTTTACTACCAAAAAGCTAGTTGTACATGATGAACGTAATTAACATCATTGAATTGTACATGTAACAAATGTTGAAATGGCAAATGTTTTGTTTTATATATATATATATATATACATATACTTAAACCACAGTTTTAAAAAATGGTATAAACACACACACACAAAAGCTGGATGTATGTTGGTGTTTATTTTCTCTAATGAAGTCCTCTAGGGATCTTCATCTCTTTAGCAGATTTCTCTATGGAGGTATGGTTCTATTTCTCCCAGTGCTGTTAGTATTACTCAACAATGTTATCAGGTTGTGAGCAAGCTCCTTAAATCACCATGGAGAGTGTTCTAGGTGTCAGGACCTCCAGGATTCCTCATGTGTAACATGTCTCTTGGGTGACCTACTTACCATAAGTAAGTCTTTCACACTCTGTTTGAACTATGATGAAAATTAGGCTACACAAAAGTTGATAGGTACAGCCTGTCAAATTAAAGCCCAAATCAGACCTTGATGCTAAAATCCTGAAACAGAGAGGACTTATCAAGTTAAATTTACACATGAGGATCATGAGTTCTTAGTGTCCAGAGAAAACCCAGACTTCTGTACTTGGCATGACAATAGTTTAATTAGTCAAAAGCAAAAGTACAATTTCCTTATAGATTAATGTTTAACTAATATGTAAGGCTTAAAATGGGAAGGTATACATTCTGAAAGTACTCTTTTTCTTTTGAGTCTTAGGAGGTACACTTGAGATTTATTGAAGTACGAGTTTTAAA
>NW_004444077.1:4556878-4558370 GCF_000243295.1 Trichechus manatus latirostris
GTAAAACGGAGTTAATACTTGAAAACTTTATTTCTCTGAAAAAATAAATGAGATTACATATGTGCATTAATCAAGGTCTTGCTAGGACACAGACGGCATATGTACACATATGGATTGCTAACTGAGAAGAGTAATAAACTATTTTCAATGGTATGAACAGGTATTTAGGAAAATCAACACAGGATGGATGATATAATGCTCTACGGTAGGCAATGGGGAGAGGGGCACCTCACCCCTCAGCCTGAACAGGCAATGGGAAGGAGTGGTTATGGGAACCCTGGAGAGGACTGCCTGACGGAGGCTGTCACCTTCATAGAAGTATGAAGCCAACCTGTAGTGACTCAGTAAGGAAGGCATCAGGAGAATAAATTCCTGATCTTTTTGTTCTCTGTCCGTCTTAGCTATCTAGTGCTGCTGTAATAGAAATACTACAAGTGTATGGCTTTAACAAAGAGATATTTATTCTCTCACAGTCTAGGAAGCTAAAAGTCTGAATTCAGGGCTCTAGCTCCAGGGCAAGACTTTCTCTCTCTGTGGGCTCTAGGGGAAGGTCCTTGTCATTGATCTTCCCCTGGTCTCGGAGCTTCTCAGCACAGGGACCGCAGGTCCAAAGGACACACTCCCCTCCTGGTTCCACATTCTTGGTGTTAGGAAGTCCTTCTCCTCTCTGCATGCCTCTCTCTTTTTATCTCAAAAGAGATTGACTCAAGATACAACTTAATCCTATAGATTGTGTCCGGCCTCATTAACATAACTGCCTCTAATTTTGCCTCATTAACATCATAGAGGTTAGAATTTACAACACATAGGATAAATACATCAGATCACAAAATGGAGGACAACCACACAATAGTGGGAATCATGGCCTAGCCAAGTGACACACATTTTTGGGGGACACAATTCAATCTATAACACTGTCCTATGATCAAATCTGTTCTCGGTCCTATGATCACATCTCCTTCCAGTGCCTCCATTGGTTGAATCTAATGGGAAGCCAGAGCTCAAGGGAGCCCCCTGAAGCATTCTATACAGGATAGCCTTCAGGAGCACAGAGCAAGGTGGAAAAGAGGGGAGAATGGATCTGGATGGAAAAATGGAAGATAACTAGCAAAGCTTATAAGGAACTTGGTATGTTGCTTGGCACATTGGTAGTTGTTATAATTATTACAATAAAGAGAACAATACTGAGATTTGGTTTTAAATTTTAGCTCAATCATTGGGGGTGGGTGGTAGATAATCGAAGTACTCAAAAGGTGTTCAGAAATGTTCAGAGCTTTATAAACGTAAACTTTCTGAATGTTTCAGAAATATGTTTCAATCTACTTATTGTCAAGAGGATTTTTCCAATAACATTGTCTTGTATGCTTAGTTGTACATGTTGTGATTACAGGTTCAACAGTATTGCTCCAAAATTCTGTGAAAAGATACTATGTGTGTTAGTTGTTGTTATTGTTAGGCACCGTTAAGTCAGCTCTCACTCATAGCAACACCA
>NW_004444077.1:4559987-4626969 GCF_000243295.1 Trichechus manatus latirostris
TTCCATCAATAAAAATTTAGGTTCTGAAAGTGTTCTGTCCCCAGTCAGAGAGATGACTGACTTTAAAACAAAGGTTTTCTAAGCAAAAAACCACTTTAGAACAGGAAAACATATGGCTTTTAAAAATAATAAACTTGGCATTTTAGATGATTTTCTCGTCCATTTGTCTTAACGGAAACAAGAAATTGCCAGAGACCAAAAGCTGTTGCTTTCATAGAGGGATGCAGCCAACCTGTAGTGAGTCAGTAAGGAGAGCACCAGAAGAATAAATTCCTGACCTTTTTCTTCTCTGCCCTATGATCTCCTTCCAGTGCCTCCATTGGTTGAACCTAATGGGAAGGCAGAGCTCAAGGGAGCCCATTGAAGCATTCTCTACAGGATAGCTTTCAGGGGCAGAAGGTTATCCTTTGTTGGATCACTGGTGTTTTGGATCCCATATCTTCTTTCTATAAATTTAGTGTTTATTTTTATCATGTACCTAGCTTAAAGACTTATAATAAAAAAAACAGCAGTTCTTGCCCCATATAGCCCTACAATTCTCTCTCTCAAGAGGCAACCACTTTGAACTCTTTTGGTGGTTCCTCTTGGTATTTACTTCTGTATTTCTGAATAACATATTTATAGCACTATTAATTTTTTTAGTTTCAGATATCTACTTTTTTGCTATTATGAAAGATAAGAATTTAGTTTTTTTACATCTGCCTTCATACACAAATATTTCTCTGCACCTCACCCACATCTTCCAATAGAGTTGTAATAATACATTTGGTTAAATTCATATTTTGTGTTTTATTATTAAGACTGTATATATTACTCACTGCCAAGTCAAATGGTGTACTATACTTATATTTCTTTTATCAATATCTTGTTAACTGGAGTTAGTTGTCCTTTATTTCATCTGTGTGGCTTCCTTCACATCTCTGGCTAAGTCTTCTCCCACTCTTCAAAAACTATGAAAAGTTCCTCTTCATCCAATTGTACAGTTTTCAGATTATAAATCAGTTTTCCTTTTTGTTTTGTTCCTGCACTTATCCCTTCCTGTTGCCTTCTGTACTCCTGCCCCAGTCTGGACTGGTTTCTCTCTAAGCCTGCTGCACAATTGCGATCCTGGAACTTACCTTTGTCATCCTCTTGGGAATTCCTCTCTCCTTTGTTGGATCCCTGGTTTCTTGGATCCCATATCTATTTCTTTCTAAGTTTACTCCTTAGTTTTGGTGCAGCATTCCTCCAGTAGCTTTCTAAGAAACGTTACATGGGAAGTATACATTTTGAACTTTTATTGTCTTGAAATGTGTTTATTCTACCCTTTCATTTGACTGATAGTTTGGCTAGGTATAGAATTCTAGGTTGGACATATTTTCCTTCAGAAGTTCAAATGCAATGTTCTATTGTCATCTAACTTTTGATGTTGCTACTGAGCAGTCAGATGCAATTCAAATGGAATATGGTGACCTTTTTTTTTTTTTTTCCATCTCGGAAAGCTTATAGGATCATTTTATTATCCTCGTTATTCTGAAATTCTACTATTATTTGCCTTGAGTTAAGCGTGTTTGCATTTGTTGTATTGGACACTCAATAGATCCTTCCAATCTGGAAATGAATGTCCTTCAGTTCTGGGAAATTCTGTTGTAATATTAATTTAATATTTTCCTTACTTTTTTTTAATCTTTCTGAATTAAGATATTGGACCTGCTAGATGGATCCTTTAATTTTTTTATATTTTCTATTTTTCCTTCTTTTTTTTTGTCTTTTTGTTCTTTCTGCTCCCTGAATGTTCCTTTTTCTGTGGCAATCTATTCTTGTTTTACAAATTTAATCTTTCTTAAAAATTTCTTTGAGAATATTAAAGAGTCTTTTTAAGTTTAACTTTTGCTTAAATTATTTATCTTTCCTCCAGGCACTTAGTTTTCAAGTTTTTTTTTTTCCAATCTGTTAAATCATTTACCACTTTGGTCTATAAGTGTTTGTTTTCCAACTTCACAAATTTTGTTGACATCTCTTTTCTGCTGGCTTCTTCTTTTTCATGCTCTTGCTCTTGGTCCTTTTGTGTTTTTGCCTGTTTTATTCCTTTACTGTCATTTTTATTGTTTTGGGAGATATAAGAAATGAGGGCATGAGTTCAGTCCACTATTTTACACATGAATTGTGCGGAATGTGTTATAAACATGTAACTCAAACATGCTTTACACATGCATAAAGTATAAACAAAAAAAGCATTGTCATTGTTAATTATTTTAGTTTGGTGCCTGGCTTAGTTGATTTATTATGCTTTAGCACAATTTAAAATGCTTACCTTTTTAGGGTCTTCTCTGTAAAGTGAGGATGTTAGAGTAAACGAACCCTATGATCCTTTCCACTTCTAAAGTTCTCTGACTCTGTGAAGGACTGGGATTAGAGGCCTGAAAGACAGATAGGAGACTGCCAGCAGCCTGACAGGGAAGCAGAGGCTACCTCTTAAGGGTTACAAAGCTGTGCTGCTGTTGAGAAGCTGGAGTCCATTTCTGGAAAATTTTTAGGTGAGAGATTATACCAAGGACAAAGAATTTAAGTGGAGGTCTGAGTAGTAAGGAATTATGGAAATAGTGTCTAGGTGGACTTTTTCTTCGTCCTTGGTCTCTATTTCTATCTGGTGTTTCTAATCCTTTTTTTCCTTCTTATATCTCCCATTCCCTCTTCTCTTTGCTCTACACGTGTTTGGGCCTTTGGTAGTTCTCTCTCCTTGACTTTCCCTTTAGACCATTTGAGGATAGGGACTATGTCTATTTTGTGCATCCTCAGTAGCAAGTTCAGTGCTTGGCAAATAGTAAGTGATCAATAGATATTTTTTGGCTGGATACATCTATCTTCCTTTTTCCCTGGGATGGCTCTCTATCTCTCTTAATATAAATTAAATTTCTTTTAAAATTATTTTATATATGAAAATTTTATGTTACCTGTTCTTCATTTATAAGGTAAATGAGCCAAATCATTATATTTTTCTCTGTCACTACTTCCTACCATGCATTATTACATTTATTGAACCTTACTTGTTAATTTCCTGGATGATTTTTTCCCCCTGAAGATCAGGGGCTCCTCAAAAAAGCGTTCTCCCCACGCTGTTAAAGAAAGGAGAAATTTTCAGAAAACCCACTTCCTTTTTAAAAACTTTGTTCCTTGTTAGGCTAGAAGGCCTTTTACTGTGTAGCTCACAGAGATGAAAGTACATTAAAACACAGACACACATACACACACACACACATACAAAACTATCCCAACGTCCAACTACTTTACACTAAAGGTAAGTCAATACTGGCTTTTCCCCAGGCAGGGAAACAATTATAATACAAGGAGAGAAGTGTTATAACAGAGATAGGAATAAAGTGCCACAGTCGCAAAGAAGAAGGAAGGAATTAAGATATGATTCAGGAAGTTAAAGTCAGGAAAGGAAAGAAAGGACATTTTCAGATTCCTTATAATGTCTTTTTCTGATACAGCTTTTCAAAAGCACAGTGCATGAAAGAAATAAAAGATAAACTGGACTTCAATAAAATTAAAAACTTCCGCTCTGTGAAAGACACTGTTAAGAGAATGAAAAGACAAGTCAAGGACTGGGAGAAAATAATTTCAAGATACATAGAAAGGACTTGTATCCAAAATTTAGAGAACTCTAAAAACTCAAAAATAAGAAAACAAACAACCCAATTACAAAATGGGCAAAAGATCTGGACAGACACCTCACCAAAAAAGATATCTTCTTCTTGTTAGTTGCTGTTGAGTCGATTCGCCCATGTGTGTCAGAGTAGAAGTGTGCTCCCCAGGGTTTTCAAGGCGGTGACCTTTCAGAAGCAGAGGTGCCTCTGGGCTCTGGGTGGTTCAAACTGCCAACTTTTCAGTTAGTAGTCGAGCGCTTAAACTTTTGCACAACCAGGGACTCCAAAAAAGATATACAGATGACAAATAAGCATATGAAAAGACACTCAACATTATGTCATTAGGGAATTGCAAATTAAAATAATAAGATACCACTACACACTTATTGGAATGTCTACTATCCAAAACATCGACAACACCAAATGGTGGCGAGGATGTGGAGCAACAGCTCTTCCCTATACCCCTTGCAATTTACAAGACCTGTAGCAGAAGTTGCAGTAAATATCTTCTCAAGTAGTAAAGCAGAAAAAACATAATTCTCTTGAATCTTATGATCGTCCCTATTACTTTGCTTATTTTCATATCACTCTGTAAAGATACCCAAAAAAGGCCTAGCGTTACACTACAGGTCAGGTCTTTTCTCTTTCCTTACTGCCTGATCTGCTTTCCCTGCTGCTGAGATTAGAAGACAACGGCTTTTGATCCGTTTTAACACTAGAAGGGTAATGTTTCTCTTTTAGACACTGTCCCAAGGTTCTCATTATGATGGATGACTTTATGGGCAATTACCTGAGTGCTATGACTGCCCTCTGATCCCTGTCTTATCTCCCACTGATCTCTATGCAGGTCCTTCCTGCCAACACAGGGGCCATTGCTTTAGTTATGTTCCAGGATAGATCTCTTCTTCCTCTACTTCCCCTACATCTTTGTTCCTTGTCAGGAACATTTCAAATAAAAGCTCCTTTTGGAGGTTGCGTGTGTATATGTGTGAGTGGTTGAGGTTGCCCTAAAGGAAAAAAGAGTATTGGCAAAACCATCACGATCACCAACTATTTAGTGAAAACCTACAAAGGATGCAACAGGAGGACAGATATAGATATTATGTAGCTGTGTACCTTTAGAAACTCAGAATTTTAAATATTTAACACCATTATCATGTAATTACATCAGTGGTCCTGGCAACCCCCAACAAACTCTTCCTAAAAAGACCCTACTGAAATGGAGCGGTAAAACGTGTTGCCTGCTATCCTGACTTGAAAGAACTATGAAAAAGAAAAAAGGCAATATCAAAGTTTAAATAGATATTTTCCTTTCAAACTAAAAGCTGGTGTCACTCATTAATAAAATATTTATTGGAACCCACTTGAGAGGCCAGTTTTGCATACTGGTTTCGAGTCAAAGCTCTGGTGGCAGATAGAATTCCTTCTCTGCTACTTACTGGCTTCATGTCCTTGGATAAGTTGCTTAACTCTGAGTTTTGGTTTCCTCATCTACAAAACGGATATAAAAATTGGAATTGTCTCACAGGATTGTCATTATAATTAAATAAGATACTATGCTTAAAGTGCTTAAGTATTGTGCTTTAGAGTATTTGACACTGCTCTTTCAACATTGCAGTTAAGTTCAAATATCTCTTAAGAGCATAGAAAATCCTTAAAATAGAACTATATTTGACTAAATTAAATTATATTTGAGTGCATCCTATTTTTCTAAATAGGAGCATTAAAAAAACAAAAACAACATTGCCGTAGATTCCAACTCATAGGGGAATACGGAGACTGATAACACAGGATTTTCAGAACTCCAAAGGGTACAAACCCCTCACTACTCTGTGTCCCCCAAAGTGTCTTACAGAATGTTAAGTCTTGCAAATAGATTGTTGTTAGCTGCCCTCCAGTTGGCTCCAACCCAAGGTGACATTATGTATAACAGAACCAAACGTTGGCCAATCTATGCCATTTTCATTATCTTGGTATGTTTGAGTTCATTGTTGTGGCTATTCTGTTAATCCATTTCATCGATGGTTTCCCTAGTCGGAATTGACTGGACTGCAATTTTTTTTTTTTTTTGGTTCTACTTTACCATGCATAATAGATGGGCGCCTCAAAATCAAGTTTGTAGTCATTTTTTAAGGCCCCCTCAAATCCCCCCTGACCCCAAGTGTCTTAGTCATCTAGTGCTGCTCTAACAGAAATACCACAAATGGATGGCTTTAACAAAGAGACATTTCCTCAGAGTAAAGTAGGCTAAAAGTCCAAATTCAGGGAGTCAGCTCCAGGGGAAGGGTCTCTCTCTCTCTCGGCCTTCTCATCAGTGTTTTCCCAGACTAGAAGCTTCTTGGCACAGGGACCCCGGGTCCAAAGGACGTGCTCTGCTCCTGGCACTGCTTTCTTGGTGGTATGAGGTCCCCCACTCTCTGCTTGCTTCTGTTTCTTTTTATCTCTTGAGAGAGAAAAAGCGGTGCAGGCCACACCACAGGGAAACTCCCTTTACATTGGATCAGGGATGTGACCTGGGTAACGGTGGTGTTACAGTCCCACCCTAATCCTCTTTAACATAAAATTACAATCACAAAATGAAGGCCAACCGCACAGTTCTGGGAATCATGGCCCAGCCAAATTGATACATTTTTGGAGGGACGTAATTCAAACCATGACACCAAGCTATGGCCTGAGCCTCTGCCAGCTCTAAGCTCCTATTCCCAGTTACATCCAAAACGCGTCTCCTCTCTCATTATCCATCCCTTCTCCAAGTCGACGCCTCCAGCCCAGCCTCCTCTGGTCTTCGATGCCTCCCGCCCCTCACTGACCGCAGTCTCCAAATCCAAGGATGGGGCCCTCGCGCCCGCGGGGCCGGGCCACACCAGTGCGCATGCTCCGCGTTGTGCGGGTGGGGTGCGCCGGCGCCCGGAGGCAGTTGCCGGGCGCTAGTTCCGCACGGCCCTTTACGCCTTGGCGTTGCCAGCCAGGCCAAGGCGGGAGAGCGAGTACCACGGCGGCAGCGTCCTGGAGACCCCGGAGAGATGGAAGCGGCGTCGCCGACGGCGGCCGAGTCGGCGGGGCGCGAGGAGCTAGGTCGGTGTTGCTTGTGGGTAAGGGCGCGAGGCCCACGTTGGCGCGAGACTGAGCGTCCGCGGGATGTGCCGAGGCCTCCGGCCGCTCGGCGCTGAGCAACAGCCGGGGAGGCGGATGCAGCCGCCCAGGGCCCGAGCGGGGCGGCGAGGCGGTGCCTGCCGCACGCTGGTGACCCCGTCCGCATCCGGGTTCAAGTTGCTTCTCTTTAGACAGGGAGGGACGTGGGGTGATTTTCTTTCTTTTTTTCTTGTCAAGACTCTTGCGATTGTGGGTCTGGCACAGATTTGAATTTGAAGCCCAGCAAGCCAACTTACTTCGGGACATTTGGGAAGAGCTGAGGCTTAGGCGCTGACCCCGGGGTTAGCACCTGCGCAGTAACGGGTTGTTTGGCCAGAGAGCCAGGTTGTGGCGAAAAGGCGGAGCCTACAAAGGGCATCAAAATGTGCCTGTGGGCATGTGCGGGTGTGTACGTGTCAAAGGCAAGCGAGAGTCTGCGCCTTGAGTCACCATTTTTCCCAATGATGATATAAGGAAGTTGCCATTGTTTTGCTTTTCAAACGCAGCAGCCCCATTGAGTGCCCAGGTGAATCCTGAATTTATCGCCTGCCACCCAGTGAATGACGAACAGGACGTCCCTACCAGACTGAACAAGAGATACCTGTAGCTAGCTCTCTTGGCAGAGTTTGTTTTCCTGCTTTTTTCTGGTGTCTTCTTGGCAACAGGGAATGTTTGTGTGTGGCTTCCCGCTGTCAAGAGGAAAACAAAAGTAAGGATCAGGGCAGTGAAATGTTTATCTCCCAGTTACAGGCACGGTGCTTAGGAATTATTTTCATTCCATGCTGAATGATTAAATGTAATCTTCAAGAAAGAAGTTGAGCTTTTTTAAAAAAAATACTTTATTGTAAGTAACTAATAGATTGGTATTTCTGTAATAATGTGCAGGGCACTTGGCAGTTGATTTTTTTCAAGTCATAGTAATGATGGAAATAATAAAACTTAACATTGTATTAAAGGATTACTGTGTGTTGAGCAGCGTACTGAATGCTTTACATATGTATTGTCTAGTTTAATCTTCACAACGATCCTGTGAGTTAGGTGCTGTTATTATCCCCATTTTATAGATCTAGTAATTTTAAGCTTACTAATGGCAGAGCCCAGATATGAGCCCAGATTTATCTGACTCAGTTTTAAGTTCATTACTACCCTCTCTCAGTGAGGATGTAGGAAGATGAGCATTTTCATGCATTGCTGGTAGGAGCAGGATAATACATCTGTTCTTAAAAAAAAAAAAAATATATATATATATATATATATATATATATATCCTTTGACCCAGCAATTCTACTTCTAGAAATATTTCCTAAGGAAATAAGACATGTAAACCAGTATTTATATCAAGACATGATCATTACAGTATTTACACTAGAGAAAAAGCTGATAACTCTCTAAATGTCCATTTAAAGGAAATTGATTAGGTAAATGTTATATGTCCAGTATGCTGCATAGCCATTGAATGCGATATGGAAGGATGTTCACCATATACATTTTATTAACTGCCAAAAAGAGTTCAAACTGATTTTAATGTTTTTTAAAAAATTTTATGTGGGTTCATTAATTCAACATGTATTCATTGAGTTTCTCCCATTGAGCACTCTGTTAGTCATGTGGGACACATCCCTGAATAAAAGAGATCAAGATCCCTGCTCTCATGGATCTTATATTCTAGTAAGCGTAAGCAGACAATAAACAGTAAACACAGTAATCAGTGAATTATATAGTATATTAGGTGAAAAGTGCTCTGGAAAAAAAAACAGCAGGGTAAGGAAAATCAGGAGTGATTGCTGGGCAGTTTATGGTAGTATATAAGGTGGTCAGGATAGGCCTTATGAAAAAGGTGAGATTTGAGCAAAGACTTGGAAGAGGTAGGGGAATTAGCCAAGCAGTTATGTAAGGAAGGACCATTACAGACAGAATGAACGGAGTAAAGACAGGAATAGTAAGGTGGCCAAGGGGACTGAAGTGATCAAGGCAGTGGTGAGGTTAGAGTGTTAACAACAAGCCTTATATACATAGTGGTTAAGTGCTTAGCTGCTAACTGGAATGTCAGCAGTTCAAATCCACCAGCCGCTCCTCAGGAGAAAGATGTGGCAGTCTGCTTCTGCAAAGATTTACAGCCTTGGAAACCCTATAGGGCAGTTCTGCTCTGTCCTGTAGGGTCACTTGGAGTTGGAATTGACTTGATACCAATGGGTTTGGTTTTATATAGGCCATGTAGGTTCCTGAGTGACGTTTGTGCTCAACTACTAACCTAAAGGTTGGTGGTTTGAACCCAACCAGAGGCACCTCAGTCTGGCGATCTGCTTTCTTAGAGTCACAGCCTTGAAAAACTTACATGAAAACCTTCTACTCTGCACACATGGGGTATCCATGAATCAGAACGGACTCGATGACAGCTGGTTTGGTTTGGTTGAGTATAGGCCATGTAAAGACTTTGGCTTTTACTCTGAGAGATTTGGGGAGCCAGTGCAGGGTTTGAGCACAGGAGTGACATGATCTGACTTAAGTTTTAAAAGTATTACACTGACTATTGCATGAATAGATTATAAAGGAGGAGAAGTAGAAGCAGGGAGACCTGTTAGAGGATATTTCAGTAATCCAAGAAAGTGATATATGTGTTCTTCAGAGCAGTAGGGTAGCAGCATTAGAGGTGAAGAGAAATGGTTAGACTCTGAACATATTTTGGAAGTAGAACCAGCATGATTTCCCGACAGATCAGATGAGGGGTGAAAGTGAAACAGAAGAGACAAGAATGATTCCAGGGGTCAACCCGAGCAACTACAGGAATGGAATTGCTATCAACTGAGATGTTATGGTGGTTTTATAATATTTCCACAGATTCTTTTATGTTTCTCCCTTCAAGAAGAGGAACTTAATATTCCTTTCTCCTTAAGTGTGGGCTGGATTTAGTGACTTGCTTCTAATGAGCAGATTATGGTGGAAGTGACAGTGTGTAACTTCCAAAGCTAGGTCATAAAAGGGATTGAGCCTTCTCATTCCTTGCTCTCTTTCTCTTGGATCACTCACTTTGGAGGAAGCCAGCTGCCATGTTGTGAGGACACTCAAGCAGTCTTAAGGAGAGCCCCATGTAACAAGGAACTGAGACCTCCTAACAATAGCCATAGATTGTTACGCAGCCACAGGTAACTAGTACAGATGTGTGAAGCTACAGGACCAGCGGATTTGAGAGTGAGGATCAGAGTTCAAGATCAGAGTTCATTTCAGGGTTGTCAAGTTTGAGATATTTAGTAGACATCCAAGAGTGGATGTCAGGTAGGCCATAGGATTTATGAATCTGGAATTAGTGAGCGGTCTGGTCTGCAGTGGCATCACTAGGGTTGATATCACCCAGTGCCGTAACTCATGGTGTCACCTCTCCCCCCATCGATCTCCTCCAGTACCAGACCATACAGAATCTTTAGTAATGTTTTTTGTGCTAATGTTACTCATAAATTGTAATTCCTGTACATCACTTCTTCTTTTTCTTTAGTTACTACTTCATACTAAAAAAAATCATTGATACAGGTTCACAAAAACTACCACAATATTGTAGCTAAAACATGAGAAAATTGGACGGAATCAGTGACTATAAAAACACTGGCAGTGACGAAAACAACAGCGTGTGTTTTAGCGCGTGCAGATGAAACCATGTGATTTGAAGCTTCATTATAATTGAGTAATAATGACAGCTCTGACCTGAGCATATTAGAAGGTTCAAAAAGTGAATTAGCGTAGAGTTTTAGCCTTGTAGGTATATTGATACATGTAAGGTGGGCTTATAAAAAAATGTTTATTTTTTTTAATTGTTGTAGTTTAGATGAAGTTTACATTTCAAGTTAGTCTCCCATACAAAAATCTATGCATACCTTGTTATGTGACCCTGACTGTTCTCCCCATACTGTGACAGCAAACTCCTCCTTTCCATCCCTGATTCTGCATGTCCATTCAACCAGCTCCTAACCCTCTCTGCCTTCCCATCTCACCTCCAGACAGAAGCTGCCTGTTTAGTGTCTTGTATCTACTGGGGCTAAGAGGCACACTCCTCACGGGTATCACTTTTATGTCCCACAGTCCAGTCCAATCCCTGTCTGAAGAGTTGGCCTCGGAAATTGTTTGAGTTCTGGAATCCGGGGGTCATGCTTTCCAGGGTTCCTCCAGTCTCAGTCAGACCATTAAGTCTGGTCTTTTACTAGAATTTGAGTTCTGCACCCCACCTTTTTCTTGCTCCATCTGGGACTCTGTTGTGTTCCCTGTCAGGGCAGTCATTGGTGTTAGCTGGGCACAATCTAGTTCTTCTGGTCTCAGGCTGATGAAGTCTGTGGTTTATGTGGCCTTTTCTCCCTCTTGGGCTAATACTTTCAAAAAAGTTTTTGTTGTTATAACCAACTGCAGGGGTATTTTTATACAAAATAATAAACTTCCGCTGAAACACTGCACAAAAATTTTGTGGACAGTCATTTTGGTGTTTACTCCTGTAACGATTACAGCCTAGAAGATCCTATGGGGCAGTTCTGCTGTGTCATATGGGCTCGCTATGAGTTGACATCAACTCAACGGCACCTAACAACAATAATAATCATAGCACTTGCCCCAAAATTGTAGCAAGACATTAGCAAATAATAGAGTTCATGTGTAATATAAATTATATTGTATAAGTTTTCATTATTTTGGGATGAGTGTTCAGATTTTATTTCATTTGTCCTTAACTCTGTTAAAGCTTTTACTCTGTAAGTATTTATCTCCTCTAGCAGTCTCTGTTTTCTTCTGGCTGGTATAACATGTTCTGTCCATCTTTGCATACTCAGTAATACAGCATGTTTTTTAGCTCATACATGCTCAAAAATGCTTTATCAAATAAACTAAATCTAATTTCTTGTCACTGGCATTTTAAATCCTATACAGTGCAGTTTGCTTCTAGTAAATCATTATGTAGAAATGGAAGAAAACTAGTATTTATTGATTATTTATGTGCCAGGGACTGGGCTCTGTGCTTCATGTACATTATTTCATTTCATCATCACAAAACCCCTATGTGGTAGAAGTTATTATTCTCATATTACACATGAGAAAATAGGCTTAGAGGAATCTGTTTAAAATATAAATCAGATCATGTCACTCCCCTGCTCAAAACTCTCTAATGCTGTGCTGTCCAATATGGTGGTCGTTAGCCATATGTTGTATTGAGCACTTGGAATGTGGTTTGTCTGAATTGAGATATGCTGTCAGTGTAAAATACACACTGGATTTTGAAGACTTAGTATGAAAAATACAGTGTAAAAGATCTCGTTAATAATTTTTTGTGTTGACTACATGTTGAAATGATAATATTTTTGTTCTCTTGGGTTAAATAAAATAATCAGTAAACATAATTTCTCCTGTTCCTTTTTCTTCTTTTTTTTAAATGTTGCAACTAGACAATTTTAAATTGCATTTCTTCTATTGGACAAAACTGTTCTAGTGGATTTCCATATCACTCAGAATGGCCTACAAGGTTGTATGTGATCTGTCCTGTTACCTCTCCGACCTCATCTCTTACTACTCTCCGTCTTCCTGCTACTCCTCTCTAGCTACTCTGGCCTCCTCAGTGCACCCCAAACACACAAGATTCTATCTTCACAGTCTTTGCGTTTGTTGTTCTGCTGCCTGGATTGCTCTGTCCCCAGATATCCACATTGCCCATTCTTGCTTCTTCAGGTTTCTTTACAATGTTACTTTCTCAGTCAGGCCTAATCTCACTGCCCCTGTTAAGATTACAGGCTCTCCCCGCTAATCCCCATTGTCCTCCTTAGCACTTCACACTATCTAGTATATCCTCTATTTTACTTATTTATTTTATTTATAGTGTATTTCCCCTACTAGAATGTGAGCTTCCTGAAAGCAGGAATTTTTGTCAGTTTCACTAATTGCTGTATTCCTAGCATCATTAGATGCTTGGCACATAATGGGGCTTCATTAATATGTATATGTAATTGAACTCATATTTTCTCCTTAACATGCTTTTTCTTGCATACATTTATTCATTCATTTATTGAGCATCTACTATGTTCCAAATACTTGGGGATGCACTAGTTGACAAATCAAACATTATCCCTGTCGCCTAGCAGAGACTACAGAGAAGTAAAATAGGCTATTATAATAAAGTGTTATAAACAGTATAATGGGATTATAGGATGCTCTGTCCCTGAATGGGCAAACGGTTAACATGCTCAGCTGCTAACCAAAAGGTTGGAGGTTTGAGTCCATCTAGGAGGAAAGGCCTGGTGATGTGCTTCTGAAAAATCAGCCTTTGAAAACTCTATGGGTTCCACAGTTCTGCTTTGACACACATAGGGTAACTGTGAGTTGGAGTCAACTTGGGTTTTATGAGAACACCTAGTAGAAACACATAATTCAGACTTGGGGGTTAAGGAAGGTACCAGGAGAAAGTGATAACTAAACTAAGACTTGAAGGATGAGTAAGAAATACAGTGGTTAGATGCAATTGGGAGGAAAGAAGCAAGAATGCGAAGACAGTGTGATTCAGGAGGGAACAGCATGTGTGAAGGCCAGAAGCAGAAGAAAAGAGGTCCCTTAGGGAAGAGAAATAATTTACTATGGCTGAACTGAGGTCAAGAGACTAGCTCAGGTTCACAGAACTACTAAATGGTAGGCCTGGGATTTAACCCTAGTCTTCAGATATGTGGTATGGTCTATTGACACACTACCTGCTTCCCTGTGTTTTCTTTCTCAATGACAATACCATCTATTCACTTTTCTCCATGGCAGTAACGCAGGAGGAGTCCTTGACTCCTTTAACCTTCATATTTATTTGGTCAAGTAGTCTTGTTTCTGTCCCCTAACTAACGACTCTTCTCTTTAGCTGACTTAATTCAAGCCCTCACCATCACTTGCTTTGACTGTTTTCTAATTGGTCTCTGTGGTTCTAGTGCTGTTACTCTTCTAATTGATTCTTTATATTGCTGCCAGGGTGATACTGCTCAAACGCAAATCTGATCATTTAAACCTTAAAGCTTTCTTTGGCTTTTCAAGCCTATAAGATTAAGTCCAGATTCCTAAGCACAGTTCACAAAATCTTTCAAGCTTTCCAGGTTAATCTTCTGCCATATACCTGCACTTCTGTTTCAGCCGTATTAAAACAACCTAAAGTTTCTCAAACAGGCAGTATGTTCTCAAGCCTGGAATGCCCTCCTACTCAGTCTCATGGCGAATGCCAGTACTGATACCTCCGCTAAAAAATTAAAAAGTCAAATATAAGAAAAAGTGTATAAACAACATAACTGCATTTTTCTATATTGTATACTTAACTTTGGAAGAAAAATATAACTTAGCATTTTATATTTAGTATTACCTGGAGCTTCTAAAAGTTACAAGTGACTGGTTGACTCTCTTAATAAATCTCGTCCACAGACAATCACACTTACCTGGATCTTCTAATTAGGCTATCAGTATTTAAAGAAGCAACTTTTTGGGTGTGTGAGTATATCACTTTCCCAAATGTTTGTAGTTTAGGTGTCTTTTTAATTTAGATTCAGGAGCTATTTTATATCATTCAAGCCAAAACCTGATTGCATACAAGTCCTAAAACCTGATTGCTTCACCTATTCTTGGTTTACTTAGTTTCACAAATATATATATCTTGTGTAATGACAACTCACTAATATAGATAAACTAGTGGGAAGTTTTAAATGGAGATTTCTTTTTTGTAAATGAAGTTTATTTTATAAACTTCATGTATATAAATTCACACGTAGTTAGAACTTAGCTAATGTGTCACATTGCATACTTTTGCTTTGGTAGAATCAAAATATTATATAAATATG
This sequence comes from Trichechus manatus latirostris, assembly GCF_000243295.1. NCBI lineage: Eukaryota > Metazoa > Chordata > Mammalia > Sirenia > Trichechidae > Trichechus > Trichechus manatus. The sequence continues at coordinate 4,574,569 of NW_004444077.1, forward strand.
TGCTTCTTAAATTCCTAACACTGTTAAGAAGTATTTTTCTCATAAAAAGTTTTAAATTTTTAAAATTAACTCTCCTTCCTCATTGGGAGAGGGTTAATTAGAGAAGTTTCCTGGAATAATTAATTTTTTTCAAGGTTTTAAATGTGAGGGATGAGACAAGCCAAAGCAAAGAAAAGCTGTCTTTACAGCTTTTAATCTTTTTAATCTTTCCAAGACAACATAATATTGAGAAATAATGAATTTAAGAACTAGGGAAAAGTGTAACCATAGGAGATTACACTGTTGAACAAAATTAAATAAATAACACTTTTACTAAATACAAATTTGTTAAGAGTGATTGGTCCCAAACAAATTTTACTTGTGAATTTGAGCGCAGACTGTAATTCTATTTTAAAAGCTTGATTCTATGAATTACAGAACCAATATTTAGAGATAATGTTAACAGTTTCAGATTTTCAGGCTTACCGGAAAATATATTAAAAATAAATTATCCTATGATGCCGTTAAAAGTAAACTTAAACCATTTAGATTTCGTATTTTCTAATGTTACGAGAAAACTTACCCTTTTCCTGATAACTTCCATTGCTGATATGATCTCTGGGGCAGTGTGCTCCAAATAACAGATTGTTCAGTTAGTGAAATGCTGGCAATATTGGCTATCTTTACGGAGATCAGTTTGTGTACTTAGTACTGCACAGAACATACTGCTCAGTCCCAGGCAGAATGATATTAGAAAGTTCAAATAACTGACAATTTGGATCTGCTGACCAGAAAAAAGAATTCAGGCGTGATCAAGGGCAATGGAATACATTAGAATGAAAATATTAACATGTTTCTGTTTAAAACTAAAGCTGGTACAACTAATAATGATAGTTTTACAAGATTTTTTAATAGACTGTAACAGAAAAGGATATAGTGTCTGTTCAAACAAAAGAAACTAATTTATAATATAAATAGATTTCTAGAGTACATGTGAGACAGTAGACATCCCAGTAGACCATATACTGGAGAGACACTGACTTTTCACTCTGCACAGGTCTGGGCTCTGCCACCTTTGATGCTGGAGAACAGGAAACAAGGAAATGATACTAAAAAATATCTGGAGAATATCGTGATGACTAAAGGGTTAGGAAAAAAAATAAAAGTTGGGGAATTTTACTTATAGAAAATCCCCATTAATTTGGGTTCCAGGAATTTAGAATTTATCATAATTCAGTGGATCTCAAATGTTATGTTACACATTAGTTACATTATTTGAGGAAGAATATTTAAATGACTTCAGAATAGACTATTTTCAAGAATCCTCCAATATCTTAAAACATCACTTTAATTTTATGAAAAACTGATGTGCTGAGTTCCTGTTGGCACTGGGGTAAAGGCAGTTGCCTACATCCTAATCTCTCAACATAGCTCTCCAAAAACCAGTAAATTCAATATCAAAACCAAAACCTAGCCCTTTGCTATCAGGTCAATTCTCCATCATAGTGACGCTATAGGACAGGGTAGAACTGCCCCATGGGGTTTCCAGTGAGTAGCTGGTGGATTCAAACTGCTGACCTTTTGCTAAGGGGCACAAATAAAACCACTCTTTTTTTTTTTTTCCATTGTTGTGCTTTAAGTGAAAGTTTACAATTCAAGTTAGTCTCATACGAAAATTTATACATACATTGTTATGTGACCCTTGTTGCTCTCCCTATACTGTGACAGCACACTCCTCCTTCCCACCCTGGATTTCCTGTGTCCATTCAACCAGCTCGTGACCCTCCCTGTCTTTTCATCTTGCTTGTGGACAGGAGCTGCCCATTTAGTCTCATGTATCTACTTGAGCTAAGAAGCACACTCCTCACAAGTATCATTTTATGTCCCATAGTCCATTCTGATCTTTATCTGAAGAGCCAGCCTGGGAAATATTTTCAGTTTTGGGCTAACAAATAGTCTGGGAGCCATGTCTTCCAGAGTCCCTCCAGTCTCAATCAAGCCATTAAGTCTGGTCTTTTTACTAGAATTTGAGTTCTGCACTTTTCTCCTGCTCCATCAGGGACTCCCTGTTGTGTTCCCTCTCAGGGTGGTCATTGGTGGTAGCAAGGCACCATCTAGTTCTTCTGGTCTCAGGCTGATGAAGTCGTCTCTGGTTTGTGTGGCCCTTTCTGTCTCTTGGGCTAATACTTTCCTTGTGTCTATGGTAGTCTTCATTCTCCTTTATTCCAGGTGGGTTGGGACCAGTTGATGCATCTTAGATGGCTGCTTGGTAGCTTTTAAGACCTCAGACGCCACTCACCAAAGTGGGATGCAGAACATTTTCTTAATAAACTTTGTTATGCCGATTGATCTAGATGTCCCCTGAAACCATGGTCCTCAGACCCCTGCCCCTGCTACCCTGTCCTTGAAGTGTTTTGTTTGTATTCAGGAAACTCCTTAGCTTTGGTTTAGTCCATTGTGCTGACTTCCTCTGTAGTGTGTGCTGTCCTTCCCTTTACCTAAGATAATTCTTGTCTACTATCTAGTTAGTGAATACCCCTCTCCATCCCTCCCCCTCCTTGTAACCAACAAAGAATGTTTTCTTCTGTGTTTAAACCTTTTCTTGAGTTCTTAGAATAGTGGTCTTATACAATATCTGTCCTTTTGTGACTGACTAAATTCACTCAGCATAATGCCTTCCAGATTCCTCCATGTTATAAGACGTTTCACGGATTCATCGTTGTTCTTTATCATTGTTGCATAGTATTCCATTGTGTGGATATACTATAATTGTTTATCCATTCATCCATTAATGGGCACCTAGGTTGTTTCCATCTTTTTGCTATTGTGAACAGTGCTGCAGTGAACATGGGTGTACATATATCTATTCGTGTGATGACTCTTATTTCTCTAGGATATATTCCAAGGAGTGGGATTGCTAGATTGTATGGTACTTCTGTTTCTAGCTTTTTAAGGAAGCACCAAATCGATTTCCAAAGTGGTTGTACCATTTTACATTCCCACCAACAGTGTATAAGTGTTCCAGTCTCTCCACAACCTCTCTAACATTTATTATTTTGTGTTTTTTGGATTAATGCTAGCCTTGGTGGGGTGAGGTGTAGTTTTGATTTGCATTTCTCTAATGGCTAATGATCGTGAGCATTTCCTCATGTGTCTGTTAGCCGCCTGAATGTCTTCTCTGGCAAAGTGCCTGTTCATATCCTTTGCCCATTTTTTAATTGGGTTATTTGTCTTTTTATTGTTGAAGTGTTGCATATCTTGTAGATTTTAGAGGTTAGACACTGATCGGATTTGTCATTGCCAAACACTTTTTCCCAGTTTGTAGGTTGTCTTTTGACTCTTTTGGTGAAGCCTTTTGATGAGCATAAGTATTTGATTTTTAGGAGCTCCCAGTTATCTAGTTTCTCTTGTGGTGTTTGTGCATTGTTACTTATGGTTCGTATTCTTTTTATGCCATGTATTAGGGCTCCTAGTAAAACCACTCTTCAGTTTCTGTTTTAGCATTACTAGTAGACGAGACTACCACAAACTTCAGACTTCATGAGATGCCTAGAAATAAAGGAGAAAAATTTTTGCATTGACTACTTACGCTTTTTACTCTGCACTGGTTAGTCCACACAGAGTATCCACCAGATAAGCCTGCTTAGTTCTTTTTTTAAATATACTGAAACTGAGGATATTAATGTGGATTAATTTAGGATGGAAGTAGTAAAGACAAGTGATGATTTCATAATGCTTCTGAATTCATTTATACCAGCTTTTCCCCAATTTTTATAAATGATAGTAAGTTCTTTATTTTTCTTTTTACAGATATGGATGTAATGACACCGTTGATAAATGAGCCGAATTTTGATGGCACATCAGATGAAGAACGTGAACAAGAACTCCTACCTGTTCAGAAGCATTACCAACTTGATGATCAAGAGGGCATTTCGTAAGTGTTACGGTTTGTAAGTCTCCTTTTCTTTTGATTCAGCATACGCTTTTTTATCATCTCTACAGGCAAGGAAGGCACTTTACTTGGTCCCATAGAAGTCGCAAAGATGAATAAGACCTAGTCTCTCCCCTCAAGGAGTTGATTGTCTATTCAGGAATAAAGAACGAATATATAAAACATCTAAATAATAGAGCAGATGTAGGAGTTATTACAACGGTCATACGAATCAAGTGCTGTGAGTCTTGAAAGGAGGGAGATCTGATTGAGGAACTGGTATATTAAGAGACGTGGCTTTTGAAATGGTTAGAATTTAGACAGTAAGAGGCGGTAAATACTTCTTTGTGCTGAGAGAGTGTTGTGAAACTAAGTCGTGGAGGTAGGAAAGCAGTGGGACTTTTTTCTTAACCCCCTTTTTTGACATTTTTGTCATCATTAATAGGTTTGAATGAGTCCTTAATCTAATAGTAAACTAATGATTAAGCAAAGTAATGCTAAGTTTAATTGATTAGAATTGTATATATTGAAAACAAATTTTAGGCCAGTATTTTTGTTTCATATGTTTAAATGTTGTGGTATTCTTCTTGGTCAAGAAACCTCCTTCAAATGCCTCCTGGAAACTTTTCTTAGGTCAGCTGTCTTAGGGAGTTCATGATGTCAAAAAATTAATTAGTGTTTATGTTATCTAATGATACGAATAGTTTTCAAACTTGTATTTTTTCTTTTAATTAATTTCATCTGAGGTTGATAATGATAGATCAAATGTGTTTAGTACTTCGATTACATAGACAGTGTCATTAAATAACTCTCTTAGCAGCCTAACTGTATATAATCATTCAGCATTGTTCTAAATTGAAGATGTAATGTACATAAATTTATCACAAAGTATGAGAAAATTGCTATATCTTTATTAATTTACTATGTACAAAACACTTTTACTAAAATATCTCAGTAATCTTTGCAGTAACCGTCTGTATCCTACTATTAAGTGGCGAAGATAGAACTTGAGCCAAGTATGACTTCTAAACTAGTGGTTGAATAGAAATGTTACTTGGTTGCTTGCCTAGATGAATTGCTAGTTCCCCTCTAATGCTAAAACCATAGTCATGTGATTTTAATAGATTTTGTTCTAAAGTATTTAAATCTTAAAACTTTTACTTTGCAGGTTTATACAAACTCTTATGCATCTTCTTAAAGGAAATATTGGAACTGGCCTTTTAGGACTTCCATTGGCAATAAAAAATGCAGGCATAGTGGTAAGACTTATTTTTGTGATCTCAAGTTAATATATAGTAATCAGTCTAATTTACAGCAAGCAGTCTGACTTAAGCTAACATCTGTCCTAACTTTAGCTATTTAGTCAAATAAAACTTCGTCAGGTGATAACTAAGTAATCATTTTGCTGTTGTATTTTAAAATTATGTGAACTATGATGATGATGTCCAACAAAAAATGAGAATCAATTATGTTTGTTCTTCATTTCTACTTAATTAAATACTAATTTGTAGTATTTGACAAAAAAAAAAAAAAAAAAAAAGATCCTAAAACAATATTTGATTTTCCTAGGTATAGTTATATCTTATTATTATTTTAGATTTTCAGGATGTTAAACAATGTATTCATTTCAACAAACACAGTTACAACGAAAACCAAACCAAACTCATTGCCATCTAGTCAATTCCAACTCATGGTGACACCTTGCATTAGAGAGTAGAACTACTCCATAGGGCTGTTTTGGCTATAATCTTAATGGAAGCAGATCGCCAGACCTTTCTTCCAAGGTACTGTTAAACCCCAAAACCCATGGCATTTGAGTTGATTCTGACTCAAAGCAACCATTGGGTTGGCTTAAGCTGTCAACCTTTAGGATCATTGTCTAGTGCAAACTGTTTGTAGCACCTAGGGGCTTTAAGTACGCTTAGAGAAAACATTATTCATATTGGGAAATGTTATAGTTTTTAGACTCAATAAAATATGTAGTTTTAAGATTCAAAGAAATAGTTTTAAAAAGACTAATAATATCTTTCAAAGACAAATATTTAAAGCATAATTAAAACCAATTATTGTAATCACAGAGACGCTTGATATGTGAAAGAATGCACTTACAAAATAATGGAATTATATTTGACCTTTTCTTAATTGAAAAGTTTTCTAACTAAACAATTTTAACTTATCTTTCTCTGCCTTTCACTATTTTGTCCATCCTAATTTAGAACAACTTAAAATTTTCTGATTATAAAAATAAACTTTGGCAGTTTTTTGGATGTATCTTGATAATCCAGTCATTACTTCAATTTTAGTAAGTACTTGAAATTTTTAGTAATAAATATTTGAAATTTTTTATGTATCACTTTTTCAAGTACTTTTTAAATATAAAACATGAGCATATATTTAAACTTAATGAGATCAGAAACTGTGCTTGCCTTGTTTACCTCTCGTGTTTACTTCCAAGCACAGTTCCTTGCACATAGTAAGTGCCTAACGAACAACCTGTAGAAGAGTGGATTGCCTGCAATCCCCATTTGACACAGTGCTTTTTAGTAATTTAGAGTCATGATTTATGGTTGCATATAATTATAATAATGGGGTACTGGTAGTCATAGACTTGCCATCTGATGTTAAATAAAATGCTATTTCTGTCCTACTTTGTTGCATATGTATACTCTATCTGGAAACCCAGGTGGCATAGTGATTAATAGCCACGGCTACTAACCAAAAGGTCGCAGTTCGAATCTATCAGGTGCTCCTTGGAAACGCTGTGGGGCAGTTCTGCTCTGTCCTATAGGGTCGTTATGAGTTGGAATTGACTCGATGGCAACGGGTTTTTTTTTTTGTTGTAACAACCTGTAGTAGAGTAGATTGCCCACAATCCCAGTTTGATATAGTGCTTTTTAGTAATTTAGAACAATGATTTATGGTTGCATATAATTATAATGATGGGATACTGGTAGTCATAGACTTGCCATCTGATGTTAAATAAAATGTTGTTTCTGCCCTACTTTGTTGCGTATCATTAGTCTATATTCTATAGGTTTGGGTAGCCAGTTTGATTATAGAGAATCCTATGTGGTTTTCTCAAATATTACATGAAATTCTTCCTGTATTTGAATTTATTAATCCTATTTTATGCAAATATAAACATTTTGTTCAGCAAATATTAATCACTGCACATGAGTAGCTCATTGTCTCATTGCTTATAAGGCAGCTGAGTTTTTGTAAAACTTAAATATTTGACCCTTATATTGTAAATTTTCTTCCCCACAGCTTGGACCAATTAGCCTTGTCTTTATAGGAATTATTTCTGTTCACTGTATGCACATATTGGTACGTTGCAGTCACTTTTTATGTCAGAGGTAAATGTGGATTTGCTAAGTCTACTTAATTTATTTAAAACTATTTATTTATTTGAAAGCATCAGATAGTCTTATATTTCTACTTTGCTTTACAAATGGGAGTTGTATTTCCTGTAATCTGTTATATAGACAAGTCTAAGATAATACATATGGGAGAGGACAGTACTTCGCATGATTTAAATCTATCCACTTCTTTTAAAATGTAGCCTTGTTAGTAAAATGGAATAGTTTATTTAGTGTAAATGAAAAAAGTCAGGAAAGATATGTGCAAGAAATGAATGCAGCAATATGACTTTTAATTTGTCGATAACTCAGTTTTGGGCTACCCTGTACATAATGCCTCTGATGCTCTTTGATGTATGTGTTGGTAGATAGTCAATAAAATAATATTCTTGTTTCTTCATATATATCATGACTTGCCCCTACTGGACAATGGACCAACTTAGTGTGTGTGTGTGTGTGTGTACATGTTAAGTACTGACTGTTATACTAGACCAGTATTCTGACCTTGACTTTTTTTTTTTTTTTACTGCTCTCAAAACTTTGGGCGAGTCATTTATGATCTTTAAATAACAATATGTACTTGAAAAAAAATAAAAATAGAGAATGGGGAAATAATACCTATCTCATGGAGCTATTTTGAGGATTAGATGAGATAGTTTATGTGAAAGTATATTGTAAAGCCCTCTACAGATATATTATTAAATTATGCCCTTCTAAAAACTTAATAATTTAAACATGAACAGTGTAGTTGATGCTTTTATATAATTGAAATATTTAAATCAGTGAACCACAAATATTAATTACATGAAGTCTACAGATGTATAAACTTTAACAGTAAAAACTAATATGTTTGTAAGAAGAACAGATATACAATTAAAAAATTTCATGAGACATGCTTTGGGAGAGAGAATTCATGTAAATCTTGAAATTTCAAAAACTCCTGTGTCATTACATACCCCTGCATTCATTAATTCTCATTTGTTTAATGTTCTTTTCAAGGAATGGTTTGATGGACTAAATTAAAATTTTTCTTTAATATGTATGGCATTAAATTACAGGTTTAAAAAATCAACATTAGGTTATAGTGACACTGTGAGTTTTGCTATGGAAGTGAGCCCATGGGGTTGTCTTCAGAAGCAAGCTGCATGGGGACGGTGAGTACTTGCTATGCTATGAATATCTATCTGGTTGTCAAGATTGTATTAATTTTCAAGTATTTTAATCTGACAAGGATAGAAGTACCATAGAGTTGGGGGAATAAACACAAAGAACCTTTATAGTTAGACAGACGGGTTAAAATACCAACTCTAGCAATTTCCAGTTTTATGACCTAGGTCAAATTATTTATCATTTTGTTTTGGTTTTATATGTTAATGAAAAAAGTCAGGAAATGAGTTATAATAATACTCATGTCACAGGATTGTTATGGTAGATTAAATGCTGTTTATAAAGCACCTGGTCAGCTTATGACATAATAAGGTTCAATATTTTTTTTGTAAATAAAGAGGAAAAAAGCAAGAAAGATACTGTGATCTCATTATTTCAGATAAAGTTATGGTGTTTAGCTGCATGCTTATAGGACATCTGAGGTATAGCTGTATTTTTGCATAACCCTGTTTTATTATTGTTTAAATATAACTATCATTGGTGGACAGGGCTAATGAAAGTCAAGTGAACACCCAAACCGGTTACCAAACCCATTGCCATTGAGTTGATTCCAACTTACAGCGACCCTAAAGGACAGACTAGAACTGCCGCGTAGGGTTTACTAGGCTGTAAATCTTTACAGAAACAGATTTCTACATCTTTCTCTCATGGAGCAGCTGCTGGGTTCGAACTACCGACCTTTTAGTTAGCAGCTGAACACTTTAGAATAAAGCTGAGCACTTAAACCACTGTACCACCAGGGCTCATCTCAGGTGAACACAAGATTGGAAAAATAAGGAAGCATAGGCAGTTAGCAAAATGCTAACTGTGGTTCAAATCATATGTGCTTTGGGAATTAAAAGAAGAAAAGGAACACCGTGAGTACATATGGTTAAATATGGCCTTTCTGGGGTATTTCAGGGAGTTAGATTTGTTTATGAACTATCTCAGAGTGCCTGATAAGCTGAGTATGAGAAAGAAGGAAACAGAACCTAATGTCTTAGAAACTTACCACCAGAACCTAGAACCCCATCTTGCCCCTTTCTCTGCCCCGGTCTAAAGACAGCTTGTCTGTTTTTCTATCATGAAGAATGACTTTCACATAGAAGTGGCTGGAAAGATTGTTGGTAGGACGGTAAATTCAAAGGTGAATGAAGAAATAGTAAGAGAATCCTTAAATGTCATTTATCAGAGAGAAAAGACTTGAATTCATTTCAGGGTACCAACTTACTAATGAGATCCCTGAAAAATTATGGAGAACAGTAGAGTTATGGCAAGAATGAAAACAAAGCAAGGCCCTTCCAGTTTCAGATAGGAGAAGGAGAATCTATAGATTTTTGTAGATTAGGTTGTTTGACAGCTTGACATTAATGGTCAGACAAGAGACTAGAATGAATTAGTAAGTGCTTGCTATTGTAGTCACTGATTGTTCTCAGGACAAAATGGAGACGTCTGGGTTATATATTACTAACATGTAGGCAAATTTGTAACTTGTTTAACTACCATACCCAGATAATGCCCATCTGACTGATGTCTGTGGTTATATCTTGTTCTATTCCCCTATATTATTTTATGTAGCTTGAATTTTCTTGAGTATCTCATTAAAAAATAACAGAAAAAAAAGCTACCGAAGAAGTCTTTGGTGGTATGCTTAGGACCATGCCCCTAGTTCTCTCCCATTCCATATTTTTGTTAGTAATTTGGGTAGTAGAGAGCGTGCTCATCATATTTGCAAATGACATGAAGCTTGAGGGATGGGAAGTATGCTGAGTTAATCTGAAAGAAATCTTAAGTGGGAGAAATGGGCTTAATCTAAAAAGCGAAATGTTTTTATGAAACCATTTTATAAGCATATACCCATTTATGGCTCAGTTATTGAATTTCAAAAACAGATAATGATGGAAAAATCTTGGCCTTTTAATTTAACTGACCATCCTTTTGCTCTGTAATAATTCTAGTGATAAACGGCTTATAAATGTAGATCTTTGTAGAAAATAAATATTTTAAATGTTTCTTATTTTAAGGAAATAAAGGATATACACTATTGTAAAATGTTTTTAAACATTTAACAAGAGAAATAAAATACGTTGACATTTCAGCAGCCGTTATTGATACATATTGTGGATATCTCTTTTCAGGAGTGTGGTTGACTTTTTTCTGGTGATAACACAGCTGGGATTCTGTAGTGTTTATATTGTCTTCTTAGCCGAAAATGTGAAACAAGTGAGTATTTTCCCCCAGTTATTGAAATTCTTTCCTTTTCATGTCCTAGCTGTGGCATCATATTTCCTCTGCAGAAGCCATGTTTGAGTATGAAAATATGGTCTTTTCATAAATGATGTTCCTTTGTAGATTTTCCTTTCATCTTCTTTTTTGTAAGTTGGATTTCTGCTGCTATTGTTGATTTTACTGTGCTTGCCATAGTATCAATAACTCTTGTTCATTTAGATCAGAACAGGACATAATTTACTGATTCCTAACAAAAAAAAAAAAAAAACAAACCCATTGCCGTGGAGTCCATTCCAACTCATAGTGACCCTATAGGACAGAGTAGAACTGCTCCATAGGGTTTCCAAGGAGTGGCTGGTGGATTGGAACCGCCGACCTTTAAGTGAGCAGCCAAGCTCTTAACCACTGCACTACCAGGTCTCAAAAGCATATACACAGAAATTTTGGGAGTATATTCTTTACATCAGTGTCCTGTAAAGAAATATATAAGGCTTCAGTCAGCTGCCTAAAAAGTGAAGTAAAAAAGAGGGCATCACTAAAATCTAATAATTACTGCCATTGTCTAAAAAGATACTATGTCCAAAATTGTACAGTTACCTGTGATTCTCTATATTATGGCAGTTTGCTTTAAGAGGAAGTGGTTTGCAGCCTTGGTAGAGACTGACAGCCTGTTTGGACAAACAGGCAAAGCACTGAAATCAAAGCTCCTCCTATCAAAATAATGCCAAAGAACATTTTTTTTTTTTTTTGGTAACTAATAGATTGTTTTTATTATTCCTAAGTTACCCCTTACTTTCTTTAATGATTATTTTCAGCAATAACATTTATTAATTATCCACATGTGCATGGTGCAACAGTAAGCAGTATATATAGTAAAATACAGTACTTGTGGGTGTTCCCATGCAAAATGGTGATGTGAATACATTTTCTAAAGAACCTATATTATAGTTGTATGTTTGGCTCTCTTTTCTAAGTATAAAGCGTGAATCACTTTATATTTAAACCAAGGGTTGACAGACTTTTTCTATAAACGTCAGACAATTATTTTCAGCTTTGCAGGCCATGTAGTCTCTGATGCAACTACTCGACTCAGCCATAGACAATACCTAAATGAATAGGCATGGTTGTATTCCAATAAAATCTTACTTGCAAAAATAAGTGGTAGGCTGAATGTGGTTTGTGGGCTATAGTTTAGACTATCCCTGAATGCCGTATTTGAGCCACTAGCTTAGTTTTTTTTTTTTCATTTTTTTTAAAATATTTTATTGTACTTTAGGTGAAGGCTTACAGAACAAATAGTTTCTCATGAAACAGTAGTACACATGTTGTTTTATGACATTGGTTAACAACCCCACAACATATTAACCCTCTAACTTCTCAACCTTTTTTTTTTTGGTGAAGATACACATAGCCAAAGATAGACCGTTTCAAAAATTTCTACATACACAGTTCAGTGACATTGACTACGCTCTTCCAATTGTGCTGTTATTCTCACTTAAGATGAAGACTTACAGAACAAAATAGTTTCTCATTTAACAGTTACTACAAATGTTGCCCTATGACAACGGTTAACAATCTCACAACACATCAAGAATATCCTTACTCAACCTTGGGTTCCCTATCACCAGCTTCCTTGTCCCCTTCTGCCATCTGGCCCTTGTCACTGGACTCCTGTACCTCGTTGGTCTCATTTGGTTTTACGGGGCTGTCCACTCCCAGGCTGAACAGTGAACCTCGGAGGTAACTAGCTTAGATTTTTAATGTTTGAAGAGCTCATCTAGTCAAACTCTCTTTTATAAATTATAGACTTATCTTAAAGGGTCATAGCTAGTTAGTAATCAGAGCTTGGATTTCCAATTAGTGTTCTTTCTAACATGCTGTGTCTATTCCCTTAGCAACATCATCTGGAGAAGTTTTCTTTGTGTCTGGAAAAGTTCAACACCCAGCTTAAATGTCATCTGCTCTGTGAAACCTTCCTCAACTTTCCCTTCCACCCCTTCCCTTTCTTCGTCTCTTGCCAGAACCTATTGATTCTTCTTCTGTAGCACTTTTTAAAATAGCCTCAATCATACTTGATTAGCATTAATCTACAAGTTAATTTTCACCACCGGACTGCAAGCCCCATGAGGGAAGTGACAGCCATATCTGTTGTGTTCACTTAGCATCTAAGAGTGCCTGGCATATTATAGGTATTCAGATGGTTATTGTCTTAGTCATCTAGTGCTGCTCCAACAGAAATACCACAAGTGGATGGCTTTACAAAGAGAAATTTATTCTCTCACAGTCCAGTAGGCTACAAGTCCAAATTCAGGGCATCAGCTCCAGGGGAACGCTTTCTCCATCGGCTCTGGAGGAAAGTCCATGTCATCAGTCTTCCTTTGATCTGGGAGCTTCTCTGCGCAGGAACCTCAGGTCCAAAGGACACGCTCTGCTCCCGGCACTGCTTTCTTGGTGGTATGAGGTTCCCGTGTATCTCTGCTTGCTTCTCTCTTTTATATCTCAAAAGAGATTTCATTAAGACACTGATCTTGTCAACCTCATTAGTATAACCTCATCACAGCGATAGAATTTACAACACATGAGGAGATCACATATAATCTCATCATAGTGGTAGAGTTTACAACACATAAGGAAATCACATCAGATAACGCGGTCATATGATACTGGGAATCATGACCTAGCCAAGGTGCTACACACATTTTTTGGGGGACACAATTCAATCCATGACAGTTATTAAATTGGAAGGGAAATGAATTCCCTAGACAGGGAGGGATTATTTCTTTTTAATCTCTTTAGTTCTTGGACCTAGTACTGTACCTGGTTTATTGAGCAAGTGCTCAGTAAATTTTGTTGTCTGAATGGGTTTAACCCTTCTGCTTGATTTCCCCCCTGCCACTTTCCTTGTTGCTCGCATCCTTGTTCAAACACTCATTCTCCTATTTGCTCTCTCAATCCTTGTCTGTCAGCGCCTGCATGATTGTTTTAGCTTGGTTTCTCACACCCATAGCTATTTCTCCTTGCTTCTATAAAAGGTACGGCATCAGGAGATTAGTTTTATGACTGCTGGCAGTTCTAGCCAGGGCATTCTTAGATGCTTCCTAGATCTGAGAGCCTCAATAAGTTATGTAGTTTCTCTTTCCAGCCTGATTTTATTTCTTTTTCCAAATATCCTACTTCCAGACTATTTCTGTTTCCCTAGATATTTACAAACAAATTCTTACACAAGCTTTTCTGAAGGAAAAAAATCTTTAAACCATTGCCATTCCTTTAGTTATAGGTGTTCCCTCAGACGTAGTGTTACTATAGAATAGAGCAAAAGACTTTAGTGAGAGTAAAGGGAGATGAGAGGAGCAGAAGAGATAGAAAAGGGGCAACAATTAACAATTAGAGTTAATTAGAGTCCTGTTTATGCTTTTTTGTTTATCAAAATAAAGCTTCAGTGCTTTCATTAGCATTACCCATTATAGATGATGTGCTTTTGATAGTACAAATGTGTTTAATCCCACAAGTAGCGTGTTCCTAGGACTCCTACCTCATTTAAGAGGCAAGAGACAAGACCTAGCATCTTATAAGTCATTTATATAGAATACAATGGGAACGATGCCTTTCGGGAGTTGTACAACCTGATAATGATGTATCTTTTTTATAATTTCCTAAGAGAACTACTGATAAGCCTCTGAATTTGTGAATGATACTAATGATGCCTTACAATCTTATATTTATATAGCTATGACATGTGTCATTTAATGTTTACAACTACTCTGTGAAGTAAGTACTATGCTCATTTTATGAATGAGGAAACTGAGTCTTATAAAGCATGAGTTGTGCGTTGTCTAAGTTATGTAGAATTGAGCTGACATTTAAGTCTCTGACACAGCTGTCACCCAGTGTGTTAATTGTTCATCTCTAGAGAGGATATTGTCTTAGTTGTATGTCTGTGTAACACATACAGAGTAGATAAAGTGGATAAAAGAAATGTCTGTGAGCTTAGGTTTGGTGATTTTTCCTATGAAATACTATCAATTGCATCCAAAGTTAAAAGGAAAATTTAACTCATGTGCACATATCCTGAGACAATCAGGTAGAAAAAGTGACTCTCTGGGAGGCAAAGAGAATGCCTGCTGCAGATAGAAAGATGAAAGTCCTTTTGTGGCATAAAAAGCAGCATGGAAAAAAGACATGCTGTTCAGGCTTAAGAAAATAGTTGAAAACAAGGGTGAATACATTACTGGGCATAGAAGACAGATGGTCACTGAAGCTACGTGAGATCAGAGATTTTCACCCTTTCTATAGAGGTGATCTTTTACCTTTGATAGCAGTGTATAATAGTAGACACACTGGTTGATCAAACTATACCAATTACTACTATTGTTACATTGAAAAATGTTACCACCTTAATCTGCATGAAACTGAAGGTTCAGTATTTCATCAGCCCAAAGAATTAAGGGTCTAGTTGCCATGCAGATGTGGAAACCTTCTGCTTTATAACTTCTACATGGTTTTTCTTGGTCTCATTATGTCATTATGGGTGAGTGCTAGGGGAAATAGAAGCTAGTATTTCCCTTCGTTTCTAGTCCATCTTGATTCTGGTATTTCCTCTCTTTGTTCTTATCTAAGATACTCTAGAAAATTCCAGCTAGATAAAATACTGTATATGGGTATGGAGAAGGAATATTACATTAAAAGGAAAAAAAAAATGCAGTGACATCAAAGACCATGAACGTTAAGTCAGAAGATCTGAGTTTAAATCCCTGCTCTGTCAGTTTTAACTTAAACATTGGGCAAGACCCCCTTAACCTCGGTCAAGCCTCAGTTTCCTTATTTGTAAAATGGGAATAATAACAGAATCTCCCCTAATTCATCATAAACGTATTGTAAGGTTCAGCTGACCAAAGGCTTGTGAAAGCCTTTGTAAAATGTAAAACAGTATACAAATGTAGGGTACTATGAATTTAATTTTCATTTTGCATTTAGCTTTGCTAAAGAACATAATCTGCCTTTGGAATTATAACAAATTACTGAATCATTGAAAAGTAGTGGCTTTTAGTAAGTTTGAGCTCTAGGTGGAAACAACTGAATTTAGTAATCTTATTTTATAATATTTATTTCAGTGTTTTACATTTTGGTAAACATGTGAGATCATAGGAAGTCCTATTAGATAGCCAATCTCTGTCTCTAGAGGGCACCAAAGGACTCAAATGTTTACCTGAATCTTGCTCTAGGTATGTATCTACATCTTTATTTTATTTTACTTTTGAATCCTGAGAATTTTTATAAGCATCTTTCTGTCAAGGAATGCTAAAATATTATGAGATATTTGTGATAAAATTAATATTAAATTCCCAAGCACTTGGCAGTTTGGCTGTTTTTTAAATTGATTACGTAACTGCTTCTCTTCTTGCCAGGTATCCTTGTTGATCATTGTCTAATTTAATTATTTGTAGGTACTGCTTTGATCAGAAATTCTTGGCTCTAAATAATTTGGTTACTGAAAAATTGAGTCAACAAATAAAATGTGTTCTTAAAAGCCAAGAAATGTGAATTATAATTTTGTTTCTGTTTCAAAATATAGACAATAAAATTTAAAATTTTGATGGCCAGTTACAAGATTTAAATGTGGGCTATGTGTTTTTTAAGTGGTACATGGTATAGCTTGAGAGTTTGTGAGTCCAGTATGAGTTATAAATTGCCTATATACCTTCAAACTTGCAGATATATTCTGTGCTGCCTAAGATGATGTGTACATTTGTAGTGGCACTAATATTGCTTACACTTAATTTTAAGAGTAAAATTAAAGTAGAAGAAACAACTTGAATTATCTATCAGAATTTTGTTTTAAACTTCCCATTTGTTGGCCTCTTGATACTTAATACATTTAGAGAGATGTCAAAGAGGAGGCCAGGTGGCTACATGGACAAGGTCCCCCTTTCAGGGTTGATATATAACTGTTACAAGCTAGATTCTGTAGTTTCAGACTTGGGTTTGAATCCTAGAACTACCACTTACTGGCTTGATATTATGCAAGTTATTTACCCTTTGCAACCCTCAGTTTCCTCAGTTATAAATTGAAATTAATACTATCACCCACCTCAGAGAGTTGTTTTTAGGATTAGATGAGATGTTGTATATAACGCATTAAGTGCAGTATCTGGCACATAGAAAATGCTCAAAAAATACTAGCTATTATTATTATGGGGTCTGGTTCTGAGGAATTTATGTGTCCAGAAATTTGATAATGTTAGTGTATTCAAAAGATACTACAGTGTTTGTGGGAAAATAGATTTTCACTGGTATTTAAATTATAGCATGATTTATCTCTGTTGCACATTTTTAAGATTGTTTCTGATGTCCTCTATAATTTCATTTCTATCTGACTAAACTGGATTGTATGACTAATTAAGTCAGAGATATTTTAAATTATATGATGCCTTTGAGTCACTATATCTTTTGAAAATTGAAAATTGGGTTAGAGAAGTAGCTAAGTCAGTCTTAAGGTAAAATTGATTTATCTTGTAGGAGATTTTTGCTCTAGCAAAAATTTCTCTACTGTCTAGCATGTAACCATGCATGAACTTAGTGGATTCTTAATAAATATTTATTGCTCATGATGATAATTTATTAAAAAATTGCTCTATAAAACACATTTAAAGTAAGGTTATGATTTTTAAATTTTATTTTGAATACTGTACATGTCTAAGATGTACTTAGAGCTTGTTTCTTACTCTGAAGAAAGTAATTAAAATACCCAGTTGCCACTCTGCATAAGTGTGCTCCCAATTTTAATACTTTCAAAAGCAGATTCTTTGCAGGGATCATGAGCATGATGGATAGTCATAAAACTTAAAAATAAATTAATAAATCCTTCCTCATATTTTTCTAATGAACTTCATTTTCAAAGTTATTTTGCAAAGATTATCGTGTTTTAATTATGTTTCTAGAAAGCCAGAGAATTTTGGAAAAATATAAATATTTTATTTTGATTGCAAAATGTATCATAGTAATTTATCATATGGTGTATAGATCATAATATTCTTTGTAACTTGATGGAAGTTTTTTCCTTCTTCCTTATTCTCCCAATATTCCTGTATAGGTTCATGAAGGATTTCTGGAGAGTAATGTGTTTGTTTCAAATAGTACCAATGCATCAAATTTATGTGAGAGAAGAAGTGTTGACCTAAGGATATATATGCTTTGCTTTCTTCCATTTATAATTCTTTTGGTCTTCATTCGTGACCTAAAGAATCTGTTTGTGCTTTCATTCCTTGCCAACGTTTCCATGGCTGTCAGTCTTGTGATAATTTACCAATACGTCATTAGGGTGAGTATAACATGTTTTGAACTGAGAATCATATATTTCTTAAATTAGTAAAATTTTTTTGTTTGGAGGTAAAAGCGATGATATGTAAAGACCTCTACTAGATATGTGGCACATAGTAGATGAATCAGTAACTGTTGGTTTCCTTTTCGGGGGTACTGGTTAAATGGAAGAATGTATGACAGAGATTAAAAGCACAGGCTTTGTAGTTAGATCTGATTTTGAATCTTGGTAAGTATGCTTCTGGGCTCTCTGACAGTGCTTCAGAAAATAGTAATGCCTCCCCTATTAGAGTTGTGAGATTTAGGATTGGGCTCTTAGTACAATGACTAACATGAAATAATGAATTCATTAAATGTTTTATTTCTTTAAGATTTGAACCATTCATAAGAGATGGGTGTAATAGGTATTATTCCATAATTTTCTTTCACTTCTGTATGCTTTATTTGCTGCCGCCACTTCGATCCACTGCCACTACACAGTTTGTAACCTCTTTATCTGAAGTATGTAGTAACCTCACCTGATTTCATTGTTCATAGTCTTGGGGTTCTCACTCCAGTTTACTTAGAAGAATCTGCTGATGGGCTTCAGGATGTGCAGAGCCCTTAAAATCGTTTGCAAGTTTTAATGTTTCTATATGTATATTGTATTTTTTTTCTGCTGAGCAGCAGTATAGCTTTCATCCTTTTAAGGGGCCAGTGACCCAAAAAAGGTTGAGAATCCCTGTTCTGTTCTCTCACGATCCAATCCATCTTATATACAGCTGCCAAAGTAATTGTTCTCAAATCTCCATTAGCAGTTCATTACAAACTTTCTTATGGTGGACCTTTGGTTCATTCCCCTGCCTACCCCCCCGAATTCCAAAGCATATAGTCTTTCTCTTATGGCACGTAGTTTTTGTTTTTTATTAAGAAGAGTTGGCAGCTTTGAAGTCACAGGTACTTAGATTTGAATACCCAGCTCCATCACTTATTAGCTTTTTACTTTGAGCATATTATATAACCTCTCTAAAGTTCAGTTTACTCATCTATAAAATGAGAATAATAAAAAAAAACAAAACCAAACCCATTGCTGTCGAGTTGTTTCTGACTCATTGTGACCCTATAGGACAGAGTAGAACTGCCCCATAGGATTTTCAGGGAGTGGCTGGTGGATTAGAAATGCTGACCTTTCCAGTTAGCAGCGAATGCTTAACCACTGCACCACCAGGGCTCATTATTAATACCTAACTCACAAGGTTGTCATGAGGGTTAAATAAAAAGGGTGTATAATGTTTCCAGTGGGTTGTGGATTGTGGGAAAAATGTTCTGTGCAGCATGAATTATAATATCTTGATATTTTCTTTAAGACAAAATACAGAATCTTCAGGGAAGTAGAATGGTAAAACAGAACAGGAATAACTGTGGCTTTCCCTAATGGGTCCTGTAGCCCCAGTGACAGTCTTTAAGCAGAGAGGGTCTTGCCAGAGTCGACCAACAATTGAATTTTTACCACTGCTCTTTATTGTCCTTGGGGTTCACCATTCTGGAAGAATCTCTATTACATTATCCACACTTCTATTTGTAAACATTGGCCCTTCTGTCTCTTTAAACAAGCTCAGCATCAGCAAGGTCACATTCCTGTTGTGGAGAATGTCCAGGTATCTCTGAATAATAGCTCTGCCTCTAGCTCTCCCTTATTCTAGGACCTGGTTTGCACACAGTATGTGAATAAATCAGTGCACCTTTAATTCTCAAAAATGTTAACCACTACTATTGCTACTGCTGCAGCTATTGTTATAATTATCATCTTCTCTATTGAAGTATAACTTCTTTGATGGAGGTAGTATCTCTTTTTGGTGCTTTACATGTAGTAGAGATTCAGTATTTGTCTATGATCATGATATTTTTAGTATGATTCATTTTAGGTGCAACTGTTGCTTTGGAGTCAAAACAGAATGACATTTGAACTTAATACTATTAAAATATGAAATAAAACATTTTGATTCACTTAAATTACATATATAAATCATACAGAGTACATTACATATAATAGCTGAGCATCTTAATAAGTGTAGTTAATTTGGTAAAATAACCTGCTTTGGCAGGGTAAGTGTTACAAGGTTAAGTGAAATAATCTGGTAACCTTCATTATTATATTCCACTAGATTATCGTTATTGTTTTGAGTAAATTTCTTAGGATGTGCTTTGTTATTATAAAAAAAGTTACTAAGGAGACTTATTTTTAATTTAGCAATAAAAATGATGATAACGTTTAAATGTAAACGACCCTTAAAGTTTGTTTTTTTAAAAACTCAATCCAATATTTCCATTAATTGCATAATTTCAAAGGATGCTTTTTTTCTTCATTTATGATTAATAGTCAATTGGTTGTTATAGTAAACATTCAGTATTAGATTTTTTTTACATTCAACCTCATCAACTCATTGTTAACTAATAAAACAAATTTAAATAACAGAAATCCTCTTGGAATTAAGGATCTGTTCTTTAGAATATCTACCAAAAAAAAAAAAACAAACCCGTTGCTGTTGGGTCGATTCCAACTCATAGTGACCCTGTAGGACAGAGTAGAACTTCCTCCACAGGGTTTCCAAGGAGCGGCTGGTGGATTCAAATTGCCTACCTTTTGGTTAGCAGCCATAACTCTTAACCACTGTGCCACTAGGGCTACTTAGTGTGTCTAGTAATTGTTTTTATGTAGATTTTTTTCCTGTTGTTCCTCCCCATGTATTACTTTACTCAGTGATTTATTTATATCAGTATGATTAAGGGATATTTGTTTTATTCTGTGAATTATAATCCACTATCATTATTCACTTTTTGCTCAAACTGTCCCAGCTTTAGTTATTGGGAGTTCCTTTAAGTTGGGTATATCAATTTTTTGAAGTTAGCCAACTTTAATTAAGTTTTCATATTTTTTAGAAATTCTGAGATTCCAAGTCCTATTAATTGTAACTTTATTATAATTTTTATCTTCCTCTTCAAGTTTCGCCACCCCTTTTTCTAGTTTAGGAGCCCTGGTGGCATGGTGGTTAAGAGCTTGGCTGCTAACCAAGAGGGTGGCAATTCAAATCCACCAGAGCTCCTTGGAAACCCTGTAGGGCAGTTCTCTGTCCTGTAGGGTCGCTATGAGTCAGAATCAACTCAGTGCAATGGGCTTGGTTTTCTGTTTTGGTGACACAGTGCTTAAAGCACTCGTCTGCTAACCAAACGGTTGGCAGTTCAAACCCACCAGCTGCTTCGTGGGAGAAAGATGTGGCAGTCTGCTTCCTTAAAGATTCACAGCTTTAGAAACCCTGTGGTGTCACTGTGAGTTAGAATTGACTCAGTGGCAGTGGTTTGGCTTTGTTGGTTTGGTTTTCTAGTTTAGGCCCCTGGATCTCTACCGTAGTAGCCTTTGACCGGTGACTCTGACTTCATTCTCTGCTGAGCCCATTGACACCAATTATGGGATGATGTCAACAGTTCAGAGAATAGTTATTGAGTGCCTACTGTGTATCAGAGATAGAAAGGTGAATAATGCATCGGTCCTTACATTTGAGGAAGGAGCAAGAGAGACGGACATGGACGCAGTTAACTTATAATTCATTGCAAAGATGTAGTGATAGAGGTGAGGAGTGGCTCTGGAAACATATAGGCAGAAGAGACACTTAGCTAATCTGAGTGGAGAGGGAGCGGGCAGGATGATCAAGTAAGGCTTTTCTGGAGTTCATGACACCTTAGCTGAACAGGTGAGAGTTAGTGGAGCAGAAACAGAAGTTCCCGGGTAAAGGAAACAGGATGAGCTGAAGCATGAAGTGAAATACCATCCTGCTGCTTGCCTTGAATAACAGTTGAGTATTTTTGAATAAACCCTGGTGGCGTAGTGGTTAAGTGCAATAGCTGCTAACCAAAAGGTTGACAGTTTGAGTCCACCAGGTGCATCTTGGAAACTATGGGGCAGTTCTGCTCTGTCCTGTAGGGTCACAGGGAGTTGGAATCGACTCAACGATAGTGGGTTTGGTTTTGGTTTTATTATTGAATGACGGAGCCCTGGTGGCGCAGTGGTTAAGCACTCAGCTGTTAACTGAAAGGTTGGCAGTTGGAACTCACGCAGCGGCTCTGTGGGAGAAAAGACCTGGCGATTTGCTTCCATAAAAATTACAGCCTAGAAAATCCTATGGGGCAGTTCTGCTCTGTCACATTGGGTCGCTATGAGTCAGAATTGACGTGATGGCACCTAACAACATTATTGAGTGATCCACTTTAATACCCTTTGCATTCCGACCCTAGCTTATGTTTTCAGCCATGTGTCACCATTAATATCCTACTAGTTTACCTGTGCTTCAGATGTTCTAGACCTCTCTACACCCCAGATTATCCATGTTCTTTTACACTTCAGTTGCTTCGTTTATGCTCTTTACTTTGCCATGAATTCCACTCTCAATCAGAAGAGGCAAAGAATGCAGGATAGTGAGAAGAGTAGGGACCAGACTTGGGGTAGCTGGAAAAAGTGGCCATTGTGGAGCCGGAGATCTTGAATTAAATGTGCAGTGTTGTGAGTTTGTCCAGATAGTAAGATTGGGAACAAGGCTGTGAGTCAGGACCAAGTAATCAAAGCCAGAGCCAAGGCATATATACACAAATAAGGATAACGACAACTGTTAGGTCAAAGAGTAAAACACTGACACCAGGATGACAGGGAGCAGCACAGAGTTGTGAGGTAGAAAGCCAAAGTGAGGAACCAGGTATCTTAAAGGACTGAAAGAGCAATACCGATAGAGTGGAGAATTAATTCCTGTTGGGCACAAACAGCAGCGTAAGTCTTGATAACCAACTACATGGCTCTCAGCTCAGACCTTGAGTATGCTTATGTATTTCCTGTTGTGGCAGGAACCGTACCTAGTGTGAATAGCCTGGGCCTTTAGAAGGTGAAAGCAGGTATCAGGAGCATTTGGCTCAGATGGAATGTATTTAGCAACAGTTGAGGGAAATAAATGCTTTTGGCAGTGAAATCCTGACAGCTTGGCTACATTTGTAGCCCTGGTGGCCTAGTGGTTAAGATCTCAGCTGTTAACCAAAAAGTCAGCAGTTCAAATCCATCAGCTGCTCCTTGGAAACCCTATGGGGCAGCTCTACTCTGTTCTATAGGGTCGCTATGCGTTGGACTTGATAGCAACTGTTTTTTTAGTTACTTTTAACGTAGGATGCTTACAGTATGTATTAAGAGAATTGTTCACTTTTACAACACGTTTGCTGTTAGGAAGCTCAGAAGTATATGATTTTGCTCTTTAATTCTGAATTCTTTAAAATAAGCAAAAGCGTAACCTGTCTTATTTTTTCCTTTCTTTCTCCAGAATATGCCAGATCCCCACAACCTTCCAATAGTGGCTGGTTGGAAGAAATACCCACTCTTTTTTGGTACTGCTGTGTTTGCTTTTGAAGGCATAGGAGTGGTAAGGATTGAGTCTTTATTATTATTATTTTTTAGTCTTAAATCAGTACAAAGATTTATGTAGTCAAGCTCTTTAAATAGCATGTTTTTCTTTTTCTCTTTTGTGTCCATTTTATTCCTAGAGCATGATTTGCAGTTTAGTATGATAGACTTGAATTATAGTTTATTTCTTCCACTAACCAAAAGTTTAATCTTAAACGTATCACTTAAATGCCCTAATTCTCATTTTCTTAATCTGCAAAAGGAGGAAATTAGACTAGTTGATTTTAAACATTTTGCTGTGGAAAATTTCAAACATACACAAAAGTACAGAGAATAGTGTTTTGAACTCCTGTATATACATCACCCTGCTTCAAACATAATCAACTGATAGCCAGTTATGTTTTACTTATATCCAGTCTACTTTCACAACCCCAGATTATATTCAGGCAAATCCCAAACATCATATTTTACACACTAGATCATTTGAAGTGTACTGAAGTTGTTACAAAGTCACTGTTACCAAAGAATCAATTATTCTCTCTTTAGATTTTTGTGTCTCATGTTTGTTTTGATGAACAATGTTATCATAAAGCTGATACCAAGAGATACAAGTATCCTGAGCATTCTGAGATCTTAAATATCTCTGTTCAAGATCCTTCCAGTTTATTTCAAGCCTACAATTTGTAGATTTGGGGAAATATAATATTGCCGTCTGCTCTGCTCCGTAGCTTGTGTTTCATAGTCTGATGATTTGGTATGGGAACAGAACCACATGTAAACATTTATTTGTACGAACCTCAGACAGAATAGGTCTCAAGGATAATTTTATACCCCTTTACTCGGGTTTCTGTTCTCTCTGCATTCTGCTTTAGAGAGCTTACAAACTCTCACAGTTCTCGTTATCACTGTGGCAGAGACGACTGCAGATTTTCACCTCTGCCTTTAACTAGTGAGCTCTTGTTCATTATTGGACATTTCCAATTAGATATTGTTCCTTTGATGTCTCAAATTTAACAACCCCAAAGTCTGACACATCCTTTCCCATCCAAAACCAGCTGTATTGTCTCATTTCTCTGTTTCTTTTGGTTTTATTTTCAGTCACTCAAGCTTGAAACTAGGAGTAACTCTTTCTACTCTGTCCTTGGTTCTGTGTTCCAATCAGTAATTAAGACATGTTGATTCTTCTTTCATATTTCCAAAATCTGTTCTATAAATGAAATTATATGAAAAATACCTACTATGCTGCTACAATGCTGCTACAGTGCTGCCTGACACAGAGAAAAGCTCAGTAAATGTTCATTTCCTTCCTGTCTTAGTCATCTAGTGCTGCTATAACAGAAATACAAGTGGATGGTTTTCACAAAGCGAAGTTTATTCCCTTACATTAAAGTAGGCTAAAAGTCCAAATTCAGGGTGTCGGCTCCAGGGGAAGGCTTTCTCTCTCTCGGCCTTCTCATCAGTGTTCCCCAGACTAGGAGCTTCTCGGCGCAGGGACCCCGGTCCAAAGGACCGCGCTGTGCTCCCGGCACTGCTTTCTTGATGGTATGAGGTCCCCCTGTCTCTCTGCTCACTTCTGTGTTTTATATCTGAAGAGATTGCCTCAGGACACAATCCAATCTTGTAGATTTAGTCCTGCCTTAACTAACACAACTGCCACCCATCCTCCCTCATTAACATCATAGAGGCAGGATTTACAACACATGGGAAAATCTCACAGTACCAGGGATCATGGCCCAGCCAAACTGACACATACATTTTTTGGGGGACATAATTCAATCCATGACACTTCCCGTTCCCATTTTCTAGCTGCACTGGCACTAGTCTAGACCACTGCCTGCTATTTCAGGTCTGGATTATATCCTTAACACCCAAATTGTTCTCTGCTCTCTATTCTCCTGCTAACCATTAATGCTTCCATATTGAGCTGACTTACCTGAATAGTGGGGAAAATATTAGAGTTATTATCTCATAGGTTTATTGTGAAGACTGTGTGAGAGGCTGCCTGCAAAGCTTTTAGATAATGCCTGGAACATTGTAAGCACTTAGTGAATATTTGCTATTATTATTAGTTAGTATTTTTCACTTTATGGTAAATAAAACTGTATGGCCAAAACCTATGATGATATATTGCCTCAATAACTTAACTTTTTAATTAGCCTTTTCTTCTTTTGTTAATGATTTTTTTTACATAGTGAAAATCATTTATTAATCTCACTAAAGTTGACAGACAATAGATACAGATGCATAGATACAGAAATAACTGTAGATATGTGCATATGCATGGATTAATATATACATATCATTCCTAGCTCTGTTTGCTGAGAGGGCATACAAGCAGTGATAGCCCAGTAGCAATAAGCATACCCAGTGCCCTGATCTTGGTTTCTAAATACCATTCTCCAATAAAAGGTACCAAGGTTCTTGGGAGAAATGTCTAATTCTAGGGTTGAAGCAAGGAAATTCAGGATGAGCCTGCAGCGTCTTATAGTGCCAGAAAGTAAGGAAGTGCTCAAAAACCAAAAGGATGGAGACATGTTCAAAGGGACACAGAAGCCAACCTGATAGAATTCACAATGGCCAAAGCTGGAACCAAATAAGCACAAAACATAGTACTTGATTATAACCCAAAGTATAAAACAAATATACTTGAGTCCATGCTAATATAAATAAGTGATTGAATAAATAAATGGGTGAGAATTCCAAATAATTAATGTAGATGCTCCCACCCTCCAGGAGGTGTAGCTTAATCCCTTCTAGTCATCTGAGTGGGTTCGATTTAGTGACTTGCTTCCCAAGAATAGAGTATGGTGAGGGGGAAGAAAAGTAACTTTGCAGTGAGAAACATTAACTAAGCAATCAAATTAACATCATTAATGATAAATCATCTTGATAGCATGTGTGATGAGAAGGGCACTTCACCTCAGTGATGTTCTTCCCTAAAACCCATAATCCCAGTCTAGTCATGAGGAAAACATCAGACAAAACCAAACAGAGGGATATTCTGTAAAATACCTAACCAGTACTCTTCAAAACTGTCAAGGTAATGAACAACAAGGAAAGACTGAGAAACTGTCACAGACCAGAGGAGACTTAGGAGACATGGGGACCAAATGTAATGTGGTATCTTGGATGGATTTTTGGAACAGAAAAAGGACATCAGTAGAAAAAGTACTGAAATCCAAATAAATTTGAAGTTACGTGATAGTAATGTACCAATGTTAGTTCTTAGTTGTAACAAATGTACCATGGTAATATAAGATATTAACAGTAGGAGAAACGGGGTCAGTGGTACATGAGAACTCTGTGCTATTGTTCCAGCTTTTCTCTAAATCTAAAATTATTCTAAATAAAAAGTTTATTTAAAAAGAACTGACAGAAAAGTTTACTAAGAGCTATTTCAAGTCTTTTTACTTTAAGGATTTAAAAGTATGTAGTGTAAAAAGGTATATAACACATAGAAAAACACTTCAACAATTATATGTGTTATTGTTTTAAAGGAAAAAAGATTTATATATAAACTACAGAAAGGCCAGTTTTCGTATATAATTCAGAACTCTAGTTTGTTTTGATTTACTTCAGGTATTTATAGTATCGTGTTCCCTTTAAAAAAGAATTGCATTCTCTTCTTAGGTCCTTCCACTGGAAAACCAAATGAAAGAATCAAAACGCTTCCCCCAAGCATTGAATATTGGCATGGGAATTGTTACAGCTTTGTATGTAACATTAGCTACTTTAGGATATATGTGTTTCCGTGAGGAAATCAAAGGCAGCATAACTTTAAATCTTCCCCAAGATGTGTGGTAGGTGAATATGAGGTTGTTATTCGTAGTTTATGTTTTTATAGATGTGTTTTACCAATATTTGATGATAAAGATGTATTCTTAGATTTGTGGTTTAAATGTTTAAGTTTTTTACTGTAATTTCTTTATTTTTATTATCTAGAATTTTTCATAATCTTCAGAGGAGACCATCTCTGAATTTACAGATCCTTGTGGGATTTTTTAAAAGACACATTAAAAATTGTAGTGCATCCTAAATTTAAGTCAAGTGTAAGATTAAAACTTGTACTCTTTTAATATGAATGTACTTTAATAAAAAATAAAAAAATTTAATACTTGACAAAAAAATCCAACACACTCTGTTCCTGATAAAATAATATATCCTATGGTTTATGATCCTCATTATTTTATTGGTAAGCAAAATATGTACCCCAAGTTCTCTCAGAACACAGATGGGACACATTATAAATAAATAAGGTGACATGGTGCATCTTAATGTTCTCTTGAATATTAGAACCATATTCTACCAAGTGAAACAATATTTTTCCTTTTTTTCAGAGGTTGGTCTTTGGAAATTTTAAAAAGATATTGGCAGTGATTGCCATGCATACTTCCTGCCTTACTTGTAAAATGGAAAGGAACTCCTTAGTTTTGACAAATGGAAAAGAATAAATGCTAAACTGCTAATTAACTAATGACATTCTGCTCCTTTAGCTGCTTAGGTAGAAGTCTGTGTAACCTTAAGTGTCTCACCAGATTAGTGAATACCAACAACAACAACAAATTTTATCTTCTGACTGGCTTCCTGAAGAAAGTTTGTTTACTATTCATTAATGATTTGAATCCTGGGCCTTTATTGGGGTAAAAAATGTCTTTAGAACAAATGTGTGTAGAAAGCCATTTATGACAAAGGGAATGTTCCTAGAATAGTTTCCAGGTTGCATAAAGCACATGCATGCGTTGTGCTTATCTTTTTTATAAATAGTATAGTAGTTTATAACATGGAATAGAAGCTTACAAAGGAATGTAAAATGGTACAGTGACGGTGGAAAACAGTTTGGCACTTCCTCAAAAAATTAAACATGTAACTACCATGTGAATCAGCAATTCCACTCCTAGGTGGAGGACTTGAGACTTGCCAAGAGACTTGAAAGCGATACTTAAACACCAATATTCATTGTAGCAGTATTCACAACAGCTAAAAGGTGGAAACCTGTCCATCAACAGATAAATGGATAAACGAAATATAATCTATACATACCAAACCCTTTGCCATCGAGTCAATTCCGATTCATAGCGACCCTATAGGACAGAGTAAAAGTGCCCCATGGGTTTCCAAGGCTGTAAATCTTTATGGAAGTAGACTGCCATGTCTTTCTCCCATGGAGCAGCTGATGGGTTTGAACTGCCCACCTTTCAATTATCAGCCAAGCGCTTAACCACTGAGCCACCAGGGCTCCTTGTCTGTACCTGCAGTGGAATAATACTCAACCATAAAGACAAATGAATTTCTGATATGTTCTATGATATGGATGAACCTTGAAAACATTATGCTAAGTGAAATAAGCCAGAGGCAAAAGGACAAATATTGTATAATCTCCCACTTACATGAAATATCTAGACTAGGCAAATGCATAGAGACCAAAGTTTATTAGTGGTTACCAGGGTCTGAGGGGAGGTAGAAGTGGGGAGTTGTTGTTTAAAAAAAAAAAAAAAATATACACACACACACACACACACACACACACACGGATCAAGGATAAAAAATATGATAGTATAGTTCATATCTTCAAATACTATATACAATGTCTAGAAAACAGAATGGTATTTTTCCCCACTTAGAATAGTATTCAAACTGAATCTTAAAAATGATCGTTTTTTTATTTAAAAATTTCACAAGAATTTTAATGTCAACTATAAAGTACAGATGGAAATAATATCAGAATTCTTTCTTACTCTTATTCACAAAAGCATTTAAAGAAACTCTTAAGGGAAGGGACTGATGGACTGAAGTGGGGTATACAGGCATTTCAAGTTGAGATGTTCCCATCTCAGAGAGTTAAGAACATATAAACAAACTGGGAAAAAATGCTTTTGGAATTCACAGAGAATGCTTTTGGAATTCACAGCTGACTCCTGAGGATGATCCTGTTCCTACAGTAACTCTAATTAATTCTTTTTCTACACCACCTTCCCACCTCTCACCCTATTCCTAATTGCTCTGGCTGGCCAGTTAGAACGGAAGCAGTTGTGAGTCTTGATTAAAAGCCTAGCTAGCCACTTGCTAGCTAGAACAAGTTTCCTAAGAAACAACAGAAATCTGGAAAATCATGAAAGCATGTCAAGATAAATATTCCACGTTTAGAGAATTCCTGTTAGGTAGTTCTTTTTTATTATGGAAATATGCCTTATGTGGCCTATAGTGTCTTCCTTGTTTGTGCAGCTGTGGGACAGTAAAAATAATAGTCACAACTGAGGGGCACTGGAGAAGAGATGCTCATCTTTTCATAGTGATAGTCTTCTGTAAAATGTGAGGTTTAGACTAGAACTCAGCTCTTTATTGGTTGAGTATGAAAGCCCATAGCTGTCAGAAGAGCATTCTAGAGAACTAATGGCTACTAACTGTGAGAAGCTATGAAGGGCTTTTGATACCAAGTGGACTTAAAAGTCTCAGAGTTCATAAAGAGGTACTTTTTCAAGAAAATAATTCAGGTTAAATTATAAAGAAGCCCCAGGATAAAGCAGATGTGGATTAGGGAGCCTGCAAGATATTATAAATTTTTCATTACCATCAATTTTATGGAGGTATCATCTTTTAAAACTAGCGATAATACAGTTTCATGCATTGCATTTAGCTTTTGAAGTAGAGAGTATTTTAAAAGTGAAATGAAATACACTCACAGTTTTGAGCTAGAATATTAGACACTTCAGGGCAGAGATCCTGTATCTTCTAGGTTTATGATGCATCCCCATAATCTAGAATGATGCTTAGCACTTCGGCACTCAGTAAATATTTGTTGAATGGAGATCTATGTTTAAAAGCATTTCCCTTGTTATCTGATAGTGTAATCAGCGCACCACTACTAGTCCTAGTCAAGTGATGTTTTAGCAGTGTTTTCCCAAGTGTTCTAATAAACCCAAATAACAGAGAAGAGAAAAAGCATTCCCTTAAGGGTCTTGAGGCAATACCAACACGGCCATTCTCAAGCATAACATCACATCAGTTCATGCTCTGTTAAAAAACCTCACTGCTTTTACATTCTATTTCATAATATCTGTGTTACTTTTTATATTAAAATACCCACCACCCTCCCCAAAAGAAAAAAAAACTTCGAGTAAAATTGATAGTTCATGTTTGGCTTTTGGTTTCGAGAACCTCTAGCTCACTACCACATTCTAGGAGGGAATGTGTGCTCCAACTGAAGGGCACAGGTGCAGTGTTATTGCAAGCAAATTACCCAAGAGGAAATAATGAACGTCTTGAATATTGGGTTTAAAAAACTTAACACAAAATCATGATGGTAACAGTAACACAGTCCATAGTATGATATTCCTTTTTATCAGGATTGATTCGAAGAATTTTTCACATCACTTTATATAATGTTCTTTTTTTTTTTTTACAATTTTATAGATACATATAGAACATTTTATTGTGCTTTAGGTGAATATTATTTTCCTATTCAAAAAATTTATACACAAATTGTTTTGTAACATTGGTTGCAATCCCTGCAGTGTGTCAGCACTCCCCTCCCCGCCACTTGCCCCAGTTCCTTGTTTTCATTCGTCTGGTTTTCCTGTCTCTCATTGGCTTCCCTTGCCTTAGTCAAGCTGTGGTGACGTTCCCTGTATTGTGCATTGCCTTTCCCTCCACCAAAGTTAACACGTCTGCTATTTAGTTAGTGGATTCCCCTCACCACCCCTCCCCTACATAAAAACCCTCAAAGATTGTTTCTTTCTGTGTGTAAACCTTTTCTTGAGTTTTTGTAATAGCGCTGTCATACAATATTTGTCCTTTTGTGATTGATTCACTCAGCATAATGCCCTCCAGGTTCATCCATGCTGTGAGATGTTTCATGGATTCATTGTTGTTCTTTATCGTTGCATAGTATTCCATGGTATGTATGTACCATAATTTTTGTTTATCCATTCATCTGTTGATGGGCACTTAGGTTGTTTCCATCTTTTTGCTATTGTGAATAATGCTGCAGTGAACATGGATGTGCATATGTCTATTCGTGTGACGGCTCTTATTTCTCTGGGATATATTCCTAGGATTGGGATTGCTGGATCATATCGTATTTCAATTTCTAGCTTTAAAGGAAGCACCATACTGTTTTCCATAGTAGTTGTACCATTTTACGTTCCCACCAGCAGTGTATGTGAGGTCTAGTCTCCCCGCAACCTCGCTGGCGTTTATTGTTTTCTGTTCCTTTGATTAGTGCCATTCTCGCAGACGTGAGATGGTGTCTCATTGTGGTTTTGATTTGCATCTATCTAATGGCTGTTGATTGTGAGCATCATGTATTTGTTGGCTGTCTGAATGTCCTCTTTGGTGATGTGTCTATTCATGACCTTTGACCATTTTTTGATTGGGTAGTTTGTCTTTTTGTTGTTGAGTTGTTGAAGTTTTCTATGTATTTTAGGGATTAAAACTTTATTAGATATGTCGTTGCCAAAGATTTTTTCCTAGTCTGTAGGTTCTCTTTTTACTCTCTTGATTAGGTTCTCTTTTTACTCTCTTGATAAAGTCTTTTGATGAGCCTAAGTATTTAATTTTTAGGAGGTCCCAGTCAACTAGTTTATCTTCTGGAGTTTGTGCATCTTTAGTTATGCTTGATATTCTATTTATGCCATAAATTAGGGTGCCTAGCATTGTCCCTGTATTTCTTCAATGATCTTTATAGTTTTATTTTTTACATTTAAGCCTTGATCCATTTTGAGTTAGTTTTTGTGTATGGTGTGAGGTATGGATCCTATTTCATTTTTCTGCAAATAGATATCCAGTTTTGCCAGCACCATTTGTTGAAGAGACTCTCTCTTTCCCATGTTTTCCTTTCCATATAATGTTGGCGATTAGTTTTTCCATCTTGTTAAAGAATGTTGGAATTTAGATCGTGATTGCATTCCATCTATAGATTGTTTTGGGTAGCATTGACATTTTCACAGTGTTAAGTCTTCCTATCCATGAGCATGGTATGTTTTTCCATTTATGAAGTGTCTTAGTCATCCATGCTCTAACAGAAGTACCACAACTGGATGACTTTACAAAGAAATTTATTCTCTCACAGTTCAGTAGGTTACAAGTCCACATTCAGGACATCAACTCCAAGAGAAGCCTTTCTCTCTCTGTTGGCTCTGGAGGAAGGTCCTTGTCATCAGTCTTCCCATCAGTCTTGGGAGTATCTCAGCGCAGGAACTCAGGTCCAAAGGATGCATTCTGCTCCCCACTTTACAAGAGATAAAAGGTGGTAGAAGCCACACCCCAGGGAAGCTCCCTTTATATTGGATCAGGGATGTGACCTGGGTTAGGGTGGTACAATCCCACCCTAATCCTCTTTAATATAAAATTATGATCACAAAATGGAGGACAACCACACAACACTGGGAATCATGGCCTAGCCAAATTGATATGCACATATTTTGGGGGACACAATTCAATCCATGACATGAAGGTCTCTTTTGGTTTCTTGCAGTAGTGTTTTGTAGTTTTCTTTGTGTAAGTCTTTTATGTCCCTAGTTAGATTTATTCCTAAGTATTTTATCTTTGGGGGGTGGGCTATTATAAATGGTATTGATTTTCTGATTTCCTTTTTGGAGTTCTCTTTGTTAGTGTAGAGGAATCCGAATGATTTTTGTGTGTTTATCTTGGTCCCTGCGACTTTGCTGAATCCTGCTATTAGTTCCAGTAGCTTTCTTATGGACTCTTGGGGATTTTCTATGTATAGAATCATATCATCTGCCAATAGGAGTAGTGTTACTTCTTTCTTACCAGTTTGGATGCCCTTTATTTCCCTTTCTTGTCTTATTGCTCTTGCTGGGACTCCCAGTACAACGTTGAATAAGACTGGTGATAAGGAGCATCCCTGTCAGGTTCCTGTTCTCAGGGAGAATGCTTCCAGTCTCTCTCCATTGAGAATAATGTTGGCAGTTGGTTTTGTGCATATACCCTTAATTATGTTGAGGTATTTTCTTTCTACTTCATTATTTTGGTGAGACTTTTTATCAGGAATGGGTGTTGGACTTTGTCAGATGCCTTTTCTGCGTCAATTGAGATGATCATGTGATTCTTTTCTTTCCTTTTATTTATGTGGTGGATTACATTGATTGATTTTCTAATGTTGAACCATCCTTGCATACCTGGTATGAATACCACTTCATCATGATATATTATTTTTTTTTATATGTTGTTGGATTCTATTGGCTAGAATTTTGTTGAGAATTTTTGTGTCCATGTTCATAAGGGATATTGGCCTATAATTTTCTTTTTCAGTGATGTCTTTGCCTGGCTTTGGTATCAGGGTTATGCTGGCTTCATAGAATGAATTTGGGAGAATTCCTTCTTTTTCTATGTTCCGGAATAGTTTGAGTATTATTGGTGTCAACTCTTCCCTGAATGTTTGGTAGAATTCTCCAGTGAAACTGACTATGCCAGGGCTTTTTTTGTTGTTGTTGTTGATAATTTTTTTTAATGATCTCTTCAATTTCTTCTTTTGTTATGGGTCTGTTCAACTTTTCTACCTCAGTTTGTGTTAGTAGTGTGATTCTAGGAATTTGTCCATTTCCTCTAAGTTTTAAAATTTGTTGGAGTATAATTTTTCATAGTATTGCTGTTATGATCCTTAGTATTTCAGTTGGTTCTGTTGTAATGTCATCCGTCTCATTTCTTATTTGGGTTATATGCATCTTCTCCTGTTTTTCTTTTTCTTTTGTCAGTTTGGCCAGTGGTTTATCGATTTTATTGATCCTTTCAAAGAGCTAGCTTCTAGTCTTGTTAAGTTTTTTGATTGTTTTTCTGTTTCATTTATTTCTGTTCTAATCTTTATTATTTCCTTTCTTCTGGTGGCTGTAGGCTTCTTTTGCTGCTCTCTATTTGTTTGAGTTGTAAGGTTAAGGTATTGATTTTGGCCCTTCCTTTTTAATGTTTGTATTATTGCTATAAATTGACCTCTGAGCACTGCTTTTGCTGTGTCTCAAAGATTTTGGTACGTTGTGTTTTCATTCTTGTTTGATTCTAGAAATTTTTTAATTTCTTCTATTACCCAGTAGTATTTAAGCATGGTATTGTTCAGTTTCCAAGTATCTAATTTTTTCCTTGTTCTTCCTGTTATTGATTTCTAATTTTACAGCATTGTGATCTGAAAAGATACTTTGTATTATTTCGATATTTTGAATTTGTTGAGGCTTGCTCTGTGGCCTAGAATATGGCCTATTCTAGAGAATGATCCATGCGCGCTGGGATGTGTATTGTGCTGCTGTTG
Organism: Trichechus manatus latirostris; assembly: GCF_000243295.1. NCBI lineage: Eukaryota > Metazoa > Chordata > Mammalia > Sirenia > Trichechidae > Trichechus > Trichechus manatus. The sequence goes on from NW_004444077.1 coordinate 4,609,200, forward strand.
GATGGAGTGCTCCGTTTATGTATATGAAGTCAAGTTGTTTGATTGTGTTATTAAATCTTCTTTGTCTTTGTTGGGTTTCTTTCTAGTTCTGTCCATTGTTGAAAATGGTATGTTAAAGTTTCCTACTATTATTGTAGAATTGTTTATTTCTCCTTTCATTTCTGTTAGGGTTTGTTTTGTGTATTTTGGAGCTGTGTCATTGGGTGTGTAATATTTATTATGGTTATGTCCTCTTGGTGGATTGATCCCTTAATCATTATATAATATCCTTCCTTGTCTCTTATGATGGAGTTTGATTTAAAGTTTATTTTATCAGAGATTAATATTGCAACTCCTGCTCCTTTTTGGTTACTTTGCTTGATATAATTTTTTCCATCTTTAATTTTTAATCTATTTATGTCTTTATGTCTAAGGTGTGTCTCTTGTAGGCAACGTATTGATGACTCATGTTTTTTTAATCCACTGTGCCACTGTGTCTCTTGACTGGTGCCTTTGAACTGTTTACATTCAGTGTGATTATCAATAGATATGAATTTACTGCTGTTATTTTGTTATGCTTTTTTTTGGTTGTGTTGACAGTTTCTTTGTTGTGCTTAATTTTCTGTGCTGAGTTCTTTTTGTTCATGGATTGTCTTTTCATTTCCTTTGTTTTTGTTGATTTTGTGTTTACTGGGTCTTTTTGATTTTCCTTATTTTTTGTGATAGATTTATTAATTTTCTTTGAGGTTACAGTGAGGTTTACCTTTATTGTCCTATGTTTAAAACAGTCTGTTATTTTTTTATTTCACCCTGACTTCCCCTCCATATGGAGGTTCTGTAACTACACCATTTGTTCCCCTTTTTTGTTTTGAAATTGTCATCAATTTCAGATTGACATCTCTGGTTCTGTTTTCACTTTGTGGCTTTAATTTTGAGAGTTCTTTCTCTAGGTTGGTATCTTGGGTGATGTCGTGTGTCTTGGTCTCAGGTTGTTATCTGATATAATTGGTTCTCTGTCTGAAGGACTCCCTTTAGTATTTCTTAGAAAGTTGGTCTGATTTTTACAAATAACCTTAATTTCTGTTTATCTCGGAATGTCCTAATTTCACCATTGTATTTAAGAGACAGTTTGCTGGATATATGATTCTTGGTTGGCAGTTCTTTGCTTTCAAGGTTTTATGTATGTCATCCCATTGCCTCCTTGCCTGCATGGTTTCTACTGAGAAGTTAGAACTTAATCTTCTTGGTGTCCCTTTGTATGTGATACTTCATTTTTCATGAGCTACTCTTAGAATTCTTTCTCTGTCTTTGGTTTTGGAAAGTTTGATTATGATATGATTGGTGACTTTCTTTTGGTGTCTATCCTGTATGGGGTTTGTTGAACTTCTCGGATGGAAATCTTCTCATTTTTCATGGTATCAGGGAAGTTTTCTGCCAGCAATTCTTCCAAAACTCTCTCAATGCTTTTATTGTCTCCTCCTGTTCTGGAATTTCATTCACGAGTAGACTGTTCCTCTTGATAGTGTCCCACATAACTCTTAGGTTTTCTTCTTCTTTCTTTATTCCTTTTTCTGACTGTTAATCAAATAAATTACTATCAAGGGATTTAGCCTCTATTTTGCTGATCCTTTCTTCCTCCGATTCATTTCTGCTTCTATGTCCTCACATTCAGTTATCTATTTCTGATATGTTATGGTTAAGCTTCTGGATTTCTAGTTCCTGTTTTTGTATGGTTTCTAATTGTCTGTTTACTTTGTCTTTTTGTTCTTTTATTGTTTTCCTGAATTCTTCCAGAGTTTTGTCTGTGTTTTCCTTTATCTCTTTGAGGATCCTATATGTAAGTCTTTCGAACTCCTTATCAGGTAGTTCTATTGCCGTTTCTTCCTCATGAAAATTTTCTGTCCCTTTATTTTGGTCACTTGCTTGAGCCATCTTATCCTGTATCTTTATATGATTTGATATTATCTGCTGTCTCTGAGGCATTAAAGTGTTATTTTATTGATTGATTGATTGTATGTTTGTTGTCTAGTTTTTTTGTTTTGTGTGTGGTGACAAGTTTTGGGTGGTCAGGGTCCCTTCACAGCTTTTGTGGGACCATGGGGTCCTTCTGGGTTGGTGCTAGTACTTAGTGCATCGGTGAGAACATGACAGATCATCTTTGTAGCCATAGGTTAGCAATGCTACCTAAATGGATGGGGTAGGCCCTTTGTGCAGGCACGGATTGGTGTCTCAGTAGGTGGTGGGAGATCAAGGGGCCTCAGTGCATGTGGGGTCAGCCTGTGGGTACTGTCTGTGTGTAGGATGGGTGTTGCTGTAGCCAGATGGTCATTGGGAGTTGACAGAGGGAGTGCCTGCTTGTTGTTGGAGTCTGTTGGGATGCACCTGGCCATCGTTTGTAATGGGATATGCCTGCTGAGCTGTGCTGGGTGGTCGTTGGAAGAGTGCACAGAGGTGCATCTGCTAGTCACTGTGCTAGTTGTCAGACACATTGTTGGTTGCTGGGCAATGGCATTGGGTGCATTTCTGGTTACTTGGTGGGCTTGGGGGGGATCTGGCTGGCTACTGGGCAGAAGAAGCAATGGCATTCCTGCTAGTTGCCAGGTGGCAAGTGCATTCGCACTGGTTGCCAGGCTGCAGCTGCGTTTGCAGTGGTCACCAGGAAGCAGGCGAACTCCCACTGGTTGCTGGGTAGCAGGCTGTCTCTGGCTGGTTCCCGGATTGTAGGTGTGCTCCTGTCAGTTGCTGGGAAGCAGGTGTGCTCCTGTCAGTTGCTGGGAAGCAGATGTGCTCCTGCCAGTTGCCAGATTGCAGGCGGGCTTCCTCCAGTCGCTGGGGTGCAGTCATGCTCCTGCCAGTCACCGGGCAGCGGGCATGTTCCTGCCGATTGCTGGATTGCAGGTGTGCTCCCACCAGTCATTGGGAAGTGGGCAACTCCTGCTGGTCGCTGGGCAGCAGGTGCTCCCCTACCAGTTGCTGGATTGCATGTGTGCTCCCACTAGTCACTGGGCAGCAGGCACTCTCCTGGAGGTCACCAGATTGCAGGCATGCTCCCACTGGTCACCTAATTGTAGACGCACTCCCACCAGTCTCCAGAGAGCGGGTGTGGGCTCTCCCTGGCTGGTCTCAAGTATGGGAGGCTCTCCTGCCTGGCTGTCCCAGGCGACTGGGGTCTGGCCTGTTTAAATGTGGGGGGGGAGTGTGTGCATAAAAGCTGGCTGGGTAGTGGGCCTCTAATTGCTACTCTGCAGTTTTGCTATTAAGTGGGTGTTTCCCGGCCAAATGGTCAGGCTGTGCCACTGGTGAGTAGACCTTTCCCCAGTTCCCAGCTTCATCCCTTCTCCGTGGACACCAGGATCGCTGGAGCTCCTGCCCCATCCTCCTGCACTTCCCTTTTTAGCCCCAGCTTGTGTCCTGCTCACTTGTTTCATTCCAAGTTTGTTCACACAGTATGTCTTTTTCCTGTTGTGTGTTGTGTATAGTTGCCTTCCTGTGCTGCTCACCCAGGAACACTGCCTGCTTTGTCCCAAGATGACCATGCTGTGTCTGGCTGGGTGGCAAGGCATCGATGGTCTGTATGTCTCTACGTCCGCTGTTTTCTTTCTCTCTCTGTTTGCACTCGGAGCTCAGTCTAATTCTGTATCCTTCTATTTGATACACAGGGTTCCAAGGTTGTCATCTGTATCTGTTTCACTTGGTTTCTCAGGTCTTTGATGTAGCAGGATGTTCTGGTCTTCAGTCAAAGTCACCATCTTGGGCTTCTCCTGTATAATGTTCTGTAACCTAAATGGTCTCAGGGTTTGACAAGTTACTAGTTTAGCTTATAGAATCTCTTTACCAACAAGGAGGTCCTAAATTGGAAAAGTTTGCATGGGATTAGTTCGAATTAAAAATGGGAATGTGGAGTTTGGTGGGCTGGCAGGAGGTTTAAGAGTGGAGCGTTGTTTTTTGAATTTGTGCTTGAGAGTGAATGCTATATCATTATAAATTCTGCTAGGTGATTGTTATTTAACTTACTTATTTCTCACTTCCTCTAATACTAATTTATGGCATTTAAACTAGAGGATGATGATTTTCAGTTTATGTCAGGTATTGTAAGGGAAGGTGTAAAGACTTGAAGGTAATCATTGAGTATTAATAATGATATAAATAGCTCTCAAGAGAACATAAAATAGCAAATAGTATTTATTTTCGTTGTCCTACTGAGTCCTTTTGTTTTGAGTGACGATATATACATCACAGGAACAAACATCTTTCATTTTGTTGTTAGTTTTACTCATTTTTGTTTTGTTGCTTTCATTTTACCTGTCTGTGGTATACCAAAGGAGCCCTAGTGGCACAGTGGTTAAACGCTCAGCTGCTAACTGAAAGGTCGACGATTCAAACCCACTAGCTTTCTGTGGGAGAAAGATGTGACAGTCTGCTTTCCTAAAGTTTACAGCGTTGGAAACCCTATAGGGCAGTTTTGCTCTGTGGCTTGGGGTAGATATGAGTCTGAATCAACTTGATGACAACGGGTTTGGTTTTGGTTTTGGTGGTGCACTATAAGCACAGTGCTTGTTTGTACCTCTTTACTTTTTCCCTGTCACAGTTACTGTGCCTGCCTTATCTCGATTAGAAACAACAGAAGAGCTGAGAGTTAAATAAGTTAACATTCCTATTTCAACTTGCTTATTTGGTTTCAATTAGTGGCGTTTTAAACTTTTTTTGAAACTGCAACCCATAGTAAGAAAGGGAAATAGGATTTATAGAAAAAACCCAGTATATATGTGTTTATATATGTGGGGTATGTGTGTGTACACCCCCTCCACACACAGATATAAGTAACTGAAATAAGTGACAGGTTAAATAAAAACTCTTAGTTTTTCTGTGTGTGATGTCCCCTGATATTTTAATTTCCAATCTATATCTTTATAAAAAACTCTTCATAACTTACTAAATTGATGTCATAACCCATTAATGGTAATGACTTAGAGTTTGATAAATACTGACTTAATCACTAAACTAGCTCACATAGTACTTCTGCTTAGAAGTATCAAGGGTATTGAGTTTTCACACTAACAAGCATTAAGAAACACTAAGGTGGCTTCTTTTTTCTCACGTATGGCATTCTTTGTGATGTATGTATTGGAGAGGAAAACTTCAATAAAAACAAATAGGGAAGAAACATATAAGAACAGGTAAGGGATGAGGAAGACATCTTACAATTTATAAACATAAGAGGACTGGGGCCTTGTGTTTTACCAAAAAAGAACAAAATCCTAATCTGAGTCCATGTTTGTAGCATATAGGAACCAGGAGCCTTAATATTCTGGGAAATTCAGCTGATGAGTAGTCAGAGAAGTGGCAGTTAATCAAGCTATGTCTTAACTGATCCTACTAGATAGTCAAGGGATTCAGCTCTGAGGAGGTTATTACCTAAGATCAAAGTATTGAGGCAAGAATAGGCTCACCCAGAGGCACAAGAAGAAATAAATTTAAGGAAACTGAAAAACCAAGATTCATATATTTTGGACTAGTGCTTCTGTCCTTTCCCTCATTCCCTGTAAGAGGAGACATCTTGTTATCTTCTAATGCAGGCATACCTTGGAGATACTGCAGGTTCAGTTCCAGACCACCTACCAGGCTTGTCAAAGTAAATTGTTCATCTCTCATCTAGAAGTTCAGTAGATGGCCTAATTGGCTTTTTTTTTAATCAACCAGCATTTTTTTAATTGTTGTAAAATATCTGGATAACACATTATTTGTCAATTCATTTTTTAAATGTGCAATTCAGTGAGACCAATTACATCAGTCATGTTGTACAGCCATCACCAATATCCATTGCCAAATTTTCCATCACTGTAAACAGAAACTCAGTGCTTTCTAAGCAATGCTTCTCCCTTCCCCACTCTCCCACCCCTGGTTACCACTATTAAACTGTGATCTCTGTATATTTGCCTGTTCCAGGTATTTGATTAAATCAGCATTTTTAATTAAATTCTTACATAAATTTGTGTTCTGGGTTTCTTGTTTATCTTAACATTGAAAATAAAAAGGAAGATAGCTAGATTCATATTAAGAATGACTAAATTTTGAACTTTTTTTTTAACAGGTTATATCAATCAGTGAAAATTCTATATTCCTTTGGCATTTTTGTGACATATTCAATTCAGTTCTATGTTCCAGCAGAGATCATTATTCCTGTGGTCACATCCAAATTTCATGCTAAATGGAAGCAAATCTGTGAATTCGGGATAAGGTCCTTCTTGGTTACTATTACTTGTAAGTATCACTACATAGATATATGTAATAAACAGTATAAATACTAATTCTTTTATTGTTATATTTCTTACAATAAAACTAGTTAAACTATATTTTTAAGTATTTTAAAAGCAATTTTATTCACCTAGCCAGGATACATTTTGGTTGAAAAATCTTTTATTCTACTACTGTATAAGAGAAACATAAACCAGATCCTAACATCTGTGCACACCGGCAGCCATCTTACATGGGCACTACCTACCTGTTAAAGCACAGACCACACCACATCTGCTACCATGAGTTTATTCCCAGAAGCCAGGGGCTTTCCTTCAAGAGCTGTGCTCATGACACATAGATATGCAGTTTTTTCTTAGGTGCTCCTTTGAGCTGTATCTACTCAGCCATCTCTGAGGGTTATATTTTACAACGTTATGGTCTGGACTAAGAACAAAAACCATGCAGTATTCCCTTCTACTTCGTTTGGGAAGGAGCCCTGGTGACACAGTGGTTAAAGCTCTCGGCTGCTGACCAAAAGAATGGCAGTTTGAACCCACCAGCTGCTCTGTGGGAGAAAGATATGGCAGTCTGCTTCTGAAAAAATTTACAGCCATGAAAACCTTGTGGGGCCGTTCTGCTCTGTCCTTTATGGTCGCTGTAAGTCGGAATCAACTGGACGGCATTGGGTTTAATTTTTTTGGTTACTTCATTTGGACACATCACTGAATGCTGGACTTCATTTGCGTCCTTGGCGTATCCTTCCAAATTAAAGCAATAACCAGCTGATGCTCACAATAAGACTGTTTTTTAATTTTGCTCTCAAAAGCTCTTGAACAGATTTTTGGGCAGGCTCTTTACTGATGAGCGTGTGTGAACAGCTAACAGGACCTTGCAGTGTTCACAGAGCAGGATGTGCAGCACTCAGAGTGGAGGCTCAGTTGGATTTGCATTGCACTTATTGTCTTTTAGTGTTCCATAATTCTTTCCAAGTACTGAATCCAAGTTTTTCATATTGATTTTTAAAGTAGTAGGTTTATCAGCTTGGATTATGTTGGCTATATCCAAATCTCCATCTGGCATTTGAATCATCATTTCAGAATGTCTTCTTGGCGGGGCTCAAATGCTTGAAAAGATGAGTTGACTCTTGCTGTAGGTGCCTTGTTGGCGCTTACCTGGTATATAGGCATCTTTCAGGTGAAGGAAAAGAGTGGATAGAATTGGCCAAAGGCCACCATGCATGACAATAAATACCTTTCATTTTAAAAGCAAGCCTGTACTATGAGATGTTAAGTTGTGAATTGTAATGAAAACTGAGACTAGTGTTTGATTTCCATATATGAATTGAACCTGCAAAATATATTAAGTACTGTTTATTTGTATTGACCAGCTTGTTGATCCTTCTACTATTTCTTACTGGAAAAGTTCTTGACTTAGATAGTATTCTTTTCTGCTTTTAGTAGACTGTGACTACATATGTACTAGAAAACATAAATCTTTAGTACTCTATAGAATGAGAAGATACACTAAAATCCTTCATTGAACTGCCAGTGTGAATGAAAAGAAGTGCCTTTCTGTATCCTAATATTGTATGTTAGAGTCAGTAGTATGTGAAGAGCACCATTAATTATTTGTGCAATTAAAGTAAATGTGCTAGGTGGTTTTTCAGTTTTGTTGGTGATGCTGTAATATTAAGTGTTATTTTGCTCTGATATTTCTGCTTTCACCCATCAGATGAAAAGTGACTTAAAATAGGCTTTTATTTTATTTTTATCAGCGGGAACTTTATGCCTTAAGGATAAATCTTTTTCTTTAGAATATAGTTTTGGGAAATATTGGCTGAGCTTAATTAGTACTTAATAGATATATTCATAATGGGCTGACTGTGGATGACGTGGGGCGACCTATTTTCAGTAATCCTGTGATGAATATATGTGCAATGAATAAACTATCCTTTGATTTATTTTTTATGCATTTGAATTTTTTATGTTGGATTGGCTTAAAGTATATATACTTCTCTTCCTTGAGTTAATAAAATTACTAAAGAATATATTCCAAGCTTTTTTTTTTAACTAGGAAATATCTATTGGTTATATAACATTTAAAGGATGGATTTGTCTAATTGAAATTGTATTTTATGGTTTAAAAATGTTTGACAAATGAAATTTCAATCTATGAGTTCTGTAGTGTTCTTCCACAGAGTTTTCCAACAGCATTTCATTTGATTTAGTAGTGACACCTTGGACTATTGGAAAAACTAATAAGGTAAAATATATTTGAAGTAGAAAGGCTGTCCAGAGAGCAAGGTTCTAGGCATGTTTGTCTGGCCTCCCATTTATGCTGTCACCTGCTGTTAAGTAGGTGAAACGTGTCTCCATAAAATCGATATGTTCAATGAATTTTTAAAGGCCCTACTTGTGTTTGAGAGTTATGCTTTATTAGAAGAAAATTTTAAAGGGATGTAACAAGCACCTTTTTATAGATGAGATTGAGAATCCACCTTGTAAAGTATTTCTAGTTTATAGAGTTTCAGCTTCCTCAAAGTCAGTTATTTTATTTATGAAGTATTAGCTCACTTCAGTCCTGTAGGTGTGAGGCTAGGTTTATAATTTCAAAATAATTTTTAGGGTTTTAGCTTTCATAATAATTTGAATAGAAGAATAATTTTCCAGCAGAATATAATTTAGCAAAATGGATCCCACAAGATTTAGAAAACCCAAACTGTTTTTCCCTTGAAGAATAAAATAATTATAAAAGAACTGTTGAGAATAAAAAGAGGACAACTTGTTTGTGAATTGAAGATATTAATGCCAAACTCTGACCAAAAAGGGAAGAAACCAGTGACCAGTCTCAATAATGATGTAAAAATTCTAACTGTAGTGTTAGCAGACAGAATCCAGCAGCATGATAAAAGAATAATACATTGTTTAAAAGTAACGTTTTTTTCCGGAATAGTAAAGAAGGTTCACTATTAAGTAATCTATGAAAATAATTATATAAATAGATCTCAAGAACAAAAGCCTCATGATAATCTTCAGAAATGCTGAAAAGACATTTGACAAAATTCAAAATCCATTCTTGATTTTTAAAAAATTTTAAAAAAATTCAATAGAATAGGAACATATGGATAATTTCTTGATCTGATGTGAGTATAGGTGTGCATGCACACTTCAGCCCAAAAGACAACATCAGTTGTAGTGGGAAGAATGGGATGTATTCTTAATGAAGTCAGGAACAGGACAAGTATGTCCACTAGCACTACCACTGGGCCATCCCCGTTGTCATTTGTGGACTGGACCGTTGTGATCCGTAAGATTTTCAATGGCTAATTTTTCAGAAGTAGAACTCCAGGTCTTTCTTCCTAGGAGTTTCTAAATTACCACTGACTGTTGTTACTACATGTTTTGCGTGTTGTAGAATGGGCTGTATGGCAGAGTAATGCAAATACTTTGTAAATAAACTTTCCAAACTTCTTTGCCCAGCATTTCACTGCAAACAATTAAAAGTTGTTTGTATAGGAAGCTCTTTTGACAAGTCAGAGTTCAGGAAATGCCACTCATTTTTTTCAATTTTTTTTTCCAGAGCAAAATATGGCATATTTTTCCACAAGCTGCAGTTTAGCAGTGCAGACTTGAATTACTTTTAATGTATTGAAAATATTTATATTTATTATTCATTTAACTACCAAATACTTAAATGTGAAAAATATATATTTTTATTTCCCAGGTGCTGTAGCAATTCTGATTCCTCGTTTAGACATCGTAATTTCCTTCGTTGGAGCTGTGAGCAGCAGCACATTGGCCCTGATCCTACCACCTTTGGTTGAAATTCTTACATTTTCAAAGGAACATTACAGTATCTGGATGATCCTAAAAAATATTTCTATAGCATTCACTGGAATTGTTGGTTTCCTATTAGGTACATATGTAACTGTTGAAGAAATTATCTATCCTGCTCCCAGCGTCATGGCTGACACTCCACAAAGTCTCTCTTTAAATTTGAATACAACATGTTTGACATCTGGTTTGAAATAGTGAGAGCAGAATTATGGGTTTTCTACTTTTGTCTCACTTCTGAAAATGACTAAAATAAGAACTAGGAGAATACATTGCAGTATACTTAAAAATAGAACCAAACTCTGTTTTCTTTTGGCACAATGTTAATATTTGACAGTAAATTGTAATTCTTTGCCCGTAGTGTTGAACTATGACAAATCCTTGGTTTTAAGTATTAGCAATAATTGCAAGATATTTAATTTTGAAAACTGAAAAAACTATAAGAAGTAAAATGTAAAAAAATAAAGAATAGAAAGACTTCTATTTTTATTCTCCTCAACCAGAAATACTTCAGTCAGGATTTCTCTCTCTAACCCCAGTGCTACTCTTCTGCCACCCAGTTGAGGAGACAACAGGGTTTTAGCAATAAGAGAATTAAATGACATAGATCACAAAAATCTTTCTCCAGACCATCCCAGTGAACGTCAAAGTAAACTTCGTGTGTAATTTAAAAATATCTTGGTTCTGTTTTTATTAGCCAAATACTTATGATTAGTCGCTGGAAGTATAGAAAATTCCCATTAACCAGAACATACGCATCAGAAAATTCCAAAAACCAGAATCATTTTTACACTATTCTATACTGGTAATTGGAGCCATGGTGGTGCAGTGGTTAAGAGCTGTGGGGAGCTACAGCTGCTAACCAAAAGGTCGGCAGTTTGAATCCACCAGCTGCTCCTTGGTAAACCCTCTGGGGCAGTTATACTCTGTCCTGTAGGGCCACTATGAGTTGGAATTGACTCGACGGCAACATATTTGGTTTTTTGGTATAATGGTAATTAATCTTCATAATAATAATCAAGAGGCACCATGCAAGATTCTGACTTAATGCTTTAGTCAGCTTTGAAAAGGACTTTATAGTTATCCAATACAACTTCCTTATTTTTTACCTGAGGATATCAAGGCCAAGAAAGGTTAAACCACTCAAGGCTACACAGCTTTGAGATCAAGAGAACCTAATTTCTTGACTCCCAGGCCAGGGTTTTTTATTTTTCACATCACTTCTCAGAAAAAGAATAAATTATGTTCAGTTTAATTTTAATGCTGAGTCTATTCAGTTACATTTTAATACTTTGAAAGTAGGAACTCTCACAAACCTGCACTTTGACCAGATAAACCTCAACAAGGGAAAGAAGCAATGTTCTTTTTAAATAGCTTAGAGACCGTTTGCTGGTGGAACTGATGGACAGTAGAATGTACATAGCTACACTGTGGCTTGGAATCTCCTTATCGTTTCTTCTCTGTCCTGGATTTTGTGGGCACGATCTTTCTTAATGGCTAGAAAATAGGTAACTTGACAAAATATAGGTTTTATGGTTCTGAAGTCTGACGACTCTTTCCAGCCCTGTGACTTTCACTATCATAGCCTTTTATTGAACTGGTGGGCAAAATAAAAGAACCATAAAGGGACTCATGCTTAGGAAAAATCGAGACAATAGTAACGGTCTACTAAATATCAAGCACTCCAGTCTTCCTCCAGAGAAATACATTCTGTTACTCCATATTCTTCAAACCCAGTTACAGAAAGAAAAGAATCTCAGTTAATGTAGAACATGAAAATTGTTAAATTTAAAATATTAAGAAGAGATTTCTCCTTTTTTTTATTCTTAATTTAAAACATTTTGAATTTTTTAACTAGGCTGATGGTACTCTGTAATACTGTACCGCAAGGTATCATCAAGATCACGGTAGTATATATATATTATATGTTTTGTAAATGGTGACATAGCTCAAGTATTTTTTGCTTACATCATTAAGTGGTCATAGAATACAGACCTAAAGATAGATAAGAAACTTTATTTTGGTACATTTTTTAAAACATTTGCATTAGATATCACAAATAATAGTTTGTGATACTTTTATGTTAAATATGTTACACTGAGCTTTTAGTCATAGTAAGAGCGTGTGGGAGAAGTTACAGAAAAAATAACCTTTATTTAAATTAATGCTGTATGATCTTGAATTTAAGAATAAATTAGGTGTTTTTTAAATTTTTATAACATAAAATAACTTGAAAACCACTATTTAATAGCTAGTAGTATTAGATTTTTGTCATCTGTCTGCAGATAATATTTAGTTCATATGTGCTATTTTATTTTTATACTTTAACCTGAAGTTTATTTTCATTATGGAATTCATCAAATGTGATGAAATTTTGAATAGTTGATCATAGCAATAAATTATTTTTTAATTCAACATGAACAAATGTTGAGCATATTAAGGCTTCCTTATGCAATGAATGTCTGCAGAATCAACATCCAGTACTAAATTCACTAAATTATCCAAGTATAGGAGAAAAGTTGAAATGCTGAAAGGTAAAGGAACTAAAAGGCAGAAAATAGTTTTAATTCTTAGCAAGAAACACTATTTAAATGTAAAATATAAGTACACTCCTATTTAAAAATTCTTGTAATATATTTTATTTCTAAAAATCAGTGAGTAATGTTTTTTCTCCAAAAATGTAGTTTTAATGAGTCATAATTTTTTAAAAACTTTTAAAGGAGATGTTTTCATTAAACTGCTTTTATTTTGGGGCCTGGAAAAATGAAATGATTGCACCTGCCAAGTTTGCATCTGATTTCTTTGGTCTGTCACATTATGGCTAAAATGACTTCAGCATTACATCTGCTACCACACTAAAGAACCCTCTTCTCTGAAAGTTAATCAGTTGTCTGAGAGCCTTTTCTACTACTGCCGGGAAAGAAAAGAAAGCTTTATTTACCTCTGATTAGCTCTGTTAAGTCAGTTTCCAAAAGGGTTTCACCAGTATAGAGCTGATTTGTTAAAAACACTGTTTCTCAAACATTTTTCATCAGGGGATCTTTTTTTCCCCACATTGCCAGATTTCTCCATGACTGATGAAATGAGAACTAGGGTTTTTTCCTGGCTAAAGACCAGTTTGGATTGTGTCGCCAAATAAAAACAAGTACTATATTAACAAATGCCACATTATGTTTCAATTCTGTCGTCACTGGATTCTCCTTTATTAAAGCCATTTATGCCTCTCAACTAGACAATGGACTTAGATTTGCACAAGTATTTTGTGACAATGTGCGTGTTGTAAATTTCCTGACAGGTCCTAATTCCACTCAGCATTTTTGTAATAATGTTGCATAAAAGCTCTCTAACTGCAAAACACTATAAAAATATTTATTAACGTTCTACATTAGAACCATTTCTAGCTGTGGCAAAGCACATGTCTTACTCTAGCTTACCAGTGATTGTTCCCCATCACAGATATCAGTACAGCGTCTGAGTAGTGCATTTGTTTACTGACAGTATATACCCAAATTAGAACTTGACCTTAGCTCTCCTTTCTTCACTTAAAGGGGAGAAGACACAGGATAGAGCTGATGGAAATAATAAATAAAATTACTTCAATTTAAATAATACCAGTGGCTTGATAAATGTTATCTGTCAAGGAATAACATAATGGGGTAAAAATATAGACCACTGATAATGATGAGTTTGAAAAAATGAGTCTATTTTCATCTTTTTAGCTTGACTAGCTTCTTAAGAAAAAAATTTTAAAAACTTTGATCTATAAGATAGGACAAGATACTTCCTAACATTAAGTGGCTGGCTGTGATAGTTAACACTTTAACAATGTTATGGTTGATCTTGTTTACACCATTAGAACTCACTAGGCTAAAAAGCTTTCTGAAAGTGTTGGTTTTGACCTAGGAGATAAGAAAACATGCTTAAGAAATGGCGAGAAATACTATTTATTGCCATATGATAAATGACAAGCTCTCTGAGTCTTAAATTTTCACATTAAAATTATACAGTTGCCCCCCTCCTCCCCCACACACACTGTAGTCTTTGTAAACTACATACTAATTTACTATTTGAATTGGGTTTAGGAAGATGTGCTGAAAAGATCACTTTTGAAAAGATCACTTTGGTAATTATTCCATTAGAGTTTTCTTAATAACAAATAGAAAAATACGTGTTTATAGCTTGAATAAATTAAGCTGTGAGTTTTTGTTTTTCAAAGTGATTTTGTTAGTTTGAATGGAAACTAAGTATCATTGCACTTGAGTTCTTTTTAGTTTCTCTTTTATAACAAAAAAATTACTGTAACTTCTGCGTTTTCAATAAAAAATAATTATTTAATAATTATTTAAATGCCTTTTGAAATAAATTTGTCCTTTATAAGGTTAATGACATTGACAAATGTCATCAGCCAAAATGGCACTAGTGTAATATTCTCATAATAACTAACATTTTAATCAGTCTTTATACTAATTCTTTGTCAAGTTACCTTCATCCTTTGAAGTTGATATTATGCACCTCAGAGATTTAAAAGCAGAAATTGATTTTAAATAAAAATGACACATTCAAAATTGTGACCTAAACTTCTTACAGAATGAATGCAGTCTGCAGATGCTTCATCCATGATTTAATTTACCACTTCTTAAGGTCAGCAATATGTATCAATCATACAGTACATTTTGCTCGAATTGTAAAATTGTAATACTTCTGAAAGCATTATGCCAACCGCATAGCAAAGACCATGAAGATATTCATACCTTTCTATCAGTCTCCTGCTCTTGTGAACTTAACAGAAGGACATACCATTGTTCATCAGATCATGTCACTCTCCTTTCATAGAGAAAGCTGCTCTGCCTGAAGGTGTAGCTGTAATATGTTATAATAGCAAAAAATTGGAAGCATCCTAAATGTTTAACAAGAAGCTAAGCATAAATTATGTCAACCTAGAATACAATGAAGATTATACTAATTATACAAGTAAAGACTATGATTTAGGAAAGAAAAATATGTAAAATTTTTAAAATTGCAGCTCTGTAGAAATACGTTTTGGATCCAGATAGGGGGATATGCAGAAAATGAAACTGTAGTGTTAGGATAAAGAACTGGGTTTTACTGTTTTTAAATATACCTAAGGAGGACTGTGAGAGGGATAAAGGGAAATAGGACGTTAAGAGGAGTCAGTCCCTGGGTGCTGCAAACAGTTAATGTACTCAGGTGCTAACTGAAAGGTTAGGGGTTCGAGTCCACCCAGAGGCACCCCTGAAGAAAGGCCTGGCAATCTACTTCTGAAAAATCAGCCACTGAACACCTTATGGAGCAGTTCTACTCTGACACACATGGGGTCGCCAGCAACTTTTTTTTTTAGGGCCTTGAGAAGGGAACAAGAAATTTATAAAGCGTTGTTAGTAGTGGTAAATGCTCCTAGTAAGCAACCGAGGGAACACAAATACCAAAAAAAAAAAAAAAAAGGTGGGTTGGAGGATAGGACTAGGAATATAGAGATCTAAATACAACAAGAAGCCTTATGTGATAATTGCTGGAGAAAAAAAATATGGCCACTTCATAGTTGCAAATTTTTTCTTCTTGGGTAAAAGGTTTATAGCAGTTTTTCTTAATATCCTTTGGGTTGCAAATCTGTTTGAGAACCTGGTAAAAACTATGAACCCTGTCTCCTGAAAAACACAGATACGCACATGCTTACAACATTTTGCATGTAGATTGATGGAGTTCACATTTCGGGGGGTCCATGGACCACTGAGAAAAGGTTTCTTGGGAAAGGTTGTACATCAGTTTTTGAAAAAGTGATTTGTTCCAAGTTTCCCTGCAAAAGGTGGACTTGTTTGAAGGCTTGAAATAGAGAAGGAATTGGGTCTTTCAGTTTTCATAGTTCTGGTGCCGTGAAGCAGATGGTAGGATGTCTTCTCAAGCTAAAGCTAGTACGTTAAGCATGCTGAGGAACTGAGGAGCAATTTTGTTATCCTCCATCCTGGATCTTGGTCTGGGCTAAAGGAAGGGAACTGGACACTGACCACCCAACCTGCAGTGAGCAGGGAGGAAAGGTGATCTGGGTGTGAATCAAGGTTGAGCAGGTCAGGAGTAGAACAGGAAAGTAGGCCAAAAACAAAGCATATTGTGTCTTATCTTGCTTTTAACCCCAGCACCTAATAGTACTCCACAAGGGCGCAGAGTGGGCACTTGGAAATCTGGTCATGTCACTCTCTTGATCTTCTATCCTTTTCTAATCTACTATATCAATACCATGCTCCCTAATGTGGTACACTAGCAAGCTGGACCTCTCCAGCCTCATCTCTTGCCACTCCCTGCCTCACCCTACAAGACACAACAATACCAAACTTCTTATTATACCACAAATACACCATACAATCTGTTTCTTATCTCGATGACTCAGTCTCCTCCACTTGCTGGGATGATTTCCTTCTACTCTCTCCCCAGTTTTTTCTTGGCCAATTCTTAGTTAAGATTCAGTTTAGGTGTCTTTTCTACCAGGAAGCCTTCCCATTCATCCTCATCCCTACACAGACTGAGTTGTATATTTCTTCCTTCATATTAACAAATGACTTTATGCTCATTATCACACTCCACATTGTATAATAATTAAGTTTGTTTGTCTCCCCTCTAAACTGGAATTTCCTGAAAGCCTTGACTGTGTTTTATTCATCGTGCTTTTTTTGCCACAGTACTTATCTCAGAGATGGATTCCTTAAACATGTCAGACATGCTACTGATTTGGGGCTTTTGCACTTGCTGCTCCCTCTGTCTGGCAACTCCAGTTGCTGTTAAGTCATCTCCAACTCCTGGCGACCCCATGTGTGTCAGAGTAGAACTGTGCTCCATAAGGTTTTCAGTGGCTGGTTTTTCTGGAAGTAGGTCGTCATGCCATTTATCTGAGGCACCTCTGGGTGAACTCAAATTTCCAACCTTTAGGTGAGAAGCCAAGCCTGTTAATTGCACCACCCAACGACTTGATAGATAGATAGATACATATAGATAGATAGGTAGATATGCACAGATAATAGACATGATATAGAATGCAAGTGGTCCATTTCTAAGAAAACAAAACTATAATATCTATTATTGATACACGAGAATATTTTGATGAACTTCTGGTGCCTGAGTGTACCCTGCTTGTAAAAGAGTCACACATACAGTAGTTTTTGGAATCCTCTCCCAAAAGAGGGACTCCTCTGGCTGCCCTGCAAACCTACCTGTTATCTAAATGCATTACAGTGTATGTTATAAATGGACTCTAGTACAAGTCGAGAATGAGAACTTCTAAATGTTGGGACAATGACTCTGCCAAGATGATGATTTTATAGAAATAGCTAGAAAAGGAAAGTGAAAATAATAAATATCTGAAAATTGAAATTCATTTAACTGAAAACCCATTTGCTCCAGTACTCAATTCAGTGTCTTTTATAAAATTTTTTCCAGAAAGTATTATTTGCACATAAAGTAGAGTGTGGTAGGTGGTAAAAAACATTACCACACTAATACCTTCCAGTATAAAATGGATTCATTGTGCCACTGGACGGAGACAAGAGGCTTCAAGATTATACTCCTGTATATTCCTAAAGGGCACCTGACCCAAGCCATGGTATTTTTTTTTTTTTTAATATTTTATTGTACTTCAGGTGAAGGCTTACAGAACAGATAGTTTCTCATGTAACAGTAACACACATGCTGTTTTATGACATTGGTTAACAACC
>NW_004444077.1:4627508-4629495 GCF_000243295.1 Trichechus manatus latirostris
TCTGTTGTGATCCTGGTCAGAGCAGTCACCAAGCCATGGTATTTTTAATCACCTCATATGCACGCAAAACCTGGCCAATGAATAAGGAAGACCGAAGAAGAACTGATGCCTTTCAATTATGGTGTTGGCGAAGAATATTGAATATACCATGGACTGCCAGAAGAATGAACAGATCTGTCTTGGAAGAAGTACAGCCGGAATGCTCCTTGGAAGTGAGGATGGGGAGACTTCGTCTCACGTATGTTGGACATGTTGTCAAGAGGGACTGGTTCCTGGAGAAGGACATCATGCTTGGTAAAGAAGAGGGTCGGCGAAAAAGAGAAAGCCCCTCAACGAGATGGATCGATACAGTGGCTGCAACCATAGGCTCAGACATAGCTATGATTGTGAGAATGACGCAGGACCGGGCAGTGTTTCGTTCTGTTGTACGCAGGGTCGCTATGAGTTGAACCTATTCAAAGGCACCTAACAACAACAACAACATATTCCTTCCATCTTCTTTTGATGCTTCTTGTGTCATTTCAATATTTTACCCATAGAATCTTTCAAAATTGCTTCTCAAGGCTTGAATTTTTTTCCAGTTCTTTCAGCTTGAGAAATATCGAGCGTGTTCTTCCCTTTTGGCTTTCTAACTCCAGGTCTTTTCACATTTCATTATAATATCTCACTTTATCTTCTCAAGCCACTTTTTGAAGTCTTCTGTTCAGCTCTTTTACTTCATTGTTTCTTCCATTCACTTTAGATTAGAAGAGTAGTCCCTAAATGCAAATCCACACACTGCTTGATTTTCAGAGATTAATTAACAGTCTACCATAGTGCCTCCCAATCTCAATTTTATGTTTAAGGAAATAGTGAAAATAATAACTAAGATCAACTTGCAACTAGTGAGTGTACGCAAAAGCTGGACAATGAATAAGGAAGATTAAGATTAAGGCAATGAATAAGATTCTGCAAAGAAATGGGAGTGAATACAAGACACTGCTTTTCCCCGCTGGAGGATGCTGTTTGGCAGAGTGAAATGTGCTCCTCGGAGCTGTCGAAATGAGGAATGAGAAAATTTCTTCATGGCACTGATAATGCCAATAAAGACCATTTCTAGCATTTCAAATGCATGGTCTATCTCAGCAATGTCCTAGATTATCTTGACAAGCCTGAATTTATCACTTCATGGACGAACAACTGACAATTCTCAATGCTGTGGGTAAGGTGTTAGGATTCAAACACAACCAAACAAAACAAGCTGTGGTATAAACATCTCAGTCATTAGGAATTTGACCCACTCCCAATATTTGATGATTTTCTTTCTCATTAGAGTAAACAAAGCAATGAAATATCCTTGAACATTAAAAACAACATCAAGATGCTGAAATGGAACATAAAGAATTGCTCTGCAGAGTGGATTAGGAATTTATTTGTCACTATTCCCAAGTGGAACCCAAACTATCAGCTTTCCATTCCATTGTGAGGTTAGAGTTTTCAAGGTACTACTCACTGATAAATCTCTCTATTAATTCTAGGTCCATATTTGATCTAAATATCCAGAATTACCAGATGGAGCCACCAAACTCTTGCTGACATTCCCAATGAACTATAATTGTAATTTTGAATTCTGTAATTTAGTGGCAATAAAAAAGCAAGAAAGAAACATTGCATGTAGAACCTATGTTTGAATTATTGAGTAAAAAGCTTAGTGAAAGGTTAGCAATGAGATCATTCCTCTTTTACTGACATGAAACTATTATTCCTTCCATTGATTAAATATTATATTCAGTTTTTATAATTTAAGTAATTATCAAGTCTTTTTCTATTCACTTAGAATTAATGGTGCAAAAGCACACTGGACAACTTTTAAGTGGTTTGGGGATAACAAAATTTTGTGAAACACTAGTGAGAGATTGTTGGTGGAATGAATAGATGAGGAAATTGTCCAGGTTACATAATGGAGACGTGGTGGCACAGTGGTTAAGCAGTTGGCTGCTAACTGAAA
>NW_004444077.1:4631243-4632082 GCF_000243295.1 Trichechus manatus latirostris
TTATACTATAGACACCTGAGAATACACATTCATACTGTGCTACTCTAAGAGGTATCTTGGTAAGTCAGTTTGAGAAGTTAGCAGCAATGGTCTCAGACAGAGCCCTCCACACATTTTCACTTTCATCCTGGTTATCAGTATCAGACAGTGGAAATCAGGGGCACAATCTGTACTCTTAGAACAAAATTTCTTCTCTCACATTCCCTCCCATCATTCCTTTAATGGAGACAATTGCCTCATGCGAGAGACTGGAACAGATGAGATGCTCATCTAATTAGCACTGTGCTCTACCATCTAAACAGCAGCCTCAACCTGGGAACCCAGAAAGAGGCAGTGATGGAGGAGTAATTTTTATCATTAAAAGGATGGAAGGAATCCAGCCTGTTCAGCTTCACTTTCATAAAAGGAGAAGCGAAACATTGGCAATGGAGAGGAATATAGGATGAGGTTTAGTGTGTGTTTCTTTCTGAAAATAGGTGAATATGGCACCCTATCATTTTTTATTAAAAAGATAAAGTCAGTAATTGAACTTATTGTTTTGAGTCTCCAAACTTAACTAAGGAGAATTAATTTCCTGGAATTGCTATATAGTTAAGTATGTAATCATGATATGGCTGTAAGTAAATAGTTACCATTAAGTTTCATATTTTTAGATAAAAAGCACAGTTTAATACAATATTAGAATAAATACCTCTGGAAATTATGGTAAAAATGACAGCAATCAAACCTTTGTAATAGAGGGCTTTGTTGTTGCTAGGTGCTGAGTCGATTCTGACTCAGAATGACCCAGAGTGACAGAGTAGAACTGCCTGATAGGGTTTTCTAGGCTGTACTCTTTA
>NW_004444077.1:4633879-4635933 GCF_000243295.1 Trichechus manatus latirostris
AACAGAAACTCAAACACATGTAGACTCACGTTCATAGCAGTATTATTCACAATAGCCAAAATGTGGAAACAACTCAAATACCTATCAACAGACAAATGGATAAACAAATTGTGGTATACATATACAATGGAATATTACTCAGTCATAAAAGGGAATGAAGCACAACGCGGGTGGACCTTGAAAACATTATACTCAGAGAAAAAAGCCAGATATGAAAAGTCTTATAGCGTATGATTCCATTTACATAATATATCCAGATTAGGTAAATCCGTAGAGATAGAAAGCAGATTGGTGGTTTCCAGGGGCTGGGGGAAGAGGGAATCGAGAGTAACTGAAGAAATATAATCGTAATTCAGACTTTTTGAGTAACACTTTCCCTTTTTAAACAAAAAAAAATTTTCAGACCTCCCTACTATAGTTGTCATACTTTTTATTTACATATACCAAGAAACTATAATAAAGGTAATGGTGATTTAAATAAATGTGTACTGTATTATAATCATAATAACCTTGAAAATTAGTAGGCATGGGTATATGTGTGAAACATTTCCTTGACCTTCACAAACAACACCTGTTGCACATGATGATCCCGTGACCTAAACGCCCTGATTTCTGGGCATGGCCCCTCATTTATTTGTTCCTTTCATTTTGTAAATATTTACTGTTCCCCTACTCTGGCCCACATATTGGGAAGTCCTGTTTTACAGAGAGATTTCTACACTGAATGATGCTGTTTGGCAACCCATTCAGTGTTTTGCTGCACTGAGAAAAGTCTCCTGTTGGCATGGACTGGTATAAACTGCTCAGGCTGTAGTTTGCAATAAATCTGGTGAGGACTTAGTGGATTTTTTTTTTTTTTTTTTTTAATTTTTTTTTTTTTAATTTGAGCAAGTCTATACTCTTTTTTTTTTTTTTTTTTTTTGGGTAAATGCTATAAATTTCCTTGGCTTGTGAAGCCACTTTGCTATAAAATATTCCTCAGCCAAGTTTACCTTATAGTTTTTTTTTGTTTGTTTCTTTTTACGAAGTCTTGTACTTATTCAATCATTCACAAAAATGGCAGTCTCATTCTGAATGGATCTTTTTTTAATATGGAACCAAAAAGGAAAAACCAAACCCATTATGTTGAGTCAATTCCAACTCATGGCAACCTCATGTTGTTACAGAGTAGAACTGTTCCATCTGGTATTCTTGGCTGTGATCTTTACAGGAACAGATCACCAGGCCTTTCTTCTGTGGTGCCACTGGGTATGTTTGAACGGCTAACCTTTTGGTTAGTAGTGGAGTACAAGCAGTTTACACCACCTAGGGGACCTTTGAAGTCCATTCTAATGCCCCATAACAGCTACTGACTACTTTGTTACCATCACTGTTGTAACAGGCTTAGCCAATAAAGATATGAATTACTATCAAAAGAATTGGAAATTCCGATGAAAGTTACTTGTTTCTACTTGGACTGGATTTTAGGCCAGCATCTTTTTGCTCTTAACGTCTAAGTATTTTGTGCTCTTCTTGATGTGTTGATCAAAATGGCAAAAGGTCACTTTTTTGTTCCACATCTATAATTATTAATTAACTGAAACTTTTAAATAAATTTAAATGTGATGTCAAAGGATAATTTTCAAAAACTAATAAAAATCATGACTCTCAGATATAAAATGAATGTGTATAAGGGATTTAATTTATTATGTTCATAAATGCAGCAAAGAAACATTGAAATAGTTCCATCCATAGTGTGATAATTTCATTCTGTAGGAACAAGACTAATTTACGTTCCTACGGACAAGAAATATTTACAATGTTGTCAGTTTGTTACAAGTTAACTTTTGTCTCTACAGAGTTGGATAACAGCCTAGGCAAAGTCACCTCTATACGGAATTAAATAATCCCTGGGGGCTTCAGCCTTTCATTGAAAGAATACCCAGTAATCTCTTTTGTCCATTCCAAAGTCTTAAATTTTCCTTACAGTGGTAAAAATTATAATTCTTCCTTAGCACAATTATGAAAGGCAGAATATAGAACACATTCATTGAAATTACACAGAAAAAAATCAT
>NW_004444077.1:4636995-4637899 GCF_000243295.1 Trichechus manatus latirostris
ACTCCTCTCTAGGAGCCTTTTTAAAAAAAAAGAAAGAAAAAAAAGTGAAATTATCCCAATCAATTCTGTCCCTCTTTAATGAAAAAACAACCATTCCCATGATAGTGAGTCAAGCCACGGAAAGTCTAGGAAGATGTGCTATTCTGTTTTAATGTGAACAGTCTACATATGACATTCACAAGAGTTTAAGAAGCAATTTCCTTAGACTATTGACATTTGCTTGACTTATTTGCTTTAAACTTAATTCATTCGTTTGCCTGCAATGCAATTTCAAAGCATTTTAATTTTCACACGGTAGTTTATTCAGAAAGCATTTATTATATGTCCTTGCTATGCACCCAGAGTCATGCTAGCTGGTATTAGCCTCTATCATTTGAAGTTTTAAAATATACAATTATTAAATCAAATCATAATCAGGTATTACTTCTACCTCAACTCTGAGTGAAAGGGCTGCAGGAGTTAAGATCAAAGCACAATTTTTGAGCTCAGCTGCTGGGAAAAGGAAGTGGGTAAGGCAGGGTTGGGAAATGCTTGCTTCCTGGACTCACATTTCTACAGGGCATCAAGATCTAAGCAGCTATGCCTCCTGGAACGTGTTTACATGCCAAATAAAGTTCTTTGTATAGTTCAAACAAATATGATGCTTCCACCTTTCCATAATTATGCCAAAGCAGACTTCCGAACTTTGTCACATTAATTACCACGACCTAAATTCCCACCGCTACTTTCTCTTACATCCTTCCCTACTAGACTGAGTTGTTCTGAGGGCAAGATTTGTGTCTTATTCATTTCTATCTCCCTAGCACCTACAGGAGGAGACCTGGTGGCTCAGTGGTTAAGTGCTCAACTACTAACCAAAAGTCAGCAGTTTGAACCAACCAATCATTCCATGGGAGAAAAGACT
>NW_004444077.1:4639083-4650015 GCF_000243295.1 Trichechus manatus latirostris
GAAACGAGGGCAATAACAGGAAAACAAGAGACACGTTAAGGAGGAAAATTAGGACTTAGTATGTTGGAAGTGAGGAAAAAGGAGGAAACTGGGACACTCTTTAATCTCTAATTGGGGTGACTAAATGAATGGTCACCTATTTACAAAAAAAGGAACCAAGAGCTAGAGTAAGTTGTGGAATTTAGTTTAACACTTACTGAGTTGAACGGCCTGGGTAGTATGTAGAAGAGAGGTCTGCTCTGAAATAAGTTTGAGAGTCATCACCATTGGTTGTACAAAGGGAGTAGATATTAACAACTCTGACAGAAGGATCTATAGGGAAGGGTTGGTTAGCACTGAAAGCACAGGAAAATCACCGAGTCACAGAGACCGATACTGGCAGTGACCACTCTCCAGTCTATGGAGGGTTCAGAAAGATGACCAGATAGGTGGCAGATATACCCCAATCACATGATGGCTCTCTTAACAGGGTGCCGTTATACTTTCAGGGGCCCTGGTGGTGCAGTGGTTAAGCGTTCAGCTGCTAATCAAAAGGTAGGCAGTTCGAATCCACCAGCTGCTCCTTGGAAACCCTATGGGGCAATTCTACTCTGTCCTATAGGGTTACTATGAGACGGAATTGACTCAAAGGCAACCGGTTTGATTTTTTTTAATTACACGTTCATACCCCAGAACTAGCCCCAGTTCTTCCAAAGTCACACTCACAAAGCAACCTTCTGATTTTTATTTGGCTCCTTAAACAGCCTGCCCACTGGGAGAAAAAGCCTAATCAGGTCATTAAACAATCTAACCTGCCTGATGATCTTCCTCTTTGCCATAAATGAATGGACAAGTATGCTGAGCTTACACACCAGTCTTTTATAAACTTTGCTGGCAAATGTCAGTATCTCAAGTTTAATCAACTCTGGAACCCTGTCCAGAGGAAAGATCTGACCGCAGACTCTTGGAGAAGGTGGATGCCCCGACGTAAATACAGACTCCTTGTCAGGCCTTCCAGATGGCCTTTCCTGGAAGCAGTCTGAAATCTTCGTATCTTTCCCCGACAGTTTCTGTATAGGAGGAAATTTAATTTCAAAATGTCTGTCTTTAACACTATCTCAGAGTCCTGTGAAAAATGCTAACAGGAAATGAAAACATGTCTGTACAAAATCTTGTTCATGAATGTTCATGACAGCCTTATTCATAATAGCCAAAAAGTGGAAACAACCCTAAGGTCCATCAACTGTAGAATGGATAAACAAAACGGAGTAAGTATATTCATACAATGGGATATTATTTAGTAATAAAAAGGAATGGAGTACTGATAGATGCTACAACATGAATGAACTTTGAAAACATTATGTTAAATGTAAAAAATCAATCATGAAAGATCACACATTATATGATTCCATTTATATAAAATGTCCAGAAGAGGTGAATCCATAGAAACAGAAAGTAGATTATTAGTGGTTGCCAGGGGATAGGGGAGAGGAAGAATAGGCAGACAATGACTAAGGGGTAAAGAGTTTCTTTTTGGGGTGATGCAAAAGTTCTATAATTCACACAACTCTGTGAATACTCTAAAAGCCATTGAATTATACACTTTAAATGGGCGAATTGTATGGTATGTGAATTATATCTCAAAAAAGGTATTAAATAAAATGCCAACAGGTAAGCATCCTTTAGTTCCTAGTTCTGGCCCACAGTGGCTCAGGTGTCCCAGGCCATGTGCCCTTCCAGGGAACCTGCCGTGGCGTCTCAGCCCTGGCCTTGATGGGCTGCAGACCTTGGACAAGCTACTTCACTCCTCTATAAAATCAGGATGATGGTCATACTTCCCTTTGTAAATGTGATAGCAGGCTGTTTGCACAGTGTCTGGCATATGGCACAAATTGGATAAAAGTGGGCTGGCTTTATTATCTAGGAAATGAAGATAATAATACCCACCTCGCAAGGATGCTACAATGATAAAATGAGTTAATGTAAGGACATCACTTAGCAGTGAGCCTGGCACATAGATGATGATTGATAAATGGATGGCAGGAGGAGTAGCTATCATTATTATTGCTCATATTATTATTTTGGTGTGATTCAGGGGGAACAAAAAAAAAAAAAAAGAGAGAGAGAAAGGGTGCATTTTACAATCCCATTCCTTACTAAAAAATAAAAAATTTAACCCCAACAAAGAACCATGGTTGTCTTTGGCTCTAGATTAGAGCCCAGCATCATCCAGCCCATGATGCGTCGTCCTCTGGCTACCCCGAGGCAAGGGTGGGGAAGATGACCCTTGGGGCCGAGGGGGCTTCCATCTTTGAGAAATTGATAGGTGGTGCAGGGAGGTGGAGCCTGACAAGGACCCTCTTTGGCTGTCAAAGGGCTCCCACTGAGCTGGCCAAACCAACAGAACTGGCCCTGCAGACTAAGGAGGAGCCAGCACCCCTCAGACAGCCCTGCACGTGGCCCTGCTCAAAGTGGTTTTGACCTTGACCAGGGAGTTATCCAAGCAGGTGAGGCAACCCCCTCTTGACCTTGCCTCCCTTTCCCCTCCTGAAGATCAGTGTCTTAGGCTGGGATCTCTAGAGAAGCAAAACCAGTAACGCATATAAATATACATGTATAGAGAGATTTATATCAAGAAAACAGCTCACATGATTATAGAGGCTGGAATGTCCCAAGTCCATGGATCAGGATAGAGGCTTCTCCTGATTCACGTATCTGCCGGGGCTGGAGAACCCAAGATTGGCAGGTCAGAAAGCAGGGCCCTTGCTCACAGGCTGTGAAGATTGACTAACCCCAAGACTGGCAGGTAAGCTGCAAGCTCAAGTCCCAAGAACCAGAGGTCAGATGAACAGGAGGCAGCTGCAGGATCCAGAGAAGGCAAAAAGACAACATCCACTTATATTCATATGCAGGCCACACCCCCAAGGAAACTCCATTTCAACTGATTGGGCTACTCACAGCAGATCCCTTCATGGGGGTGATCACATATAAACACTGAGAATCATGGCCCAGCCAAGCTGACACACAATCTTAACCATCACAATCAACCACACTGTTTAGTTGTGTTGGCTTTTTGATTTGTGTTATTTTCTACTGTCTTCCTTCTCTTTTTCTGCTCATCCTGCTTTGTTTCCACGGCAGTAAATACAATTCCAGTGTCCCTGGAACATGTAATCAGAACTGAAGTTCTCTCCGATAGGGAGCATTTCACCCTGTTCCTAGAGCTCCTGGAGGGTAATTATATCGAGAAGCTTCTATGCGAACGGCTGGGAGAAGCCAGGGCATCTGATGCAGGTGCTGCCTGGGCCTCCCTCCAAGAGCCAAAGCCCATTAGAACCACCAGCTAGAAGGGTCTGGGGAGATCAGCTTCCCACACCTCCCAAAAGCTCCTGCTCTCAAATGTGCTTCCCCTTAAGTCTGGTCCCATTTCCTTTTTGTTGTTGTTGCTCACACTCTATATCCAATTCTCATTGTCTCCACTTTCAAAATACAGCCCGTATATGATCCCTTCTCTCTCACTGTTATGCTATTTCATGCTAAGATTTCCTCTTGCCTGAACTTTAGCAAATAGCCATATAGCAAGTCTCCCTGCATCAATCTTGCCTTCCCATAGTCAATCATCCACACAGCAGCCAGAGCACTTTTTTTTAAATTGACTTTATCTTTTAGAATAGTTTTAGATTTATAGAAAAATTGAGAAGAGGGTCCCCATATACCCTGTACTCAGTTTCCCCTATTATTAACATCTTACATTAGTATGGTTTATTTGTTACAATTAATGAACTAGTAATGACACATTATTATGAACTAAAGTCCATACTTGATTCAGGCTTCCTTAGTTTTTACCTAATGTCATTTTTTTTGTTGTTGTTGTTCCAGGATTCCATCCAGGATATCACGTTTCATTTAGTTGTGATGTTTCCTTAGGCTCCTCTTGGCTGTGGTGTTTTCTCAGAATTACCTTGTTTTGGATGACCCTGACAGTTTTGAGGAGTTCCGCTCAGCTATTTCATAGGATGCTCCGCTACTGGAATGCATCTCATGTTTTCCCATGATTAGACTGAGACGATGGTTTTGGGGAGGAAGACCACAGAGGTGAAGTGCCATCTGCCTCACATCATATCAAAGCCAAGTACTACCAGCGTGACTTAAGACTGCTGATGTTGGCCTCGATCACCTGACTGAGGTAGTGTTTGTCAGGTCTCTCCACTGTAAACTTACCCGTTTTCCTCTCTTTCCATTTGTACACTTTAGAAGGAAGTCACTATGAGTAGCCCACATTTGAGGAGTAGGGAGTTATGTTCCCCCTCCTTGAGGTGGAATATCTACACAAATTATTTGGAATTCAGAGTATTTTCTAAAACATTTTTATTATGAAACCTACTATAGCTACAAAAGAGAGTATATATGATTTCAAAACAATAAAATGAGCACCCCAGAGCTACTACATGGCTTGAAAAGTAGAGTTTATCAGTACTTCAGTGGTTCCCTGATGTCCTTCACAAACTCCATCACCCTGCATCCTCTCAGGGGTAACCCACCTCCTGAATTTTATGTTAATTATTTCTTTGCTCTTTTAAAAAATGGAATTGCATCTCTAAATAAGAAATCAATTCTAATGTTGTCTGTTTTGGACTCATTTATCTTCTCTGACTTGCTTCTATTTTCAACATTATGTTTTTGAGATTCGTCCATGCTGATACGTTTTAAAGCTTAAATCAGATCATGTCGCTCACTGCTGAAAAGCCTCCAATGGCTGCCCACTACACTCAGGAATTAAATCCAATATCCTTTCTTGTCCAGAAGGTCCTACAGGATGAGTCTCCAGGTATCTTGGCTTTCTTGCTCTTTCTCAAACAGGCTGTATTAATTTCCTACTGTTACTGTAACAAATTACTACGGACTTAAAACCACATAGCTTTACTATCTTACAGTTCTGAAAGTAAGACATTTAAAATGGATTCCACTGGGCTAAAATCAAGATGTCGGCAGGGCTGCATTCCTTCTAGAGGTGCTAGAGGAGAATTCTTTTTTTTTTTTTTTTTTGCCTTTTCCAGGTTCTAAAGGCTACCTGCATTCTTTGGCTCATGGCGTCTTCCTCCATCTTCAAAGCCGATAACTGCCAGTTAAGTCTTTCTCAACTATGCCATGTCTCTGAACCTGACATTCTTGCTTCCTTCTTCCTCCTTGAAGGACTCTTGTGATTATATTGGGCCCACTTGGATAGTTCAGAATAATCTCTTTATTTCAAGGTCAGCTGATTAGCAACCTTAATTCCATCCCCTTTGCCATGTAACCTAACATATTCACAGGTTCTGTGGATTAGGATATGGACATCATTGAGGAGCCATTATTCTGCCTACCACAATGCCATACTTGCTCCTATCTCAGGGTCTTTGCACTGGCACTTCTCTCTTTGCCTGGAAATCCCTTCCCTCCCTTACCTCCTTCAGGTCTCTTCTCAAATGACATCTCTCAGAGAGGCCCCTGACACGATTACTTTATTTAAATGCCTTCTTCCACCCCCTACACTATCTATGCCCTAACCTTAAAAAAAAAAAAAAAAGTTGCCATCAAGTCAGTTTCAACTCATGGAGACCCCATATGTGTCAGAGTAGAACTGTACTCCATAGGTTTTCAATGGATGATTTTCCAGAAATAGATCACCAGGGCTTCTGAGGTGCATCTAGGTAGACTCATACTTCCAACCTTTCAGTTAGCATCCAAGCACATTACTGTTTGTACCAACCAGCGACCCCAATGACCTTACCTTGCGTTATCTTTATTCGTGTTGTTGCTGTTAGCTGCCGTCGAGTCTTCCAATTCACAGCGACCCTGTGAACACAGAATGAAACTCTGCCCAGTCCTGCACAGTGGTTGTTATGCTTGAGCCCATTGTTGCAGCCACTGTGTCAATCCATCTACTGGAGGATTTTTCTCTTTCTCACTGACCCTCTACTTTACCAAGCATGATGTCCTTCTCCAGGGACTGGTCCCTCCTGATAACATGTCCAAAGTACATGATATGAAATTTTACCACCCTTGCTTCTAAGGAACATTTTGGCTGCACTTTTTCCAAGACAGATTTGTTCATTCTTCTTTCAGCCCATGGTGTATTTACTATTCTTTGCCAACGCCATAATTCAAAGATGTCAATTCTTCTTCGGTCTTCCTTATTCATTGTCCTGCTTTTGCACGCATATGAGACGATTGAAAATACCATGGCTTTATTCATAGCACATCATTGTTTGTCCTTATATATTAATTTGTTTATAATCAACATCTCCCATTAGAAAGTATGAGAGAAATTTGTCTTCACTTTTCTACCACGGCCTGGCATATATTGTTGTGCCATCGAGTTGGTTCTGACTCATAACCACCCTATAGGACAGAGTAGAACTACCCCACAGGGTTTCCAAGGCTGTAATCTTTACAGCAGCAGATTAACAAGTCTTTTCTCCTGTGGAGCTGCTAGTGGGTTCAAACTGCCAACTTTTCAGTAGCAGCCAAACGCTTAACCATTGTGTCACCTGGGCTCCTTAGGCATATATCATGCACTCAAAAATTTTTGGTATTAATAAATGACTGAATGAATAAATGGGGTCCACCCCTTCAAGTCACCCAAATATACAAACAGTCCAAATGTAATCATGTGTTTGCTTTGTAAATACAGCTTCAAGATCAATCCCCTGCCTCTACCCCAGGGCCCACTCTTTACGGATGTGTTGGTTTCACACTGCACAACTCTAGGGGGCACCATACGCATGAACTAGCAATTCTGGGATGGCCACCGTCCCATTTTTCACTAGACTTTTCACTAGTTATTACACACTTTTGTCTTTAATTGAACATAATAGAAAATACAAGCTAAACTGGTATAAATAAAAAAAGGAGGTTTGTTGGTCCATGGGTCTAGAAAGTCTAGCAGAAGAGCAGGCAGCAGCTCAATGATGGTATCAAAGACCGATTTTCTTTTTACCTCTCTGTGCTCTGCCACCCACGGTGTTAGCTTCATTAACAAGTGGTTCCCAGTAGATTTGGGGCGACATGACTTCTAATTCAAGATTTGTTGGCAAGAAGGCATCTCTTCTGCAAGAACCCTGATTGACTAATTAGATCGTGTGCAAAGTCTCAAGAAAATGACCATGGTGAAGACAGTAACACACGCTGCTTGGCTATAGCTACCCAGCCTCCCTGCTGGTTCTGAGAGGGAGGTCAGTTTCCCCCAGACCCTTGCAGGGTCTGATAGGGGGCAGGAGTAGAAACCTGGGTACTGTAAGGAAGGAGGGACGGGTGCTCTGTAGACACCAAGAAATGTCCTCAAAGTTGCGCTATGGACATTATATGGGAACTATGAAGTTAAGTGAGATCACAGATCTGGGAATGATTTAATGAAACTATTAACGTAAATAGAATAATGTGTGCTGTGAATTTTGTGTGAATTTCTTTACAGAGCTAAGTGCAATCACTAGATGATGAGGACCTGTTTACTTGCAGTTAGAGAGTGAAATCTTCTTTATTTTAGGAGCCAGACTGGAATTCTTCCCTTGAATGGGCAGTTTTTTCACGGGGTTTAAGCAACCTGGCTTAGAGTGGGAGGAAAAGAACATTAAGCTCATGCAGGATCAGCACAGCCTTTGATGCTGGCTGTCCTGCTGATTTGCATTCCCAGGACAGAGAGAACAACTTGAGATTCTGCTTCTTTGTAGCAAAGACGCTCATAGGGAGGTCTGTGCAAGTTGCCTCTGCAGTGAGAAAAGAGATTATGCCGAGTGTCTGGCAATATCCTGGCACTGGGGGAGGAAAACCCTGACTTTGGAGAAGCCATCCCTCAGAGGAGTTGGACCTCCACCACACCATGCTCACTTCTCTGCTCTGGGCCACTCTGTGCACTGAGAAGGATTTGACATATCAGGACACCTGGGTTTCCCCACTGGCCACTAGTAATTTTTGAAGAGTTGCTGGGAGTTAGGGATCATAAACGTGATGGAAAGGAAAGAATGACTGGAGTGTGTGTGAATATGTGAGCACACGTGTATATTTGTGTGTACCTGTGTGTGAGCATGTGTGTGTACGTACATTTGTGTATGTGTGTGATTGGACCAGTAGAGATGGATTGATAAATGAATTCCGGGGGCTATCTCCAGGTATATCCCAGAAGATTCTTCGAACTTGTGTGGCCATTTAGTCTTCTTCCCTGTGTCTGTCTGAAGGATCTGGCCCACGGGGTGGAGCCCTACCTGGCCTGGACATAAAGTTGCTAGAAGGCAAGCAGGTAGGGAGCAGACGGAACACACTACATGGTGCTTACACTCAAGTAGCGCCCGATGCCTTCAGAAAACAAGGGAGTGAGCCCACTTCACGAGACGCAGCTAGAGAGTGAAAACCCACCACCAGTCACTATCTGCCACCAACGGAGGGAGCAGGGTTAGTCGGGACTCGAACAAGGAACAGAAACTCTCTCAACCTAGTTAGATAAAGAGCATCTTTTGGACCCCAATGTGGTACACACAGCTGTGCCTTATGGGGACCAGGAAGTTATCAGGCAGCTGCTCTCTCCAGCTTGTTCTCTGTGACCACATTATCTCTTACCTCTGGCTTTCCCTGCTCTTCTGCTCCACTCTCCTCTCTGCAAACTAGCTTTCTATCCCCTCGCATAAACTCAGCTTGCTTATCAAGTGGGCATAGCATGGTGCTGACGCTGATCTCAGCTTGACAAGACTTTTTAATCCCAAGACTCATTGACTACACTTCTGTGCCTCTTAGTTCAAGAGATAGAAAGTGGAGAGAGAAAAGAAAGACTGTGTGGTCAGGGACGGAGTCCCCGGCATAAATGTGTCCACTTTAGCCCTTCTCTAGACCGGGGAGAATTGCCATGCAATATTTGGAACATACTTATACTAAAAAATTGTGTCATGCTTATCTGAAATTAAAATTTAACTGATGTCCTATATTTTTATTTGCTAAATCTGGCAACCCTACATGGGGAGTCTACTATAGAGGTCCAGGAAGTGATAACTATTAAACAGTGCCTTTTTAATCTTTCAGTCCAGGGCTTAAATATTTGCCACTTACAAGGAGTGTAAATCATATAATCTTCTAAATATTTGTTTCTAAATGGAAATACTTATCTTATTCAATAAAAAAGTGGCTAAGATAAGTATACACTGCTTTGTTCTAAAATAAAATCTGAATGGAGTGGGAAATAAAACCACAAATTTGACCCTAACTGTTCCAGGAGCCAGGCTGAAGATCACATGAGGTCAAGTAAGTAAGGCTCCTGACAAATTGGTAGAGACTCAATAATTCTTAGTTCCACTGCAGCCTTCACATTTCCCTCTGCTTTAATCTATTCTTATATAATAAACAATTCCTATGGCTGCCCATAAGTACCCATCATTATTTTTTTAACAGACTTATTTTTTTTTAGAGCAGTTTTTGGTTTACAGAGAAAATATGCAGAATGTACAAGAGTTTCCATACACACCTGCACACGGTTTCTCCTATTATTTATTAACATCTTGCATTAGTTTAGTACATTTGTTACAATCGATGAACCAATATTGATACATTACTATTAACTAAAGTCCATAGATTACATTAGGGTTCACTGTTTATGTTATACAGTCCTATGGGTTTTGTCAAATGCATAATGTTATGTGTTCACCATTACCTTAGCATATAGAAGAGTTTCACTTCCCTAAAGATGCCCTGTGCTCCATCTATTCATCCCTTCCCACCTCTCCCTGAGCCCCTGGCAACCACTGATCTTTTTGCTGTGTCTACAGTTTTATCTTTTTCAGAATGTCATATAGTTGCAATCATATAGTATGTATCTTCTTCAGATTGGCTTCTTTCACTTAGCAATATGCTAAATTTCTTCCATGTCTAAGTAGCTTGATAATTCATTTATTTTTATGGTTGAATAATACCCCATTGTATGGATGTACCAGTTTGTTGACTCATTCCCCTATTGAAGGTCATCTTGGTTTCTTCTAGTTGTTGGGAATTATGAATAAAGCTACTATAAACACCCATGTGCAGGTTTTTATGTGAACATATGTTCTTACTTGAGGAGATACGTAGGAGTGTAATTGCTGGATTGTATGAGTACTCATTATTAATTTTTTTTCCTGGGGGTTTCTAATCACTAACTTGAGAAATACTAATTATAACGTGCACTTAATAATGTATCTATGCTATGATGGTAACTGTGTTTTTTTTAAAACTATAGTTAGGAATTCCAAAGAAAATGCAAGACTTGTTAAAGTAATGGGATTGTGAATGGTTTCTTTCCTTTATAATTTCACTTATGGTTAGTTTAATGTTTTTTGTGCAATAAACATGAACTACAAAATACCTTTAAAAAGATGTTTTATGAAACTGTAGTATTTTACTGTTTAAAAAAAAAAAGTCTTCTGTGTGCTCTGGTTGT
The DNA here is from genome assembly GCF_000243295.1 of Trichechus manatus latirostris. Lineage (NCBI taxonomy): Eukaryota > Metazoa > Chordata > Mammalia > Sirenia > Trichechidae > Trichechus > Trichechus manatus. Next base: position 4,649,498 of record NW_004444077.1, read on the forward strand.
TTAGAGACCTACTTTGGAAAAGGTTTGCAGCAGTTTCTGTCAGTCAGTAACAGCTAGTTTGACTGATGGAAATGAGGAAAGTGGCAAGCAATTCCCTTAGTATTTGCAAAAGGACAGGCCTGGCAGCCCTTAGACCTAGCACTGGGACAAAGGACATGAGGAAGTCACTCAGGAGATAGCTTGTAAAATCTGAGCAAACATCAGGCTGCAAGGAGCCCCGGTGGCCCGGTGGTTAAGAGCTTGGCTGCTACCTTAAAGGTCAGCAGTTCAAATCCACCAGCTGCTCCTTGGAAACCCTATCGGGCAGTTCCACTCTGTCCGATAGGGTTGTCATGAGACATTACTAGAGAAGAAAGACAGACGCTTCATAACGATAAAAGGGTCAAGTCACCATGATAATATAGCAATTCTAAATTTGTATGGATGAAATAGCAGGACCTCAAAATATATAAATACTGACAGAACTACAAGGAAAAACGGACACATTAACAATTACGTTGTTGTTGTTGTTAAGTGCC
>NW_004444077.1:4651243-4652295 GCF_000243295.1 Trichechus manatus latirostris
AACGTGTGATCTAATTTTATTCCATTCTAAAATAGCTGTATTGAGATATAATTCATATGCCATAAATTTCACCTATTTAAAGTGTACAAGTCAGTAGTTTTTAATATAGGGTTGTGTAACTATAATCACAATCTAATTTTAGAACATTTTCATCCCTGCTAAAGAAACTCTGTACCCATTAACAGTCACTCCCCATTTCCTTCCACTTCCTCCTTCCTTGCCCAGGCCCTGGCTCCCACTAACCTACTTTCTGTCTCTATAGATTTGCCTTTTGCTGACATTTCATGTAAATGGAATCATACAATATATGGATGACCCTTTGTGACTGGCCTCTTTCACTCAGCATAATGTTTTCATGATTTATGATGTTGTAGCATGTATCAGCGCTTCATTCCTTTGTATGACTGTATACTATTCCATTATATTTTGAACATATTTTATTTATTCATCAATTGATAGACATTTGGGTTGTTTCCATTTTTTACTATTATAAATAATGCTGCTATGAACATTCATGTACAAGTTTTTTATGGATGTATGTTTTCATTTCTCTTTGGTCCTAGGAGTGGAATTATTGGGTCATATGGTTAACTTTGGAAACTTGGTCACTTAGTTGTTAAAAGCTCAGCTGCTAACCAAAAGGTCGGCAATTCAAATCCACCAGCCACTCCTTGGAAAACCTATGGGGCACTTCTACTCCATCCTATAAGGTTGTTATGAGTCGGACTCGATGGCACCTAACAACAAAAACACAGCATGCTAACTGTATGTTTAATATTTTGAAGAACTGACAAACTGTTTTCCAACGTGGCTACACAATTTTATATTCCCACCAGCAATGTATGAGGTTCAAATTCTCCACATCCTCACCAGTCCTCATTATGGTCTGCCTTTTTTATTTTATCCGTACTGCTGGGTGTGAAGTGGTAGCTCCTTGTAGTTTTGCTTTGCATTTCTTCAATAACTAATAACTCTAAGCTTCTTTTCATGTACTTACTGGACATTTGTATACCTTCTTTGGAGAAATGTCGATTCAAATACTTTGCCTATTT
>NW_004444077.1:4667627-4686521 GCF_000243295.1 Trichechus manatus latirostris
AGGTGGATGAATTTACGTCTGGATTCTCAATTCTGTTCCATTGGTCTATGTGTCTGTTGTTGTACCAGTACCAGGTTGTTTTGACTACTGAGGCGGTATAATAGGTTCTAAAATCAGGTAGTGTGAGGCCTCCCACTTTGTTCTTCTTCTTCAGTACTGCTTTACTTATTCAGGTCCTCTTCTGTGTAGGACTCTTTACAGCCTTGGATAAGCAAGTAAGGAACCATGAATAGTGTTTGCTCTACTAAAAGGCTCCCCTTTCATTCCATTCCTCAGGTATTCACTGGGCATTTACTATATGCTTTCATATCACATGATTGCTGAAAATTTTTAGGGATGCCGTATCATTTATAGAATAAAATCCAAACCCATTACCCTAGAATCCTAGGCCCTGCTAAGACTGATTTCATACCCCGACTTCCCCAGCTCCCAGCAACACACACACGTACACACACACACACACACACACACACACATACAGAGAGAGCAAACGGAAGTTTTCAAACATGAATCACTTATTTCTTCCTTTGAACGTTTGCTTATGCTGTGGCTACTGCCTAGAGTCCTACTCCCAGCCTACTCTGTCTATATGAATCCTTGCCATCTTTTAAAAACACGTTTTACATGGAATCAGTAATGTGCTGGTAATTATTGAACAACCAATTCTCTGGGGCGGGGTGGGGGATGGGGGGCAGGAGGGGGGACTGATTTGTAGCATTTGCCAATTTCCATAGTGTAATTGGCAATTTCAGTCTACCAATGTGATGTCACTGAATGTGGAATTGGGAAGAGATATGCAGTAGCACACCTTTATAAAGTAGTTGTACCATCAGATATAATAAAAGTGAACAATCTCATAGATAATAATTAGAAAATGATGAGTCTTGAGTATTTATTACCTTTATTTTTAATATAATTTATTTAATAGTAAATGTATATAATTTATTGATAATGGCTATATTTAACAGCTGGCTTACAACACTTCTGAAAATTCTCAAAATCCTGGTACAAGCTGGCAGTTGCTCACCACTGCATTGAGTCTACCATTACTTCCTTTGCCCAGGGGAATCTTCCTATGAATGCAGTTACCATTTATGTAACTGTTTTTGGCAATTCATCCAAACAAATATTTATTGAGTTCCCACTCACTGTGTGCTAGACATTCTAGTTCAGGGATTCTAGCAATAAACACATAAGAAAAAAAACCACACAATATCAGATGTAAATAGTTTCATGAAGAAACTGAAAAAAGCAAGAAGATAGTGACTGGGAGGAGAGTGGTACCATTTACAGGGATAAGGGAGAGTACAGGATGGGCAGAAATGTGGAGGTGAGGCAGAGGATCAGGAGCTTGATTTTGGATATGTTAGATTTCAGAAAACTATTAGACATCTAAGGAGGAAGAGATGCAATTAGACAATTACGATATAGACTCTAAAGCTCAGGGTGGAGTCAGGGCTGAGGATATAGCTATGGGTGCTATCAGAATATAGATGATATTTAAATTCGTAGGAGGGGATGAATCATATATAGAAAGAGTCGAGATGAAGAAGAGGGCAGAGGACAGAGCCCTGAGATACTTTACATTTAGAAACCAGGCAAAGAAATCAACCATAGTTTGCCTTCCAAAAACTTTTCAGACTTGCACGTCTTCTTTCCTCAGCTAGACTACATGCTCCTTGAAGATCGGGACTATAATGGATTGAATTGTGTCCCCCAGAAATATCTGTCAACTTGGCTAGGTCATGATTCCTGGTATTATATGATTGTCTACCATTTAGTCATCTGATATGATTTCTCTATGTGTTGTAAATCTTATCACTATGATGTAACGAGATGGATTAGTATCAGTGATAGTGATGAGATCTACAAGATTAGATAGTGTCTTAGGTAAATCTCTTTTGAGATATGAAAGAGAGAAGCAAGCAGAGAGACATGGGGATCTCATACCACCAAGAAAGCAGTGCTGGAAGAGCATGTCCTTTGGACCTGAGGTTCCTGCACTGAGATGCTCCCAGACCAAGGGAAGACTGATGACAAAGACCTTCCTCTAGAGATGACAGAGAGAGAAAGCCTTCCCCTGGAGCCAGTGTGCTGAATTCAGACTTCTAGCCTACTGGAATGTGAGAGAACTAACTTCTCTTTGTTAAAGCTACCCGCTTGTGGTATTGCTGTTATAGCAGCACTAGATGACCAAGACAGGGACCATCTGTCATTTCAGTGTCTTTGACATAGTAGTGGGTTACCATGCTGATTCTTGCAGGGTTTTGATTGGGCCCAATAACAACATAAGAGGCTGGAGCTCTTCATGGAAAGCAGGAAACTTGCTGAGAGTACCAGTACCTCTGCTCCATACCAAGCAGCCTTCTGGCATGCAAATCACCCCACAGCAAGGTGCTCCTTGCTACAGAAATAGTGTAATGCGCTGCATTTCATACTTAATAAAGCCATTTCTCCCTCAACAGCCTGTGAGGTCAGCAGAGTAAGTATTATTACTCCCCTTCTACAGGAGCAATGGTTAAACACTTGGCTGCTAAGATTGGTGGTATGAACCCACTCAGTGGCTCTGCAGGAGAAAGACCTGGCGATTAGCTTCTGTAAAGATTACAGCCAAGAAAACCCAATGGCACACCCATGTTCATCGTAGTATTGTTCACAATAGCAAAAAGATGGAAACAACCTAGGTGCCCATTAACAGATGAATGGAAAACAAACTATGGTACATACACACAATGGAATACTATGCAACAATAAAGAACAATGATGAATTTGCGAAGCATCTCACAACATGGATGAATCTGGAGGACATTATGCTGAGTGAAATAAGTCAATCACAAAAGAAAACCCTATAGGGTAGTTCTGCTTTGTCACATGGGACCCGCTATGAGTCACAATTGACTCGACAACAATAACACCTACACAGCTAAGCTCTGAGAGAAATAGAGACCAACTTAAGACCTGATTTGGGGCAGGGCCAGGAATAGAATAGAATACAAATTTCCTGTCTTTCTGCCTGTTAAAAGTCCTGGGGAGTTCTTGGCACAACAACTAATTCCTCAAGGTACCCCATGATCCAAGAAAGTATCAAGTTGAGAGTATTCTCAGGAGTGTAGAGCAAAGAACTCCTCCAGAGAACAAATAGCGCTAAAACATAGGGAGAAAAAAATAGTCTTGATACCAAAGTCAGAAGTAAGCAAGTTTGTGCTGTGCATTATTCAGAAAAGATAATTCTTTTCTTAATTTTTTTTATTGAATTTTAGGTGAAGGTTTACAGAACAAATAGTTTCTCATTAAACAGTCAGTACACATATTGTTTTATGACATTGGTTAACAACCCCACGACATGTCAACATTCTCCCTTCTCGACCTTGGAGGACTTTTTTTTTTTTTTTTGGAGAAAATATACATAGCCAAACATACACCATTTCAGAAATTAGACGTTCATAAGGCTTAATTATGGTTTAAAAACAAAAGTTTGTTCTGGCATGAAGGAATAATATTTCTGGACAATTATGGCAAAATAAAGACAATCCTCAAAGTGTTTCTGCCCTTATTAATGTTTCCTTTAACAGGCACCAAACAACTATGTAAATATTTATTGTTTTTCTAAAAATACTTTGTAAAATTGAAGTATAAAGATATATAGTGAAATGCATATATCTTAAGCATATATTAATGGAAACACTGGTGGTGTAGTGATTAAGAGCTATGGCTGCTAACCAAAAGGTTGGCAGTTTGATTCCACCAGGGACTCCTTGGAAACCATATGGTGAGTTCTATTTTGTCCTATAGGGTTGCTATGAGTCAGAATTGACTTGATGGCAAACGGGTTTGTTTTTTTTTTTTTTTTTTGTATGTACCTTAATAAAATTTTCCACATATAAACACTCATATCACCATCTCCCAGATCAAGATATAGAGCACACAGCACCCTAAAAAGTTCCATTGTACTTTCCTAGTCAATTTCCCCACCAAAAGGTGATCATTATTCTGACTTCTATAATCACTAATTAATTTTACCTGTTCTTGTATTTCATATAAATGGGATCATATGATATGTACTCTTATGAGTTTGGCTTGTTTCATTCAGCATAGTGTTTGTGAGATTCATCCAAGTTGTGCATGTATTAGTTCTTTCTTTTTCATTGCTGTATAGTATTCCATCAGGTGACTACATACACAATTTTACTTCTTCCTGATGATGAATATTTAGATTGTTCCAGTTTGGGGAAATGATGGATAGTATTACTGTTAATAACCTTGAGCATTTCTTTTAATAAACATATGTACTTATTTCTTTTGGAAATTAAGTATTAATAAATACCACCAAAAAGTATTCCAAAATGATTCTTCCAACAATGTGTGAGAGCTCCAGTTGCTCTACATCCTCACTAACACTTGAAATTCTCAGTCTTTCTAATTTTAGATATTGGTAGTGTAGTAGTATCTCATTATGCTTTAGTTTGCATTTCTCTGAAAAGCAATGATGCTGAACACCTTTTCATATGTTTATTGCTGACTTGGATATACCCTTTTGGAAGAGCTTGTTTAAGTCTTTGCCCATTTTTTATATTGAGTTGCTTATCTTCATTGATGTGTTGGAGCTCTTTATATATTTTGGATATGAGTCTTTTTCCTAGTTAATGTCTTGCCTTTTCACTTTCTTAATGGTGTATTTTAAGGAAGAGAAGCTCTTAATTTTAATAAAGCTCTATTGATCCATCTTTTCCATCATGGTTAGTACTCCTTGTATCCTATTTAAGAAAACCTTGTCTACCCCAAAGTTATGGAGATAATTTCTTTTAAATTTGTTATTGTTTTACCTTTAGCATTTAGGACTATGATCCATCGCAAATTAAGTTTTCTGTACAGTACGAGGAATGGGTCAAGGTTAATTTTTTTCAGTATGAATATCCAATTGGCTCAGTAACATTTATTTAAAAGACCAACCTTTTCCCCTGAACTGCGGTAGCGCCTGTTGTAAATGAAGTGACTATATAGATATAGGTCTGTTTCTGGACTATCTGTTCAATTCTGGTGGTTTCATTGTCTATCATTGCCTCAATACAAACTGTTTTAATTACTATAACTTTATAGTGAGCTCTGAAACCTGGTAGTTTAAGTCCTCTAATTTTGTTCTTTTCTTTCAAAGTAGTCTTGGCAATTCTTTTTCTTGCATTTTCATAAATATTTTAGAGTCAGCTTTTTAGATCTCCAACCAAAAAAACCTGCTTTGATTTTGATTGGGATTGCATTGAATTTATAAATCAAATTTTAGATAATTGACATCTTAATAATATTGAATATTCCAATCTATGAACACAGTATATATCTGCACTGATTTGGAGTAGAGATTTCTCTGAGTGATGTTCAATAGTTTTCAGTATAGTGGTATTGTACATCTTTGTTAGATTTATTTTTAATTAGTTGGCATTTTTGATGCTACTGTAAATAGTATTTTTTAATGTCATTTTCTAATTGTTCATGGCTAGTACATCAAAATACAATTTATTTTATTTACTGTCCTTGTATTCAATAACAATGCTAAAGTCATCCTTTAAACCTAATAATTTGTCTGTAGGTGTTTATTTTGGATTTTTTCTATAAACAATCATATCGTCTATGAATGATGAAAACTTTCTATTCTGCCTTCCTGATATTTACATCTTGTATTTATTTTACTTGCCTATTGCATTGGCTAGGATCTCCAGGTCAATGCTGATAGTTTTTGTTTTCCCCATTCTCTTTGTAAAGGCACACCTGTGTCTTCTGAGAGATGGAACTATTAAGAGGAACAAATGGTTTTCTAAAAAGAGGACAAGAATTGGAAACTGTATCAAGGTTAAATAGGATTCATGCTGGGTTAGGATTAATATAGTTTCACGGAGCTTCATGATGATTGGGGCAAGTACAGGTAAGAAGCTTCAGAGGCTTGTCTTGAAAGGCTGTGCCTCTTTTGAAAGGAATGTTGGTATTTTAGGCCTCACCTCAGGACTGTTAAAAGACTGTGTTCAGTAAAGCAATTGATCAAAGCACAGGTGGGACTCCTACAAGACAAAAGAGGGAACCCAGGAGGGAACTTCAAAAAAAGTAAAAAAAAAAGAACTCAGACAATGAGTGCATCAGCCAAAGAAAAATGTGGCCATTCAGCATTAGAAGATGCCCTTAGAGGGCCATACCATCACTCCACAGATGTTCCCCCAGAATGTTTCTAAAGCACGTGTGTGCACATGCACACACATACACACACACACAGACACACACACCTCCCACAAATTATGAAGATGGCTTTTAAATACATTGCAACTCAAAGAATGAACCAAGTCAGAGTTGAACAGTTTTGAGATACACACATATGTGTGCTTTGAGAAAAGCATCTGTGACAAAGTACTGCTTCCAGGAATATCTGATCCTCACTTCTTGGACTGTATGTAACTAGTCATGGCAAACATTATTTGCAATGAGTATTTGTTCTTCTTAACTTATAAAATTAGGAAGCAAGATCCTGATGGAGGGACTGCTGGTAGGCCTAGTCAATAATCCTATCTCCTAATTAAATGTGAACCTGATCTATCAGTCAAGCAATACTTCTCACGCTTAAGGGGCTTTTTAAAAGTTTTTCCTTAATTACAGTAACCATAGATGTCCAGGTCTGTTGAAGTGTCTCTGGGGCAAGTGATATAAATGTAAATTTCTTCTATCTTTAATTTGTGAAGACTCTTGAAGTGTTTTGAGTCTTGTTCTAACCGTTAAAATTTTAAGGCTACGCCTTAAAAAAAATAAAAGTGAAATTAAGTTTAATAATACATTTCATTTAATTCAATATATCCAAAATATTATCATTTTAACATATAATCAATATAAAAATCATTAATGAGGTATTTTATTTTTTAAATTACTATGGCTTTGAAACCTGGTGTGTATTTCATAGAGCACATCTCAGTTTGGACCAGCCACATATCGAGTGCTCGATGGCCCCATATGGCTAGAGGCTACTGCATTGAACAGTACAGGTCTCGATAGCGAGTAAAAGTAAGAACCATATTTTCCTCAGTAGAGATGGTAGAGGTGCATTCTTCATTTATTCCATCTGATGACAGATTGCCAGATACAACTTCTTGTTAAATTCCACTACAAGCAAACAGAAGCATTGGAAGCAGAAGGACCGCAGAACTTGCTAACATCTAAGGAATCTTACTGGTTCTCTCACCAGTAATCAGCACCCACCTTTGGTTAAAATGAAGATCTTATTAGGGTTGATAGAAGGATTTTATCCCTCCATGTGTTGACAGCAATCTCTGAAATGATAAGAACTAGATTCTTTGTAGCTGTGCTTTGTTTTGGGGTGGCTCATACAAGTATTTCCAATAGATTCAGATTCCTTAGCACACCATCAGGCACTGCTGACAATTTAGAACATAGTGCAAAATTATGTGGCCACGCATTACCTCTTTTCAGCTTCTTGGAATGAACATTTCCTTGAGACTCAAAGCCAGTCAACTGGGTGCAAAGACTTGTTTTCAGCAAGAGTTTGTCAAGGAGTCAACATGACAAAGAGCCTCAGGTACATTTAATTTACCAGGAGGTATCTATCTGCAGGGCCAGAAGCCCCTGGGTGGTGCAAACGGTTAACTGACTTGGCTGCTAACTGAAAGGACGGAGGTTCAAGTCTACCCAGAGGCATCTCGGAAGAAAAGCCTGGTGATCTACTTCTGAAAAATCAGCCATTAAAAACCCTGCGGAGCACAGTTCTACTCTGACACACATGGGGTTGCCATGAGTTGGAATCAACTTGACGATAACTATTGTTATTTTATCTCAAGGGGCATCTAGACGGTGTCATTGAAGCCTTCCAGAAGGAAACAGGTAAGGATGGAGTATCTCTATCACACCTACATAAACCAAAACAAAAAAAATTGCCATTGAGTAGATTCTGACTCATAGTGACTCTATAGGACAGAGCAGAACTGCTCCATAGGGTTTCCAAGGAACAGCTGGTGGATTTGAACTGCCAACCTTTTGGTTAGCAGCCAAACTCTTAACCACTGTGCCACCAGGACTCCATTGCACCCACATAGGTATTTGTAATTTGTTTAAATGAGCACTGGTGGTGCAGTGGTTAAAGTGCTCGGCTGCTAACTGAAAGGCGGGTGGTTTGAACCCTCCAGCTGCTCCATGGGAGAAAGATGTGATAGTTTGCTTCAGTAAAGATTACAGCATTGGACACCCTATGGGGCAGTTCTACTCTGTCCTGTAAGATTGCTACGAGTTGGAATCAACTCCACAGCAACTGGTTTTTTTAATTTGTCTTAGGCAGGGGGTAAAAAGAACTGTGTTTTGTGATTATATTGATAGTGTGGCTTCCCTTGCCTTGTTCAGAATATAGTTAGAATATGGTTAAGGATCCTGACATACTTGGGGAAGGCCTGTCTTAATCATCACTCTTGTCCACCGCCATGCTCTCAGAACCGCCCCCCGTATCTTTAGATATCGTAGGAAAGTCTCCATAGATTAGAAGCATGGGCAACTGTGCTGTGGCTCACTGTATAAAGGCTGCCAGCACCGGACAATTTTTTAAGAAGTCTCTGATAACATCTTATCTCAATTTCCCACTAGTTTTCTTACAGTCACACAAAAGCTTTTCCCAGAATTAGAGTCTGGCCTTATTTGTTCCCCAGAAATCTCAACTCTTGTGGAAATGTGTTTAGCATTTAGCTTCAGAGAATCAAAAATTCAGAGTCAGGACGGTGAGGGTCTGTGCATAACCACCTCCTTGCTGGGCTTCAGTTCTGGGTGGTCCCTCTCTGAGTTCTTGTCTGCTAGAAAGTATTCACCCTAAGACTTTGAAATGTGGATGCCAAATAATCTTGAAAATCAGCAGTTGTAAGATTAAAATTGGCCCCCAAGCTCCCCCTCTAACTTCTTCCTGAACATGTGTACCGCATAATTTAATATAAGATGTGTACCTGGCTTCTTGTGTACAATCAAAGTATTTTGGAGGTCAAAAACCAGAGAAACTGATCTTTTAAAACAGGCCTTCCACATATTACATAGCAAAACTTGACATTCATGTTTCTTGGGAGAGACACACTAAAAGCACCCACCGTTCAGTGTCATTTCTTGAAAGCTAATCTTTGTAGGATCTGCCTTTCCATTGTGCTGTTTTGAACAAGGTTTTGAACAGCAGAGGGTAGGGAGAAGCGGTTTAGACTTCTTCTCATGCTGTCATGATTGACAGCTGCTACAAAAATATGTTTGCAACCGTACTGGTGTTTATGCTTATAAGTTACATGGTACTGATTACAGATATGAATCAACTCAGAAACATTCTCATATTTGTATTCCATTGCAATGATCAAAGTATAAGAGTATAAAAACCATTGGGGGTGTTACTGACCCCCACCCAAAACCAAGTGTTCCCATTCGCTATGTGTTATGGATTGAATTCCGTCCCCCTAAAATATGTATTGAAGTCCTGGCCCCTGTACCTGTGGATGTGATCCTGTTTGGAAGTAGGGTTTTTCTTTTGTTATGTTAGTGAGTGTCTTAGTCATCCAGTGCTGCTATAACAAAAATACCACAAGTGGATGGTTTTAACGAAGAGAAGTTTATTTCCTCACAGTTAAAGTAGGCTAAAAGTCCAAATTCAGGGCATCAGCTCCAGCGGAAGGCTTTCTCTCTCTGCTGGCCTTCTTCTCTTCAGTGTTCCCCAAGACTAGGAGCTTCTCTGCACAGGGACCCCGGTCCAAAGGACGCGCTCTGCTCCCAGCACTGCTTTCTTGATGGTATGAGGTCCCCAACTCTCTCCTTGCTTCCCGTTCCTTTTATCTCTTGAGAGATAAAAGGTGGTGCAAGCCACACCCCAGGGAAACTCCCTTCTCATCGAATCAGGGATGTGACCTGGGTAAAGATGGTGTTAAAATCCCACCCTAATCCTCTTTAACATAAAATTACAATCACAAAATGGAGGCCAACCACACAATTCTGGGAATCATGGCCCAGCCAAATTGATACACACATTTTTGGGGGGACAAAATTCAAACTATGACAGTGAGGTCATACCAGAATAGGGTGGGTCCTAATGACTTATAAATTATTTTTAAAAAAGCAAAATAGACCAGACACACACACAGAGGGAACATGTAATATGAAGACAGGCATATATAGTAGACAGATCTACAAGCCCAAACGCCAAGGATTGCAGGCAGCTACTAGGAGCTGAAATAGATAAAAGGACCTCCCCCTAGAACCATGCCCTGAATTCAGACTTCTAGCCTCCTAAACTGTGAAAAAATAAATTTCAGTTCTTTAAAGCTACCCACTTGTGGTATTTTTTATTACAGTAGCACTAGGCAACTGAGACATCACGGCCACATAACAGTCACATCCAGTGTTCCTCAAATAATTCCACATCTCTCTGCTGTATTTTTTTTTCCCTGAAAGGAAGATCCCCAGGCTTTGGGAAGGACCCCTGTCTGGGGCACCAGCAACATCTTAGTCTTCTCTGGGAATTGCAGAAAAGCTGCAGCAAAAAACAAGTGTGAGCTTTCAAGTGGATTAAACCTTACAAGATGCTGAACATTCTTATGAATCTGAGCATGAAGAATAGATTTTAATGTTCCATGTCCTATTCTTTACCACATCAGGTTATCTTCATCGATCTATCACCAGTAAGCTTTCTTTCACTGTGCAATAAGGAATTCCCCAGCCTTCTGGACTTCTGTGAGGACAATGGGCTGCTTACACCCTCTCTTGGGACAATCAAAGCTGGACATAAACCTCTGGGCCCAGCTCTGTCCATGGATCTGCAAATTCCTGATGACTGTCCCCATCCCCCCAGGTTCTATAAACTATAGTTTCTGGTTTGGGTTCCCAAAACAAAAGTTGTGGTCATATTCAACACTGAAAATTCCCTATAGGAATTGTCATAGTTTCTTAGCCTTTCAGAAAAGAAATAAATTAAAAATACATTTTTTAATATTCCCCATCATTGCTGAGGAGCCCTGGTATCCCAGTGGTTAAGAGCTTGGCTGCTAATCAAAAAAGGTTGGCAGTTCAAATCCACCAGCCACTCCTTGGAAACCCCATGGGGCAGTTCTTCTCTGTCCTATAGGGTCGCTATGAATCGGAATCGAATCCACGGCAACTGGTTTGGTTTCGTTTTCATCGTTCCCCATGGCTCCTCAGATTCGCTATGCACAGCTCCTGCCTAGTTTTCAGAGTCCCCTTGTTTCAGATGCTTTGTCTGCGAGGCCTGCACAGAGCATCTCTCCCTGTATTTCAGAAAAGCCAGGTGACCCCTTGAGAAGTTCAGTGCCACTATGGCTGTATAGCACATGTGATGAATGATATGTGGGCGAGAGGTATCCTTCTTTGTTTTAGGGACTGAAGGCTTTATGGTAGCAATAAAGAATAGCCAATAGCTCTGCCTTAGTCAAATGCTTGGAGCTGTTGAACACATACTCCCGAAACACTGTACCTTTAATATCGTTTATCATATTCTTAATAATCTGTGTTTCAAACTTAAATTCTGTTACTGTAAGCATCTAAGCACTGCCTTCCAGATAGTTGATAGCTTTGCTATGTTAACACCACAGAGGCTTTTTTGGCTTCTAGCCAAACTATACCAGTATCACAATCTACATGCATACATAATACAGTGAAACCTATGAGAGCTGGAACTTGACGGGACTGCATTGTTTTTCCAGCTCTTGGGAGTTTTCCGCCTTTGACAGGGTGTGGTCTTACCAGGTTTCTATCACCTGTTATAGTGGAAAATATTTGAGTTTTCCTTCTCTGACAGGTTTCCACCTCACACAGGTTCTGGCTTTCGCAGGTTTTACTGTACATATGTATGTTTATCATATATGCTGTTGCTGTTATTAGCTGCCATCGAGTTGGCCCCAGACTCATGGTGACCCCATTCGCAATGGAACAAAGTGCTGCCTGGTCCTGAGTCATCCCTGTGATCCACTTCAGATCCGACTGTTGTGATCCAGAAGGTTGTCATTTGTTGGTATTCAGAAGTAGACCATCAGGCCTTTTTTCCTAGTCCATCTTAGTCTGGAAGCTCCACTGAAACCAGTTCAGCAACATAGCGACACACAAGTCTCCACTGACAGACAGGTAGTGGCTGCACGTGAGGTACATTGGCCTAGAATTGAACCAGGGTCTCCGGCGTGGAAGGCAAGAATTCCACCCCTGAATCACCACTGTGCCTTATATACATATTAGTAATTTTTAATTTTCAAATAGAGAGCACATGCCTACAGCACAATATCCAACTATTAGCAGGCTTATCACTTGTACATTTCTGCCGGTGTAGGGGAGTTTTAGAGGTAGTAGTGACGTTTGAGTCTCAGTTTTTATTGCAGCTTTTCTCATATTCATACTGCAAACAACTACTGCCATTATATAGAAGATGAGAATATGTGTCCTGAAAAAAATTTTTTCTAAAAATTAAAAGAAAATGATCAGATTGCTTTTTGTAAAGTATGCACAACAAATTTGAAACATAATTTCCTATTGATCTTTGAAAAATAAAACATTTTCTCTTACCTTGTCCTGTGTAGTATCCTTTGGCACATAGATTGAAAGAGTACAGCAACAAACTTCCCACCATTTCCCACCATACATTATTCAAATGTGTAAAAATTTCCCCATATTCGTCCCCCGTGTGTTTGCTTTTGCATTACTGGAAGATGAGTGTCTCAGTTACCTAGTGCTTCTATAACAAAAAATACTGCATGTGGTTGGTTTTAAAGAACAGGGATTTATTGTCTCTTGGTTTTGGAGGCTAGGAGTCTGAATTCAGGGCTTTGGTAGAACTAGGTTCTCTCTCTCTCTCTGTGGGCTCTAGGAAAGATCCTTGTGTCTTTCTGCTTCTGTAGCTCCTGATGTTTCTTGGCATTCCTTGGCTCCTTGTAGATGTATCTTCACTTGGCATCTGTCTTCCCCTGTGTGTGTCTCTGTCTATTCTTCTCTTTTTATAAGGCACTACTCAAAAGTGATTAGGTTTAGGACCCACCCTACTCTGGTACGACCACATTAACATAACAAAAGAAAACCTCGATTTCCAAAAAGGATCATCTTTACAGATACAGAAGTTAGGACTTCAACATAACTTTTTGGGAATGCAATTCAATCTGTAACAGTGAGGTCTGGGGATCAATCAGGGTGGCCCAGTGGAATTATCAGATGAGCTATCCATACATCCTCTAATGCAGAGGGAAGGGGAGTAGGCTCAGATTACACACCCATTGAAGCAAAACTAAAACAGAAATTGAGAGGTATACCTCTCCTTCTAATAACCATGCTAATTACTATAAAAATAGTACATCTTTATGAGTCTGCTCTAGAGTATTAGGAAAGGTCTCCTCAACCATGGCCTTAGAAATAAAGAAACATTCAAGCCATTTTAAATCAATAAAGTGCTTCTCATCTAATATCCTCAAATAAGATCCACCTCCCCAACTTCTAAAGGTCTATTTGCTTCAGTTTTCTTTGTAGAGATTTGAATCTCTTTTGAGCTATACAATAAGTCCAGAGATAACCCACCCAGAAAGCTTCTTTCTTAAATACTATAGGAAAGATCAATATTATACCATCTGACTGTTAGCAAGACTTACTACACTGATAACAAGCTTATTGGTGTATTAAGTGGTTAATAGGACATACTTTTGGAATTACTCTATCCATGATGGTGCTAAGAAACCTTTATTCATTATTTGCTGAGATCAAAGGGTACTATACTCACATACTGACAAGGTACCCCTACATCTTGTTGACAAAACATATTAATTAAAATTATTGCCCTCCACCCCTCAAAAAAGTTGATGAAAAGTGGTACTTAGGAGAACAGAAATGAGTCTCTTGGGAGTTTTTTTTAACCCTTCTCACCAATTGTCTTGGAGACTTCAGGAGAAAGTTGATGGGTTGCTGTACCAGCATCTATAGAATCAAGTTTTTTCCTCCCAAGATTGTATCTAAGTGAGTGGTATTTATGCTGATGAATTGCTTTGTTTTGTTTTAGGCGTCATTCTCTTTTTGGGGGGTAGATTCTAATTTTTTAGTGATATGTGTGGGTACATTTTGTATTACTAGCAATGGCCTAAATCATCAAAGTCGACTGGCATGTTGAGTATGACTTTGTTAGAATTTTATGCTTTTAAAAAATACAGTACATTGTTGTATTCTGTATAGTAATTTATTTTAAAATACTTCAGTTTAAATTGTTGTTGTTAGTTGCTGTTGAGTTGATTCCAACTCATGGTGACCCAATGTGTGCAGAATAAAACTGCTCCACAGAGTTCTCAAAGCTGTGACCTTCGGAAGCAGATTGCCAGGCCTGTCTTCCGAGGTGCCTCTGGGTGGATTCAAACCACCAACCTTTCAGCTAGTAGTTGAGTGCTTAACCGTTTGTGCCACCCAGGGACTCCTTTAGTTTAAATAGTATGGTATAAATCCATGTGCGGGTTAACCTTAATCTATACCTTAAAGAAGGTTAGTCTGCATTTGGAGGAAACTAATCAGAAATCCACAGGTTCTTCAAATACTGTGATCTAAGTCTACACCAGAGATAAGACATGCTAGAAATAATTTTTTATTAATGAATGAATGATGTTCTAGATACTTGGCTGGAGAAAAAGATTTTACAAGACTCCAGCAAGCCCTGCAGCCGAACACCTTCAGAGGGCATCCTTAGGTTGAGAGTTCCCTTTGGTCCTGTTTTCCTTCATAAATAGCGGACCCTGCCTTCCCCATCTGACTAGAAGCCTTCACAAAATCATGACACCAGTCTTGGACTGAAGTTTCCGTGTAGTTGAAGTGCCTAAGGACAGGGAACAGGACTTTACCACGCTCACTCAAAAGGCTACAGGAGTGTTCTGTGCCTGAATGAAGAAATGTTGTTACCTATGGCAAAGGTTGGCCAGAGACTAGCTTTTATTGAAATTTACCACCTGATAGCAATATTGGGGGAGACGAGACCAGTAGCTCTTATCCCCTCTAATTACCACAGGCTACTAATATTTCCAAAAGGATCTAACAGCTGATGAATGATAACGTTGGCTAGGTGCATTGACATTATGTGTTTCTGGGTCCATTTGCATTACTCAGCACAAAGTTCTCTAGAATGACTTCTATGGCAATTGAAATGGAGGTAGAGGAATTTAAGCTATTTAGAGAAGTGTGCACAGTAGCAGTTCCTACCATCATTCACCCTGTCCCTCTCTGGAGTGCTAAAAAAGAAAAATGTCCCAGTTGCACTAATCAGAAAAGTTTAACTTAGAGTGTCATTCCTCCTAACAGCAGAGTTGCTCCAGGGAGGAGGATATTTTTAGAAACGTTGCTAACCTGGATTCCCTCTGTCCTTTCTGCAGCATAGCTACTTGCTGGTTTATTGAATCTTCTCTTGTTTGAAGGGCAGACAGCATGCTGTTCTGATTAGTTTTCTCTCGCTGTGAAGCAGAACCAGGGGTCGGCATGCTCCTGTTTTGTTTTGTTTTTTTTTTTCAGGCTCTGGTAATAAAGGGAGAAGTCACTCCATAGCTCCAAAGGAAACAGGTGCCTTCTGGTATAGTTCATAGAGCAACAAAAAACACTTTTTTGGAATAGGTAACTGTTTTACAATTAAAGAACTAGGACATCAGGATGGAGCTCTGCACATCAGCTCTGTGCCTAGAGATAAAAGAAATGTTCAACTCCTTTGTGGCCCACCGCATTCACAAAAGGCTTTAATTACCCTTAGAACAATGACAACTCCCAGATCTAGTCTTGCCAGCCTGGAACTAACACCTGAACCTTAGACAGTTCTATGCAGCTGTCTACTGGATCCAGTGACTCACATATGTTCATTAATCTCTCCCACAAACCTGTCTCTTGTTGCTACTCCTCCTCCTGCATCTACCCCAGTGTATCCTCATCTCATCTACCACTCAAAGCCCTGAGTGTCCATATTTCTGAAACATGAAGGGCTTAATTCAACAGAACTTTGCTTTTCACTCATAGTGGGGGAGAAGGAAAATGACCTCTCTCTACCATTCAAGGGCCCAGGCTGAGACATGCCGTTTTCACATGCAGTTTCTTAGGTCCCTTTGGGCATGAACATGGAGGCAACAGACAGAGGCAGAGGGAGTAGATTTGGTCCACAGCCCATGGTTTGCCAACTCCTGCTCTAGAATGTCAGCTCCATGAGATCAGAGGCCTTACTGGTCTTGTTCACTCTCTGTCTCCTATTTGTGCAAAAGTACTTGACCTTCATGGGGAAGGAAGAATCTTCATATCGTATTTGAACTGGAATCTGCTAGAGGGGCTTTTTATTTCAAGCAGTCTGCAGAAAGAAAAATCTTCACTTGAATATGATGTTTTCTTTTTAATGAAAGAAACCACTCGTAGTATGTAAAGTAGTAGGTTAATAAATATTAGGCGCGTGGGTTAAAGAGAGTTACGGGTTAGTTGATATAAGACTTGGTGAATGTATTTAAGGGTTGTGACAAAATCAATTACCCATAACAAATATATTTAATGGCTTAAAAGAATAACTAGAATTTCCTAAAATAAATGTTAAACAAGTTTTGTAGTCATAACAAATGTATGGTTAACGTCCACAGTCCTGTGTAAGTAAATGACGTTTTTGTAGTTAAAATAGTTGAATATCATGGAGAACCACAACTTGCTTCTTAACTTCCTGGGACTGTTGGTGGGGGAAAGAGAGAGATTCTGAACAAGAGAGACATATTTAACCAAGCCTCATTATGTATCAGTAGATATTAAAAAGGGAAATGTAATTATGGAAAAAGTAACAGAATATGACCTCCATTTCTGGTAATAGCAATCTAGAGTCTCTGGCCAACTTTTCTTCTACAAACAACTACAAATATTGGAAACATCATGTTTTTTAAAAAAGCTCCTTAAAAGCTTTAAAGAGTTGACAAGTATATTAGTCATTAGGGATGTTTACCAACATTTCAAGTTATCCTCCTTCTGGGCATTGTACTTTCCCATCCTTTTGAAGATAATATGGCCATGTGACTTGCTTTGGACAGTAAAATATGAGCAGAGGTAACTGATTTGTATTATTCTTGGCAGACTTTTAATGTGTGATTCACCATGATCCCTTCCCTGACAATCAGCAACATTCCAGGTGACCATACTTCTGCCAGCCTGCATGGATCTCTGAGTGAGGAAGCTGTGGAGCATGGCACCTGCCAATTTGACATGGAGATGTATCTTATCAAGAATATACCTCTGTTGTTTTAATCACTGATCTTAGAAGGTTTTGTTATTGCAGCATCCACTGGCCTATCCTGACTTATATATTAAGATTACAAGAAGACTCAATATTGTTCAAATGTAATTTTTCCTCAAATTTATCTATAGATTTTGTAATTCCAATCAAACCCCCAACAAGATATTTGTGCTATTCGACAAGATGACTCTAAGACTTTTATGGAAGTTGCTAAGATCCTGAAATGGTCAAGAACAGGGTGGTGAATTTGGTCTACCAGAAGTCAGGCTAATTATAAAGTTATGGTAATTAAGACAATGTGGTATTGGTACAGGCGTAGATAGACTGATGAAACAGTAGAAAGCCCTTAAATAAATGTCTTAATATATGGGCACTGAAACATGACAGAAGTGCCGAAGTGTCACTGCAGATTAGTGGAACAAGGTCAGTCTTCACAATAAACGGTGCTGAGACAACTGGATTTTGATGCAAATAAAAATGGAATTGCACTCCTACCTTATACTATGCACAAAATCAATTCCATGTAGAAGCCAAAGTTATAAAAGGTAGAGGATGATTCTTTAAGAGGTAAAAAATTAATAATAATAAACAAAAAATTGATAAATTGGACCACTTTAAAATTAAAAACTTCAGTTCCTCAAAAAACACCGTAAAGAGAATAATAAGACAAGTCATGGATAGAGAAAAGAATCGTGTTACATAAAACCAACAAAATGCCAGTATTCAGAATATATGGAAAACTTCTACAAGTTAATAAGAAAAAAGAGACAAACCATTAGAAAAACAGTCAAAAATCATGAGCAAGTACTTCACATCAAGGAGACCTAAACTGACAACCCCACTGCTGTAGAATTGATTCCAACTCATGACGACCCAATGTGTTATAGAGTAGTACTGCTCCATAGGGTTTTCTTGGCTATAATTTTTATGGAGGAGCCCTGGTGGCACAATGGTTAAGTGCTTGGCTACTAACTGAAAGGTCAGAGATTCAAAACAACCAGCCACTCTGCGGGTGAAAAGACCTAACGCTTTGCTCCTGTAAAGATTACAGCCTAGGAACCCTATGGGGCGATTCGACTCTGTCCTATAGGGTCGCTATGAATCAGAATCGACTAGACAACACACAACAACATCAGTCTTTATAGAAGCAGATCACCAGGCCTTTCTTCCATGGTGCTGTGGAATAAACAGTCTAGCACTTAAATGGGTGAGTTCCAATGTTTTGCTTAGCAGACAAGCTCAAACCATTTGCACCACCAAGGGACCTAAATAGACAATAAGTACATGAAAAAGTGCTCAACATTATTAGTCATCGGGGAAATGCATATTAAATCCACAGGTGATAACATTGCATACCTTCCTGACTGGCAAAACTAAAATGTCTTACACTACCAAGTGGTGGCCAGGATAAACCAGTAAAAAAAAAAAAACAAAAAACAGTTGCAGTCAAAGTTAATTCCAACTCATGGCAACTCTATGTGTATCAAAATAGACCTATGCTCCATGAAGTCTTTTGTGTGTGTGTGTGTGTGTTTTAATTCTACTTCAGGTGAAGGCTTACAGAACAAAATAGTTTCTCATTTAACAGTTACTACAAATGTTGCCCTATGACAATGGTTAACAATCTCACAACACATCAACAATAT
>NW_004444077.1:4694287-4713163 GCF_000243295.1 Trichechus manatus latirostris
TCTCACTCCATTTCATGCTTGGCTGAGTTCTTTATCTCTTCATTTGATGTTTTAGGGTTTTAGGATTTTTGTATTCTCGGTTCAGCTTAGTTTTTCGGATCTTTGCTGTGGAGGCACGGCGTGGTGCTTCTGCCCAGAGCGCCATTTTGCCGGAACTTTTCGCTCCATAAGGTTTTTAATGGCTGATTTTTTTGGAAGTAGATCAAAGGCCTTTCTTCAGAGGTGTCTCTAGGTGGACTCAAACCTTCAACCTTTCAGTTAACAGCTGAACATGTTAACCATTTATACCACCCAGCGACTCCTGTGGCAAGGATATCAAAACAAAACAAACCCACTGCTGTCGAGTTGATTCCGACTCATAGCGACCCTATAGGACAGCGTAGAACTGCCCCAGCTGAGCTGAGCTATTAACCACTATGCCACCAGGGCTCCATGGCAAGGATAGGGAATATAAATTGATACAACCACTTTGAAAAACAATTGGGCATCATCTAGTAAATTTGAAGAAGAACATACCCTAAGACCCAACAACTCCAATCCTCAGTATATCCCTTAGGAAAACACACACCTGTGCACCAGGAGACATGAGTGTTTATAGCAGAAAAAAATACACACAGTATAATTCCTTTACATCAAATTCAAAAGCAGGCAAAACCAAATTATATTATTTAGATTGCATACATTGGTCAAGAAATTATAAATAAAAGCAAGGAAATGATTATTACCAAATTCAGGGTAGTGGTTTAACTCTGTGGGGCAGAAAGTTTTGTGAAGGGAAAGGGATACAGGAGGGGCTTCTGGAGTGTTGGCAGTGTTATCGAACCCAGGAAGGTTCGTCCTTTTCTGGCACACTCAGACCTACCAATAATCTGAACACTGGTCCTTGAAAAAGAGAAAGCAACTTTATTGCAACGCGCAGAGCAAGAAGCCGGGAGGAAGTTCATCAGATCGGACTCCCCGAGCTACGGGGAAACAGGGTTTATATGTGATTCAGGCAGCAAGATGGCGGCCACGCACGCATACTGGGGAGGGAAAATTCTAGAAGGTGGTTAGGAAACAGGAGGTGACGTGGTTCTGGTCAGACCTCGCACTTTGGAATAGGGTCCAGGTGACGATTTTCCTTCTGATTCATTCCACCTGTTGCTGCATCCTCTGCTGAGGTCAATTAGCAGTCTTAGCTGGCCCTTCTGCACATGCAGGATGGGCCAAATCTGGCTTAGGCAAGTTTAAGGACTAATGGAAATTTACTGGCATTCGCAGGGTCAGGTGACAGAAGTATTTTCTTTCTTACCTACAGTGGTAGTTACATGGGCATTTACTTTACAATTATCCATAAACTCTACATATATAGTTTGTGCACTATTTTGTACGTGTTGTATTTCACCATTGAAAAAAGAAGTAGAGCATTTAATGTTTTAAATTTAAGTAAGACCTTTGTCACACTAGCCTGTCTTCTAACAGTGCTTCTTTTTCACTGTTTTCCTGTGGTCGTAGAATGTAAATACTGTCCATAGTCATTATTCATGGATTTTATATTTGTGAATTCACCTACTTGTTAAAGTGTATTTGTAACCCTGAAGTCTATACTCACAGCACTTTTGTGGACAGATACAGAAGAGCAAAAAAATTGAGTTAACCAAGGCTCACATTTCCAACTGAAATTGAACAAAGTGATACTGCCTTCATGTTTCAGCTCTCATATCGTACACAAATGCCCTTTGCACAGTGTATTTAGTGCCACTTTTTTCACATTTTTGTGGCTTTTTGGTGATTTTGCTGTTTAAAATGGCCCCAAAGTGTAGTGCTGAAATACTTTCTGGCGTCCTAAATGCAAGAAGACTGTGATGTACCTTACAGAGGAAATATGCAGGTCTGATAAACTTCATTTAGGCATGAGTTATAGTGCTGTTGGCCATGATATCAGTGTTAATGAATCAGTACTATATACTAAATAAGAGATCTTTAAATGGAAACACACATAAAACAAGGTTATGTATTGATCTGTTGATGAAAATGTTATGACCAGAGGCTTGCAGGAACCTAATTCTATATTTCCCTCGGAGCAGTGGTTCAGTATTTGCTAATTCAGTGTTAGCAATGACTTTATAGACCATAACTGCCATGAATAACAAAAATCAACTGTATTCCTTTATCTTTCTTATTTCATGAGAAGCGCAATAATAGTCCAGCACTTGAATTCTCAAAATACTTATTTCAAAAAAAAATAATTTTCTCTCACCAAATATCATGGTAAGATACACCCACTCCTCACTTAGCAGCTAACTCATTATCTGACATTTTGCATTTACGACAATAGTAAAAAATCTACTATTCAGCTATTTTACAAATTCACGACATACGTCTGGTGGTAACAAACACCGAGGTGCAAAGTGAGAGTAACACTGGCTGTGATGGTTAAAGTAATGTGTCAACTTGGCTGGGCTGTGATTCTCAGTGGTTTGGCAGTTATGTAATGATGCAGTTTGGCAATTATGCAATGATGTAGTCATCCTCCATTTTGTGATCTGATGTGGTCATCCTCCATTTTCTCATAATGCCAATTTGTGCGTAACGACCTGGTCTTTGGAACCTAACCATGTCAATAAGTGAGGAGTGGGTGTAATTTCTTCTGATTTTTTCAAAGACTCATTCATGGTTTGAATTTATCATTTAATTCCGTGCAGAGCAGGTGTTAAAATTTGTTGAATGAATGCATATCATGCACACGCAATCATTTTCAATAAGAAGAGTCTATTTCTTTTGTTTTGTTTTGTTTTGTTTTTTTGGCTAGGAAATTTCCCCCTCAATTTTAAGTAGCAGCTATAGCTACCCTCTAAAAGTTGTTGAAAGTACTAGAGACCAGATTCTCATGAAGAGGAAGGAAGTGGATTTTTCAAGCTTCAAACAGATAAAGCTGAAGAAATTCTAAGCAAGATTCCGGGAAGGCCAAAAAAGAGCTACATTAAGATCCTGTTCTAGGGCTCTCTCAAAGTCAAGGTCCTGATCAAATTCCAGAGATTAACCCTGAACTCTGTGTTCTTTGCACAGTATTATGGAACACTTTCCTACTTGTTTAGGCATTACTTTTTCATGTTTGTACTTGACCTCTTCTGCAAGAGGAATTACCTGAGAACAGGGGCACACAAATTTGATTTGTGGCCAAATTTGATGAAAAAGATGAAGTTCTAAAGAAAGGGTGGCATGAAGTCAAAGACTCTCTCCCTTCTTTGTAGAAAAAGATAACTTTGATTATATAGCTTTTGAGCTAAAATAAACTTTTGTAAAGATTAAAAAAAAAAAAGATTCTGGGAAGGGTTGATTGTGAGCACTAGGTTTGATTTTAGTACTCTTAATATAACACAATGTGAACAATTTCGTTTAGAGCTAAGTAATAGTCAAAAATTTTTCCTGCTGAGTAACCAGCATGATTTTTTTTTCAATTTTGACAAGAATTATGTAATGTACTATCTCAAATTTTGCTGTAAGTTGCTAGGAAGCAGCTTCAGGCCTCAACTATATCAATTAAGAAAACCTTTACTGTCTGTAACTGGATTCTATTTCTTGTCTCCAGCTGATGCTCCTATTCTGATTTATAACTCCTTGGTCCTGCTTAGTATTGCTCATTTGTGGTTTACTATTTGTCTTAGTCTGGGTTCTCTAGAGGAGTAAAACTAGTGAGACTATATAAATCTGTACTAAGTCACTATAAAACTAGTGAAACTATGTGTAGAGAGATTTACTTCAAGGAAATGGCTTATACAACTGTGAGGGCTAGCAAGTCCCAAATCCATAGGTCAGGTGGTAGGCTGGAGACCTCTACTGGATCACAGGATTGCAGAGTACAAGGTTGAGAGAGCCTGAGCTTTGCCAGAACATCCATTTGTATACTGGGGGCAGGCCACACCCCCAAGGAAACTCCCCTTTCAGCTGATTGGCTGATCACATCATGGAAGATGACTGTATTATATTACATTGTAGAAGAGCAACCAGTACAGTATCTGCCACACCACTGAGAATCAGAGCCTAGCCAAGCTGACACATAATATTAACTATCAAACCATTATATTGTATGTTTTTCTATAAGATATCTGATTCCTTATTAAAACAAGATAAGGTACCAAGAAGAGAGGGAGAGGGTGAGAAAGGAAGGTAGAAGATATAAACCTGGAAGAGGAAGCCATGACCAAAAGCTTCAGCATGGTTTCTTTAAGTAACAAGTTATGGTGGACAAAGTTAATTTCCTTCTTTATTAAAAGAGATTAGACCAATATATAAGGAATGTAAGGACTTAGTGCTCCTCTGTTTGTGCAAGGCCCTATGTGAAACCCCATGGTATCCTTTTAGTCAGCATGGAGAAATCTGTACTGAAAGCAAAGCACCAGGGAGATTCACGACTGCCTGAACGGCCTTACACTGAGAAGGAGACCGAGAGAACTGCTGAGCAGCAGGACTCTGTGCGTGGGCTCAGGCCCTGGCGTCAGGTGTCAGGTTCACTATTTTCATCAGTCCCATGGGTGACTAGATGGCCTAGACAGTGTACTCTTCAGAGATGCTATTTCAGTATATCATAATCTGGATGAGGCATGGACTTTGGAGCTGAAAAGTTCTGGCTTCGAATTCTACCTCTGCCTATGCATTAGTGTGTCATGTTGGGCAAGTCATTGATGAGCCTTACTTTCACAACCTACACAATAGGGATGATAATACCTTCAGGCTTGTTATGAAAATTAAAGGCAATATAGAAAGCACCTGGTAAGTAGTAGCTGCTCAATAAATCTTGAATATATTTGATTGCATATTTAGAGTTAAAAAGGATTAGTCAGGCTGGAGGGATGAATCAAATCTAACAAAAGACTATGCAATGGTTTAATTTTTAATTTTGGTTTACAGAAATTTTTAATTTGGTTAAAAAACAAATAAGTGAGCAAAAATAAATTGCAAAAGTCCAGGGAAGGGAAAGACATGGCTTAGCCAAGACAAATCTTGTGAAGAGACAGGGGCTTTTAGTCAAAAGCAAACTCTCTGCGTGTCAGTTGTGCAACCTGGCACCACCTCAACAGCATCAGCTGGCGATTAGTCTCCCCTAGCAATCTCTCAGGGCAATGTTCCAATGGTGAAGCCCAGGAACCAACTGTAGTAATTACAGCTCGTCCAGCACAGCAACCGGAAGGCATTTGCTAGGTTGTATCTCTCTCAGTTCGTTTTGCTTCTGAATCCATCTCTTCACTGCTTTGAGCACATCTGGGAAAGGTCTGGCCGTCCTCAATATTCAGAAGTAGAACTTATTGTTGGCGAGAACCAGAGATATTTTGGATTAATGTCATATCTAGAAAGACTGAAGATAGCTCCCAATCCATAAAGAAAAAAATAAAAATAGTCTCTTGAATATTTTGATTGATGCCAGAAGGGGCTAGGAGGGACAAGAGTTTTCCCAAAGTAGTCCCTTCCACCAGGTCAAAGGAGAAACTTAAAGGTGAGCTTTACTTTTGGCCTCACTAAATGAATCCATTCATTCAACAGAATTTATTGAGTAGCTACCATGTGTCAGGTACCATATTAGAAACATAAAAAATGAATAATGCTCTCTTTCGGTGGTCCCTTTAACTGATCATGGCCCAACCACGCCAGTGGCCACAGATGTCCCTTAAAAGTCACTTGTCCATTCCTGAATTCTGGCTCTGGAAATTCCTCCAAGCTCATCTTCCCTCCATCTACTTTGATATCAACACACAGTCCCCTAGCTGTTTGCATTATAATTCCTCATCTATTCTCATTTGGTTTTTCTCTTGGGCTCAGACTGTTACCTCGGGTCTGACCAGAAGCTCACAGCAGGCCACCTCTGGTAATTATCTCCACCCCACACTCTATATCAGAGGCAAGTTAAATCCAGCCTGGGGTCCTTGCAGGCCCAATTAGCAGCCTCCTCCCAAGCCCTCACCATCCAGGACACAAGAACAGGCAAACTTCATCTGTTTACTTTCAGGACCCTCGTCAACCCATCTGTCCAATCCAAAGCCAGGACAGCTCCAAGGGCTCCTCACGGACCCCACAGAGCCTTGAAGTATAGAGCAGTTAGTCTCTGAATTCTTGTTGGGAAATAATCTATGCAAATACACAGTGATTCAATGCTGGTGTTAATGGTATTCCCAGGACCTGACTGGGTTAAAAAACCTGTTGGAATTGTGCATGACTTCAGCTGTTGCCTGATGGATGACAAGTCTGGCCGGGCTTCAAAGTCGGCCTCTCCTCAGCTCTTCACATCACACAGTTGGCAGTTTGACTAACTAGTGGTCTGCACAGCTGGCCCCTGGCTTCCAGGTGACTTCCGCTGCGAGCAAGTCTCAGCAGCAGATGCTCACACTAGAATTAAGGAGGGTTCCTATGAACCCAGACTGTGACTGCCTTTCACAGCAATGAACTTTTCTGTAATTAACCCTCTTTATCAAAAACGAGAGTATGATTCCCCAGACTTCAAGAGGCTGAAGTGTTTCTAGTAAGAGAAACTGCAGAGTGTAGCCAGACGACTTTGAACTAGCAGGGAGAAAACAAAAATGTATTGAGCACCTACTGTTTTCCAGTACTTTAATCTTTATCATATCTCAATTTGTTATTGTTGCGAATTCCCATCGAGTTGATTCTGACTCATGGGGACCCCAGTGTGCAGAGCAGAACTGCTCTATTGGGTTTTCAAGGCTGTGACCTTTCAGAAGCAGATCTCTAGGTTTTTCTTGCGAGGTGCCTCTGCCTGAGTTTGAACCACCAATCTTTCGGCTAGTAGTTGAGCGCTTAACCATTTGCACCACCCAGGAACTCCTCACAACTCAACTTAATTAGACAGATAATATTTTTAGCCCTATTTTACAAATAAGGAAACTGAGAGACTCAGAGAAAGTAACTTGTCCATGGCTGCATGCCTAAGAAATGGTAACGTCAGGATTTGCAGTCAGACCTATCAGGAAAGCACATGTACTTCCTACAGTCCTGGCCTCCTTTACACTGGAGGCCCATCTTCATCACTTACTTACCAGGTGACTCTGCCAGTCACCCACCTTTCTGAGCCTCAGTGCCTCCTCTCTCAAATGAGAATAACATCACACTTGCTAACCTCACAAGTACTCGTGATAATCAGATGTGACGGTATATGGAAAGGCATTTTGAAAACCCTAAAGCCCTCAGGCCTAGAGCCAGGCCTGAACTACACACATGAGGCCAGAAGTTCTGACCTCAGGGCCCTTGCACGTGCCCCAAGTGACTGGAAACTTGGGCCACCGTTTAGAATTGAAAGACTAATCCCCCCATGGAGCAGGCTGCGAATCAGTCAAAGTGAGGAATGCTGTCAGAAGGTTCAAGTGGCTCGCCTCCACCTGGATGAATCTCAAGAGGGACTGGAAGGCTATGATTCAGAGGCCTTTTTCCTCAGCTCCTGGGCTAAGTAGCTGGGAAATAACCGGCAAGATCCAAGTCTGAGTATGAGCCTTGAGGCCAGTGTGGGTTTTCTCTCCTTTCTGAGAAAGGCAGAAAAGAAGAAGAGAGGTCTCTGTAATATTTGGAAGGGGGCAGGAACAGTAGAGAAGGCTGATGGTATTGACCAAGACGAAATCAGGAGGAGTCTCCACCGGTATGAGCCTGGAATTATAGTGGCCCTGGTGAGGGACACTAGAATGAGAGCCACCGACATTGCCTTCCAGGAGCAGCCAGAGTGTGGGAGGAGGGGAACACAGACTGAACTCTGATATCGGCTCGCAGAAGGAGACCTTTAAGACACAGCAATGTCTGGGGCAGGAGTTTAGGGCAAAGGCACATGAAGGACTGAAGGGTCATCTTTGGATTGGACTGTCCAAGTTAACTATACAGAAGAAATTCTACTCATCAGGGTTGGTTAGGATTCATCTGTATGTTCAGTTGTTAGGGAAACCATTGGCTGTTGAGTCGACTCCAGCTCATGGCAACCCCGTATGTGTCAGAGTAGAACTGTGAACCCATAGGGTTTTCAGTGGCTGATTTTTGGGAAGTAGGTCGCCAGGCCTTTCTTTCAAGGCGCTTCTGGGTGGACTCGAATTTTGAACCTTTCAGTTAGCAGCTGAGCACATTAACCATTTGCACCACCCAGGGACATTAGGAAAACAACGGATCCTTCATTCTCAGCTCCCCGAGATTCACTTTATAGCTATAATTCATGCTCTCTACATGAAAAAGGTTAACCTGAGTTTTCTTGTGAGGGTACAGTTGATTTTCACACAAGTATATGTCACCTAAACAAAACAGCATCCCCGTCTTTTAAAATCAAGAATAACTTTCTTTTCCTATGTTGTTGTGTGCCATAGAGTTATTTCTGACTCATAACGACCCTATAGGACAGAGTAGAACTGCCCCATAGGGTTTGCTAGACTGTAATCTTTACAGGAGCAGATCTCCAGGTCTTTTCTCCCACTGAGCCACTCGTGGGTTTGAACCACGGACCTTTTGGCTAGCAGCCAAGTGCTTAACCATTGTGCCACCAGGGCTCACTTCTTTTCTGGTAACGCTGAACAGTTTCCTATAACTTTGAAAAAAAGTAGGAAATGAAGGCAAATAAAAAGAAGGAAAAAAAACAAAAAAACAAAAAAACACCATTATCCTATGATCCAGAGATAGCCCCTTGGGGGAATTTCTTGTTGGAATTATTCTTTGAGATATTTCTCCACACATTTATTTTCTAAAAATAAGATCATACTATGCCTGTTGATTTATGTGCTTTTTTTTCATTTGACGGTTGGTCTTTTTCATATCAATAAATACTCATCTTCAACATCATTTATGAGATGAAATAGTATTCTATAATATTGGCACGGCAATCCTCGATTGGTTGAATATTCAGATAGTTGACAATTGATTTTTTTAATTTGGAGGGCAATTTTTAAAATAGACTAAAAAATATAAAGAACGGTAGGAAAAACGCTCATGTGACGATTGCATTTTGACTACTACAAAAAAGATAGTGTTAAAAATTCTAGTAGTTAAATCTGTGTGCTTATCTTTAATTATAATACTAGGAAAAATTATTGGGAGGGAATCACTGACTGTACATTTCTCCCCAACTTTTTATTTTGAAAATATTGATGCATATAAAACATTGGAAAGAAGAGCACAAACGAACACTCATACCATCTTCACAGAGATTCATTTCACCACATTTGTTTTATCTATCCGTATAAATTTATATTTGAAAGTATTAAATATTACCAACGCCATGACTTTTCACCCTAAATACTCTAGCTTGCATCTCCTAAGAAAAAAAGCCATTCAGCCGCTTAACCACAATACCATTACCCCACCTCAAAAATTTAACATTGTTTTGATAATGTTATCCAAATTTCTCCAATGGTCCCCCAAATGTCGTGTTAGCTGTTTTCTCTCCCCATCCAGGATTCAGTGAAGGTTTATGCACTACATGTTCTTTTAGTCTCCTTTAATCTAGAATAAAGGAGACCCAGTGTAACAAACAGTTAAGTGCTCAGCTGAAATGTTGGCGGTTTGAACCTACCCATCGGCTCCGTGGGAAAAATACCTGGCAATCGGCTTGCATAAAGAAAATAGCCTAGAAAACCTTATGGGGTAGTTCTACTCTGTCACATGGGTCTCTGTGAGTTGGAACCAGCTTGATGGCAAGCAACAACGATGCAGTCTTCTGAAGGCTTGTTTGAGGCTGGGGGGTCACTTCCCAGGTGGCCCACATGGCTGGGAAAGTGGTTCTGGCTGTTGGCAGGAGGCCTCAGTTCCTCTCACGTGGACCTCTCCATATGACTATGAACGAGTCCTCACAACACAGTGAATAGCTTCCTCCAAAGCAGCTTATCTAAGAGAGAGCAAGGCAGAAGCCACGTCTTTTATGACCCAGTCTCAGAAGTCAGACACAGTCATTTCCACAATATCCTGTTGTTTACACAGGTCAGGTCTATTCACTGTGGGAATACCAGGAGGCTAGGATCATTGGGGGCCTTTTGGAAGGTGGCCACCACACATAACATTGTCACTTTTTAGTAGTCTAAGCCAGTTGTCTTGTAGAACAGCCACTTTCTGGATTTGTCTGATTATTTCCTCCGAATTAGATTCAGATAATATTGTATATTTCCCATTCCGGATTCCCTTACATCAGGAGGTACATAATGTCAGTTTGTTCTATTATTGGTCATGCTAAATTTGGCCACTTAGCTGAGGCGGCGTAGCATGCATACTAAGTCTTTCGATTCAACATTACCTTCTTGATTGTCTCTCTTGGGGAAGCATCAAATTGCTAATACCTGGCCTAATCTCTCCATAGAAAAATAAGACGTGCTTCACTGTGTTTTTAGACTACCAATCATTTAGCAACAATCAGCCGTGTGTATGTGTGTGTATATGTGTGTTTCATGTTGATATTCTTAGAGTTCTAAACTGAAGAATGCATTCAGTAGAGAAGAGGAGAAGGAGAACATCTGTCTTATTTTTTGTATTCTGATTTGCCTTACACAGTTCTGGGCTAATAATGGTCACATAATAAATGTGTGCTCAATAAACAAACAAAAAAGGAAAGACACCAGGAGAAGTGAAGAGGCATGTTTCAATTTATAAAAATATAGAAACCAAAACAATACTTTTCACCAAAATAAATAAGTCCCTCAGTATCCCACCCAATCCCATTCCCCTCTCAGGAGTGGTTTTAGGATCTTCCATCTCCACTGCCCTCAGGCCCTGCACCACAAATGCTCTGGCTTCTGACAGAATCCAAATCTCCAGTCTTCGTGGTTCCTTAGCAAGCACACTCAATTCTAAATCAACTTTTCCCTTTCTCCACCAAGGTTCTAAATTACTTGCATGACATCTTGAGCCTTGCTCAACTACTTAGTCAATCTGGGAAGGAAGTAAATTACAGAGTAATGATGTTTTTCTAATGGCAAGGGTCACGTTAAATGGAATTGCCAGAGCTAATCTGATTACATTTCTGTGTTCAGTATTATTCTCTCACATTCAATTCCATTTTCAATTCATTTTCTCCTTGCCTTATTGACTCATGAGACCTCCCTCTGAGTTGCGTGAAACTGTGATAATGTGTCCCCTGGTGAACAAAATAATTAAAACAATGGACCTTGTTTTTTTTTTTTTTTTTTAACTGCCTTTTTGACTATAGAAAAAAAAAGACACTAAAAAGCACTTGGCATCATGGAATTAAATGGCTCACTCTTCAATCACTGGGTCAGTGAGAATGACCGGCTTAGGCATCCCCTTTCTCTGGTCCATATAGTGAGTCTCTGGGTTACCAACAAGATCCATTCCTAACTGTGTCTTTAAGTTGAATTTGTAGGTAAGTCAAAGTAGTTGCACACGGTTCTTGTTTAGACTTTACGTTAGTGCAGGAAAAGGCTTGAAACCTTTTCGATGATTTACGAACAATTGTACAGCAAGTGAAGGTGATTGTGCTGAAGAGTTTGTTGTGAGTAGGGATTGGTTCAGTCGTTTCCAAGTGAGGGAAAATTTACGTAACGTTAAAGGGCAAGTATGTTCATAACCCAGAGACTGCCTGTACGTATAAATGCTAGAACTGAGTCAACCTAGGGCATAACAGAAAGAAGAAAGGAAGAGGAAGGAGGGAAGGAGAGGAATTTACTGAGAGCCTCCAGTGCTCACAAGATACCTCACCTGAGACATAGATGTGAGCTGAAGGACCTTAACGTCTTGCTCAAGGCCCCAGGTAGCCAGTAAGTGGCAGAGGTGGAAGCTAGATCTCTTCACCTCCAAAGCCAATGCTAAGAATGCCATGCCACCACACCATCATGCAGCTCTTTCTAAGTAGGGATAAAAAGCCTTTCCCCTCCAACCTCTTGGAGCTCATCTCCCACAGCCCCGCCACCCACCACGCTCATAAACCACTTGCCATCGAGTCAACTCCAACTCATGGCAACCCTGTGTGTGCAGAGACGAAGTGTGCTCCACAGGGTTTCCAATAGCTGATCTTTCTGAAGTAGATCACCGGGCCTGTCATGGATTGAATTGTGTCCCCGAAAAATATTTGTCAACTTGGCTAGGCCATGATTCCCAGCATTGTGTGATTGTCCACCATTTTGTGATCTGATGGGATTTTCCTATGTGTTGTAAATCTTATCTCTATAATGTTAATGGGATGGGATTAGTGGCAGTTATGTGAATGAGGCAGGACTCAATCTACAAGAATAGATTGTGTCTTAAGTCAGTCTCTTTTGAGATATAAAAAAGAGAATTGAGCAGAGAGACCAGGGGACCTCATACCACCAAGAAAGCAGTGCTGGGAGCAGAGTGTGTCCTTTGGACCCAGGGTTGCTGCACAGAGAAGCTCCCAGACCAAGGGAAATCTGATGACAAGACCTTCCTCCAGAGCCAACAGAGAGAGAAATCTTTGTCTTGAATTCGGACTTCTAGTCTACTAGACTGTGAGAGAATAAATCTCTCTTTTTTAAAGCCACCCACTTGAGGTACTTCTGTTATAGCAGCACTAGGTAACTAAGCAGTTAGCAAACTAAATTTTGGCTATGTGAAGTAATTTCTACCTCCCTGATCCCTTCCCAGCCCTTTTCCCTTTGTGACATACTTGGGTGGTGCTGTATATAATTAGAGCCTTTCTAGGCCAGACGCTTTCTCTGCTTTGCCTCTGAGTCCTCATTCCTTGCGGAGAACAGGAGTATGGTGGCTAGGAAAGGATTGTGAAGTTGATCATCACACCTGACTCTATACTTTCTAGGGATGGTCTTACTTTAACTTATGAGTGTGTGTGAGCAAAGTCCAAAAAATATTGAACCCTCTTTCCTGTCATGGATGTCAGGTTCTGAGGGAGCCCATCCTATCCAAGACTTAACTGTTAAGGGATTATAGCTTTAATGTTTCAGTCACTGAAACTTTCCCTCAGTTTTTTTTGCAAATTTGCATTGCTGAAATAATTGTTACTGCCAGACAGAACAAGCCAGACATTGCTTTCAAATGAAAGCATGGAGTTAATTTGTACACTAAATGCGAATTTGGGGTTCATGAGAAAAACTCCTGACTACCCCGAAAAGGAAATGAAAATGGATTTATCATCAATTCTGCCCATTTTTCTTGTATATGCAATGCATCTTCCTCCTGGCCCACCTTTCAGCTGGGTTAAATAAAGACTAATGATAATATATCACATCTACTTACCTTAATTTCATTGTCTCTCATCATAAACAATTTATATGGGGACTGACACTAATTAATTCCAGCTTCATCTCTAATGGAGTTCAACATTTTATCAATTCCCATGCATCAGATAAAAATGTAGTATTCTGAGTTCTGAAGTCTTCACCTTGAGTAATAAAGGGGGACATAAATCTAAGACAGCACTTGTATCTGTTCATTTTGCCTGATACTCCATCAACCGCAAGTAGATACCGGCTGCAGGAGAGTTCAGAGACTGAATCATCAAGATTTATGGACTCAGACCTAATGTGAAGGTGTGTGTAACAATGACCTGTCTCTCAATTTCTAATGATCCTCAAAATAAGAAGTCAATACTATTATAATATTTCTTTAGAGTGTGTTGTGGATTCCTCTCTTTGATCCAGAATCTAGATCAAACATATCCTGAGCCTTACAACTCTGAAGGGTCACACGAGAGACCAAGGTCTGTACCACTTTCTTAGCTACACTGAGTGACACCAACACCCACCTGTTTTTCCTCCTTTATGGTTTCCTTAACAAGAGCTGCGAACACTTGGCCTCAAATGTAGATTTGACCCTGTCCCATACATTGGTCGGTGCACATGTTACCGTGTATCTTACCCTTGTTCTAGAACTGGGATCTGCTTTACTCCTTACAGTTCCATTACTATGATCCTTGCATTCTCCCTGACTTGAGTTTCTGTGTCCTCGGAAGGTTCTCCCTTGATCTTGCTGTCTCCTCCCACTCCATCTTAAGGGCTGAGACCCTGTCCCCGCACTTAAGGCCTTTGGCTGGGTCTCTGATTCCTCATGCCAATGGCATTCCAGCTAGTCCTCTAACTAATGCCTACTCTTCTAGTCACTCCTTCGGGAGGGTATCTGTGGGACCATGGACCCTAGCTGCTTGCAGGACCTGGTATCTCTCACCATTGTCCCTGAATAGCAGGTCCTAGGTGGTGGATGTACTTCTTTCTTCCCAGTCTCATTAATGCAACTCTGTCTGTCTCACCCCATGCCTCCTTTCCCACCCATAGATCCAGAGAGTCCATCCAGACCCTGCTCTGTCTATCCCATTTTGCCGTGGTTAAGCTGTCCTTGCCCAGTGATATCATGATAGATGACAAGGGTCCTAGTTATGTGAATACTTAAAAAAAATTTTTTTAAATCTTTAATTCTTATTTATAAAAATAAGACATGCTCACAGTTAAAAAACAAACAAACAAACAAAAGAACAAACAGTAAAGAAGTATATAAAATAAAAAATGAAGTTCCCTTCCCTCTAACCACGGTACATTTCTTTCCCCAAAATAAAAATTGGTCAGTACACCTCTGGACTTTTTTATTATGCATCTATAGATTATAAATAGAAGAACACACAGGTATATGAGATACTATTCTTAGTTAAAAAAATAATAGCACACTGTGCACGGCCTTCTATGATCTTTCTTCCCCTCATTCAACCCTATATAACAGACATCGTTCTATGTCAGTACATAAATCTATATCATACCCATGAACAGTTATGTAGTATATAGATACTTTTTATAATATGTATGTACTGTTTTCTATTTAATCATGACTGTTGGTGTTTACTTAGATTCAATCCAGTTTTTCAGGACTACAAATAATGAAGTGATGTACATTATTATACCAACTGGTTATATATTTCTACAAGTTAAACTGCTAGGTATGTAGATATATTTGATAGATATATTTTTAATCACATTGCTATAATAGTGAATGATACTACCCATATCCTTGCTAACACTAAGTATCTTTAATATTTTACAAGTTTGCAATCTAGTGAATGGAAAATGACATCACTTTTATAGTAACTGGCATTTCTTTGATTTTTGGTTGAGTATCTTTTCAAATGTTTAAAAGTCATTTCTATTTCTTCCTCTGTGCATTATGTCTGTTTGACTAGTTTTTACATTTTTATATTGGGAAAATTGTCTTTTTTTTCTTATTGAAATATAAAAGCTTTTAATAAACTGTATTTAGATAATATTACTTTTCCACTATATGTGCTACAAACATTTTATCCCAGTCTGTAGTTTGCTTTTTAAACTTCGTTCATAATGTATTTTGCCAAGTAATGGTTTTAAATTTTTATGTTGCCAAATCTGTGGATCTTTTCCTTTAAGGCTTCTAGATTTTATGCCGTTCTTAGAAAGATTATAAAAATGTTCTCCTATACTTCCTTCGAGTACTTTCATGGCTTAATTTTTTTTTACATTTAGTTTTGTAATTCATATTTGTGTATGGTATGAGTAAGAAATCTTACTTCACTTTCCCCAAAATAAAGAGACAGCTTTCCAAATGCAATTTATTGAATATTCAGTCCTTTCCTCACTGATTTACAACAATATTTTTTGTATGCTTAAATTCCCAGTATACATGAACATGTCCTTGGACTCATTTCTGTTCCACTGATTTTCTTGTATATTACTGCAGTATTCGTTACATGATCCCAGGATTACTATATGCCAGATACTGTATTAAGCACAGGAAAGACAAAAATAATTAAGACACAGATCTTGCCCCCAAACAATTTACAGTCTAGTTAGGGTACACAGAAATGTGAGCAAATATTGGAATGACAAAGTATGATGAAGATAAGTACCAGATAGAGTGGTGACCTAAGCGGGATAGAGGAGCTCAGGGAAGGGAAGAAGATTCATAGCTGCATCCTAAAGGATGAACGGAGCCCTTGGGTGGTGCGCTTGGCTGTAAACAAAAGGTTGGAGGTTCAAGTCTACCCAGAGATGGTCAGAAGAAAGGTCCAGCAATCTCCTTCTGAAAAATCAGCCACTGAAAACCCTATAGAGCACAGTTCTACTCTGACACATGTGGGGTCACCATGAGTTGGAATAGACTCAATGGTAACTGGTACAGGTAGTGGTAAAGGTTAAATACAAGCACACCAGGTGGAACATTACAGGCCAGGTGATCTAGCAGAGGCTCACTGACAAAGGCACAGGCCACAGGTCAGCCTAGAGCACTAAGGCAACATTGAGAGCTTAGGGGGATGGAGAATAGGGAAAGAGGCAGGCAGAAGAGCTGATGATGAGGTTGTAAAGACAAGCCAGGAAAAAATCATGAAAGACTTTTGAACTTTATAAATGTGAAGAGACATAAGAGGAATTTTCAAAGGAGGATGAAATGTTCATTTTTACATTTTAGAAAAATCACTTTGGTCAGAGTGTGAAAAATAGATTAGAGGAGAGTGAGATTAGAGCCATGGAGACATTTAAGGGTTTGCTGCAACATCCAAGTTATTGTGATAGATAGATAGATAGATAGATAGATATTTATACATAATAGGTTAAATAACGAGATTGTTCTCTCTTCATGCTGAATCAATAATGGTTCATCACTTAAAAAGGCAAAATGTTAATCTACACATACACTTAGAGCCTATTAAGAGG
The DNA here is from genome assembly GCF_000243295.1 of Trichechus manatus latirostris. Taxonomy (NCBI): domain Eukaryota; kingdom Metazoa; phylum Chordata; class Mammalia; order Sirenia; family Trichechidae; genus Trichechus; species Trichechus manatus. Next base: position 4,710,886 of record NW_004444077.1, read on the forward strand.
TTTTCATTGGTAATGGGATAAGCCAGACAACAGAGTATAGGCATCAACAGAAAGTTGGGCAATAAAAGTTGCCTAAAAAATAAACTCCTGGAAAGATTTTATGAATCATTGAAATAAAGGGGACTTAGTCCCAGTCTTGAGCCCTGGTGGCACAATGATTAAGAACTCAGATGCTAACCAAAAGGCTGGCCGCTCAAATTCACCAGCCGCTCCTTGGAAACCCCTTGGGGCAGTTCTACTCTGACTTATAGGGTCGCTATGAGTTGGAATTGACTTGACAACAACAGGTTGGGTTTTTAGTGCCAGGTTACATATTAAATTCCGTCCTTCCTAATCTTCTCCCTAACTGAAATTCAGAGACGGGAAGTCCACCTTTTCCAGATCTAAAACATGATCTTCAGGTACAGTCAGTTCAGAAGGATGACTCTGAAAATAGTATGTGGATTAATTGACGAGACCAGAGATGGCAGTACTCTTGAAAAGGGCTCCAATCAAACTGAAGAGGAAGGGTGTTCCTTACTTAAGCAGCAGGGATCTGGAGGTCAACATGCTTGGAAAATAGTTCTGCACTTGCCCTCCAGGATATAACCTGCTATCCCTCTGCATTTCCTTATGGACTGGAAAAGAACACCTCATTTCCTTTTGTCTTAGAAATTTTCACCTTTGATTTTATCCAAGTTCACAATTTATATTCATTTCATATCCAGCTGATCATATAATATTTGGAGAGGACCAAAAAAAACACTCCCAATCTGGTCCTAACGTTCGGAATAAAGCCCAGAACGAGGTGGAAACTTTCTAGAATACGTGGACAGTGTAATCTATCCAAGATCCTGAAAGCTCACCAGAAGAAGATTAGACAGGAAATCTGAGGATAAATTGAATGGGAGAGTCATTTGGGCAGATTTGCTTCTTCCATCTTTCCTAATAATAGCTCTGCCACTTGTCATAGGATGTGGTTGTTATGGTGACAGGCCAGAGGAGAAGAAGGAGAGGGAAGGAGAAGAAAGAGTAAAGAGAGAGAGTGAACTGTGATGGTCCAGTGAAAAATGGCAAAGTAAAAGAGGGTGTGTTTGTTTGTACTTGTTTAAGCTTGCTCAAGTCTTAAGCCATCCATAGCCTTATATGACCATAGTCATGATGAGACCAAGAAGATCTAGGATCGGGTCCTGTCCTCCCTGTCACCAGCACTCAGGCATTGTTGCTGAGTCTGTCTCACTGTGCCTGACTCTTTTTGCTCACTCTTAATGATTTTTCTGTCTAGGTTTCTGTCATCCCCCACTGCAACCTCCCTGAAATCCATCAATCTTTTTCTATATATGCCCAAGCTTTAATTAGGAACAGGGTACCTGTGCAAAATAAGGAATATATCTAGATACTGGTAGTGTGGATGTCACCCAATTTCCCTCAGCATGTCCAAACCTCCACTCCACTCAGGTAGGACTGCCCACTGCATGTTTAAAGCACCCAGCGCATAGCTTGGGACACAGTAGCTTGCAACAAATCTTCATCACTTCCTTCTTTTCATTCCTATTCCTGGACTTAATATATTCCCTTTCCAAGGACATTTGCATTGTACAAGTTATCTCTAAATATAGTATTTCTTTTGCAACAAGGTGTTAATTTGGAAATTTTAATTGGGCTGCCAAGATAAATATTGATCAGGTAACAACATAAATTGTGAAAAAGGTGATCAAGACGCAGATGCAGATTTTCACAAGAAATGTTTGAAAACCCTGATGTTTGCATGACCCTGAAGGCCCCTCAACTACGAGAGGATGCAAGAGAGTCTAGAGAGTGGAGCAATCAGAACTTGGGAGGAGGATTTTTGGAGAGAGCACTGCTTTGAGTATAAAGCCCCCACTTACCCAAAGAAGAGAAGCAATTGAGGGGTACTAGCCTAGTGAATGGAAACCCTGGTAGCGTAGTGGTTAAGAACTACAGCTGCTAACCAAAAGGCTGGCAGTTCGAACCCACCAGGTGCTGCTTGGAAACCCTACAGGGCAGTTCTACTCTGTGCTATAGGGTCGCTATGAGTTGGAATCGACTCAATGGCAATGGGGTTGGTTTTGGTTAGCCTAGTGAATGAGCTTCCATGGAGGTTTTCAGAGAGCTTAACATGTGACCTCTGTAGTTAGAAGGTCACAGTATACTAACTCCCACCAGTTAACTCTAGAAGGCAAAGAAAGGGCTGGAGAGAGCTTTGGCAGAGAGAAGGAAAATTTCTACTGCATCTGGGGAACAATTTCACTTCCCTTTGGTGATAGGTCAGTGGTAC
>NW_004444077.1:4713697-4714986 GCF_000243295.1 Trichechus manatus latirostris
AATCCATGACAGTGGGAAACAGCAACACAATAAAAAAGTTGACTTTATTGTTATACTCATGACTCCTGCTATATACCAGCTACATTTTATTATTTCATTTGCTTATTCAACAGTATATCTTGAGTACTTCATATCTATCATGCACAGTCAGCAATGGGAACACAAAAATTAATAAGACGTGGTAGCTGCCCTGAAACTGACAGTTTTGTAAGGGCAGTAAGCGGACAGACAGGAGATAGGGCTATAGAAAAAGGATGAATAAGGGTATAAGATCCAAGAATAAAGAGCAAGCAAATGCCTGGAGAATGTGTTACAGAAATGCAGGCATCTATGCTCAATCATAAAGACAGGGAAGGACATTTTATGCAAGAGGATCAAATAAACACAGGAGAGGAGGCATAAAAGAACATGGCACAAGTTCAGAAAACAGTGAGAAACGGAAATATCTGATCACAGGAGTGGGGCTACATTAAGAAAGTCAGAATAATATTCTTAAGTATGAGACAATCAATTTGATTGTTCAGAAATTAAATATGTTAGCAACACTTGGAGGATGAATTTGAGGGGAACAGACTGGAGGCAGGTAGACCAGATGAGCAATCAGATCATGACAGTAGTCTGGGTAAGACATAGGAGTCTTCTTAGGAGAGTGGCAGGGAAGATGGGGAGAAGGATGAAGTCAAGAGACATCTGGGAGATAGACTCTGCAGGATTGTATGACTGCTTGGATGAGAGAGCCTGGGAGGAGGGATAGGACGTGAGGGAGAAGGAAGACAGGTGTAGAGGATGAGGTTTCTCTCTTAAGTGACATGATGGATGGTGTTGTCAAAAACCAAGTGAAGGAGCAGAGAAGATAGCATCGGGTGGGGGCTAAATAAATTTGGGGTAATGGAGAATAAATAGTTTAGTTTGGGTGCTTGTTGATTCTGAGGTGTCTATGAGACCTCCAGAAGCCATGGTGGCACAGTGGTTAAAAGCTATGGCTGCTAACCAAAAGGTCAGCAGTTCAAATCCACCAGTCACTCTTTGGAAAATCTATGGAGCAGTTCTACTCTGTCCTGTAGGGTCGCTATGAGTTGGAATCTGCTCGACGGCGATGGATTTGGTTCTGGTTTATGAGCCTTCCAAGGAACTCTGGTGGTGCAGTGGTTAAGCTCTCAGCTGCTAACCAAAAGGTTGGCAGTTTGAATCCACCAGACACCCACAGGAGAAAGATGTGGCAGTTGGCTTCCATAAAGATTACAGCCTTGGAAACCCTATGGGGAAGTTCTACTCTGTCCTACAAGGTC
>NW_004444077.1:4716823-4717994 GCF_000243295.1 Trichechus manatus latirostris
ACAAAATCTAACACTAGAATGAAATGAGAGTTAACACCCAAAAGTAAAGGAAGAGGAAAACAAAATAGTAGACCAAGAGCTATTGTAAATTGTGTATTGTGAATGGTCAGAGGGATAAGGCATAAAATAAGTTTAGATTACGCTGGTGTGTCTTCTGTTTAAGAAAGTAGAGAAGTGCATACTATGCCATTTTTTTCCTCATCAAGAAAAATATTAAAGTAAATTACTCTTTATGACCTTAGTTATAGGGAACATAGACCTCAGCTGGGAACATAAACTACTGTAGAACTTCCACAAGCCTCTTCTGATGGTCTTTGCCAAATTTTAAATTTCTACTACACTGCTAAGCTGTCTCATGTCTCTTATAGGAGTCACAATAAGGGGGAAAATAGATAAATATCTCAGAACCCCAAACAAAAGGTACAAAAGACAGAAGAAAGAAGAGAGCTGTAACAACAGGAAAGGACAATCTCAGGTTACGTTAACCAGTGTACTTTGATGTGTGGATATCACATTTGTATGCATAAACAGTACAAGAGATACTTAAAAGGAATCATCAAGCACTTTCAAAAGAACTAGAAGAAGCCTATTTTGTAAAGCCAAATGCAATTCTAAATTATAACAGAGAGAGTTTATTTTTAGAATTTTGCCTTAAGGGAGAAATAAGAATTTTACATTCCCTTTGACTTGTTCTCCTTAAATGCTTTGGGAATCTTTAAAAGAAGACTTTGAACTGGTTCTAAAAGGTTCAGTCATGACTGAAGGAAACAAGGCAGGGCTTTGAACTGGTTGGAAGCAGTTCACTCATGGCCTACAGAAACAAGGGCAGCATATGCGTCACATAGCAACCAAATTTCTTGCAAGTCAGCTTTTGACTTACCCAGGTAGGAAACAGTCAGTGGCGCCCTGCTCAAAGATGGCCACCAACCCCATCCCTTTGAATGTATGTTGCTCTCCGTGGTCCTGCCAATAATCCAGTCTTCCCCATCAGGCTCCTGAAAGTTTCCTGATCCAGGAGATTGGATTATTGGCTCCTGAAAGTTTCCTGATTCAGGAGATTGGATTATTGGCAGGACAGTGGAGAGTGATGCACATTCAAAGCAGCGTGGTTGGCCGTCATCTCTGAGCGGGGCACTGCCACCTGTTTCCTATTCGGGTTACAAGACTAAGA
>NW_004444077.1:4719861-4722070 GCF_000243295.1 Trichechus manatus latirostris
GGTGCTTTAGATTTTTGTTTAAAGTGGTTTTCTAAGCTGTGTGTTCAGTGTTGATAAAAGAAAAGAAATGAAAAACAACAACCAAGTAAACCTGGTTTTAAAAGGAGAGTATAAAGCATATGAGCTTCCTCTCAATCTTGCCTATGACAGTTTCCCCTCATTGTATACGAAGTGACAGGGATGGGACAGATACTTTATTGAACAACTACTATGTGCGGGGTGCTGTGCCAGGCACTTGATTACATGCAGCCATGTAATCCTCCCTGCAGCCATGGGGGAGCCCTGGTGGTGCGGTAGTTAAGGGCTCGGCTGCTAACCAAATGATTTGCAGTTCAAATCCATCAGCTGCTCCTTGGAAACCCTATAGGGCAGTTCTACTCTGTCCTATAGTGTCGCTTAGAGCTGGAATCGACTCACAGCAACGAGTTATGGAACAGGCAGCCATAGAAGGTGTCTATTATCCTCCAGCTTTCACAGACAAGGAGCCTGGGGATCAGATAAATGAAATAATGAGGCTAAGTTCTCAGTGCTAGTAAGTGATCAGCCAATATTTAATTCCAGATCTGTTTGATCCCAATATCATGCCACCTCTTGAAGGCGAAATTTGTAAACTCAAAGGATCCCATTGCAAAGGGTCCCAGTGCACCACCACCTCTACTCCATACCAGTCTGCTCCCATCATCGTATGCTTGCTCCTTCCTCCAGTGACCAGGGTCCTCATGTTGACCACCTATGGCCCTTTTGGAGAGGCCTTCCACCAACACCTCTTCTCCCATTGTTGTCACTGTTGTTACTACTGCTACCATTAACACAACTACTGACACACTACAGGCACGATTCCTCCCACTCCTGTCACCAACACCGCCTGGCTAACACTGATGAGAACTCCCGGTCGTCAGGCACGTCTAAGCACTCTGCAAACGTGATTACACTGAGTCTTCACAGCGAGCCCTGGAGACAAGAAAAGGGAGGCATTTAGAGAAGTTTTTCAGTTTAAACCATCAGTGTGTTGAGGTCTTCCATTTTTCACGCAAGCATTTGTCTTCGTGTAGACAGAAGCTAACATAGCTGTTTCTGATTTTGCCAGATCTGTTGTCTCGAAGTTTTTTTGCAGATTTTCCTTGTATCAGTGTATTTTCACTAAACTAAGGGAGATAATGTCTCAAGTTGCCGGGAGAGAGTCTGATTGTACCTGTTGTCATTACATGATTATTAGCAGTAGAACCTTTCACTTCCAAAAGTATTTGACCACCGTATCTAACTCCACCATTGCCACTTAGGAGAAAGAACACTGTTTTTCAAGCCTGTAGGGCTCACTGCAGACTTTAACACCAAGGTGCTGTCAGAAAGCCTTTCCCAGCAGACATCTTTGTAGCGGTCATATGCATCTCACCTGTTTTCTTCTCCTGATCGAGGTAGGACTTTGTTTTCTTGGGTGATTCCAAGTATGAACGCTCAGTGGCTATCTCTACACACCTAGTGGCTTGCATGAACCCAGGAGTGGGCTATAATTGCCCTTCGCAGAATGAAGAAGAAAATGATGTAATCTGCAATCTATACTAAGGAAAATAAATAGCCAAAGAACACAAGGGCCGGAAATTTTCATGCCCCACTTCGAGATTAATTTCCCTGCTGAAGAAAAGCCTTCCTTAAAATGCATACATCATCAACAGTCCTGTATAGGTTTAATACGTGGAGTGATGGCTATACAGAATCTTATTCAGTAATTGCTACTTGGTCAAACATTAAGAAGGTTTTGTTTGATTAACTTCCATGTGCAATTAGAAAAACAGTGTGCTACTGTGGCTGTTAAAGAGCAAATACTCCCTGATTTGGGGGCTCCCAGGGGAGAAAGAACTCCCTCCGAGATACTCTGATTGAATAATGAAGCAAAGCTAAAGGCATCTTGAAGGAAAAAGAAAACGCTTGCTTGGAGACAATTCAAATTGATACCACAGTCAGTGTGCCTGTCAAACCAATAGGTCTATTATGAAATATTTACACAATGGGGCTTTCAGTAATACAGCCAGGATTTTCAGCAGTCGTGCATTGCCTCACAAGGGGCGCATAGCTCACTAGTCTAGTCTTATACTATCTGTCTGTGGTGGTGGGTAAGTGTGATTTTTCTGTCTTACAGATGGGAAAACTGAGGCTTGAAGAAAGCCCCAGATTCTCCCACTTGTACTCAGCTAGGGTGGATCCATGTCTA
>NW_004444077.1:4722785-4723946 GCF_000243295.1 Trichechus manatus latirostris
GGAAGAAAGATCTGGCAATCTACTTCTGCAATTCAGCCATTGAAAACCCTATGGAGCACAGTGCTACTCTGACACATGGGGTCCCCATGAGTTGGAACTGACAGCAACCGGTTTTGGTTCGGTTTGTTGCTCTAGCGTCAGAGTGGGTTTAGCCAGCCTGCACATTTTGGCATTTCAGGTAGTTCCTCAATTTCCAAGCCTGTATCTCATTATCCAAAAATAAATTTACTGATGTGCTATGGATGTATTTCAGATCTGATTCTAATTTGCCAGTACACGATTTTCCAAAAAGAAGAAACAGAGAACTACATTACTAGTTACCATCTTTTTAATTGCCAAAAACTGAAAAACAAAGTATGGTTTTACTTATTTACCCCAGAAAAACAGAAATGCTTTTTTGAAAATTTTATATCTAGTTGTCTAAATTTATTTACTAAGGAAATTAGGCCAATTAGATCTTTTACGTTTATTGTGTCTCTGTTGACTCTATAAAGTAAAGAGGCAAATGTTTATCTGAGAACACACTGTTGGTTCATACATCCAAATGTGTGTTGTTCTTTGGGACAGCCCTCCTGGGAGACTGTACACTTATTCCTACAAAGCTGTGGTTGCAGAGAATGTGGGAAGAGCCTGCTTTGGAAAATGCGTTTACAATCTGGGAACCAAGCTCAACTCCTGGCCATGGCTCTCAGCCCTGGCTGCACATTAGAATCACCTGGGAAGCTTAGAAAAAAAAACCCGATGACTGGTCCGCCACAAACCAATTCAGAATTTCTGGGCATTCATAAGCTTCTAATTCATCAGATTCTAATGTGAGAGAAGGACAAACCAAACCTGTTGCCAGTGAGTCGATTCCAGTTCATAGTGACCCTACAGGACAGAGTAGAAGTGCTCCACAGGGTTTCCAAAAAGCATCTGGTGGATTCAAACTTCCCACCTTTTGGTTAGCAGCTGAACTCTTAACCACTGCACCACCAGGGCTCCTGGCGCTAAGCCACTCTAGAAGGCAAAAAAGTTATGTAATCGTAGTTTTAATTTACATTTCTTTGATGATTAATAATATGAGCGTCTTTTCTTGCTTTTATAGGCCATTCATGTATCTTCTTTTGTGAAATGCCTGTTCAAGACTTTTGCCCCTTTTTTAGTTAAACTTTTTATTTT
>NW_004444077.1:4724216-4725570 GCF_000243295.1 Trichechus manatus latirostris
TTCCTCATGTGGCTCTTTTATAAACACATCCATCTCTTTACGACCCTCCTGGTCCCTGTCTTTAAATCCTGCAACTGCTAATCTGTCATTTCAAAAATGTTTTATAAACAGAATCATACAGTATGTAACCTTTTGAGGTTGGCTTTTTTCATTCAGCATAATTCCCTGGAGGTTCATCCAAGTTGCGTGTATCAATGGTTTGTTCCTCTTTATTGCTTATTCATGGTATGGGTATATCATAGTGTGCTTAACCATTCACCCTCTGATGAACATGCGTTGTTTACAGTTTTGGGCTATTGCAAATAAAGCTGCTATGCACATTTGTGTGTGTAGGTTTTTGGGTCAGCATAAGTCTTCATTTCTCTGGGACAAATGCTCAGGAGTACATTTGGTGGGGTTTATGGCAAATGCATGGTTAGCTTTATAGGGAACTGCCACCCTATTTTCCAGAGTGGCTGTACTATTCCGCATTCCTACCAGCAATGTGTGAGTGATTCAGTTTATCTGTATCCTCACCAATATTTGGTGTTATAGCTATTTCATTTTAGTCGTTCTGATAAGTGTGATATCTCATTGCAGTTTTAGTTTGCATTTCCTTAATGACTAACGATGTTAAACATCTTTCATGTGCTTATTTGCCATCTGTACGCCCTCTTTGGTGAAATGTCTGTTTCTTTTGTCCATGTTCTAATTGAATTTTTTTTTTCCACTGTTGAGTTTTGAGAATTCTCTCTATATATTTTATATACTCATCCTTTGTCGAATATGTGGTTTGCAAACATTTTTTTCCTGGTTTGTAGCTTATCTTTTCATCCTCTTAACCGAGTCTTTTGAAAAGCAAAACTTTTTAATTTTGATTAGATCCAATTTATCAATTTTTTCCTTTTCATGATTTTTACTTCAAGTCTAAGAACTCATTGCCTAGTCCTAAATTCTGATTATTTTTTCCTATCTTTTTCTAAGAGATTTTTAGTTTTGCATTTACGTCCAGGATCCATTTTTACCTAATTTTTGTGTAAACTGTTAAGTTTAGGTCGAGAATCACTTTTTTCTTTCGCCTACTTTTTTATTTGGTTGATTGTCTTTTTATTGTTGAGTTGTAGGTGTTCTTTATGTATTCTGGATACAAGTCTTTTGCTAGATATGTGTATTGTGAATATGTTTCCCAGTCTTTGGCTATTCGTTTTCTTAATAGTGTCTTTGGATTAGCAGGAGCTTTTAATTTTGATGAAGTCCAGAGTATCATGATTATTTCTATGGTTACTTCTTTTCGTGTCTCAGCTAAAAAATATTTGTCTACCCCAAGGACAGGAGGATATTTTCTTATGTATTGTTCTAGAACATTTATGATTCT
>NW_004444077.1:4726665-4748010 GCF_000243295.1 Trichechus manatus latirostris
GTGGCTTGGTTGAAAATCAATTGACCATATACATATGAGTTTATTTCTTGTATCTTTATTTTGTTCCACTGATGTATTTGTTTATCCTTATGACAAAATTACTTTCTTGTAATGTTATAGTGTATCTTGAAATCAGGTAATGTTAGTTCTCCAACTTCTTTTTCATGATTGTTTTGGTTATTCCAGATCCTCTAAATTCCTATGTAAATTTTAGAATCACATTGTCAATTTCTTAAAAAAAAAAAAAACTAGCTAGGATTTTGATCGACTTTCACTGAATTTATAGATAAGTTTGGGAAAGTAGACATTTTAACAATATTGTTCTAATGCATGAACATGGTATATCTCTCCATCAGTTTAGGTTTTCTTTAATTTCTCTCAGCAATGTTTTGTAGTGGTCAGTGTGGAAGTCTTGTTCATCTTTTGCTGATTTATTTCTGTATTTGATTGTTTTAATGGTATTATTTTTAAATTTTATTCTCACTTTGTACATTGCTAATATACAGAAAAACTATTGAGTTTCGTAAATTTAAACTGTATTCTGTGGTTTGATTGAATTCACTAACTAGTTGTGGTAGCTTAAAATTTTTTTTAATTATATGAAGGTTTCTATATACTCAATAGTGTAATCTGAGAATAAAGACAGTTTTACTTCTTCCTTTATATTTGTATACTTTTATTTCTTTTTCTTGCTTTATTGTAATGGTTAGGACTTCCAGTAAAATATTGAATCAAAGTGGGGAGAGCAGACATTCTTGTTCCCTATCTTAGGGAAAAAGCATTCATTTTTTTCACCATCAACTATGCTTGATATTAGTTGTAGGTTTTTTGTAGATATCCTTTATAAGACTGAACAAGTTTTCTTCTATTCCTAATTTGCTGTAAGTTTTTATCATGAGTGAATGTTGAATTGTGTAAAATGATTTATTTTGCATCTATTGAGATAATTTTTCTCTTTTGTTCTACAAATATAATTGATTTATTGTCACATGTTAAATCAATCTTACATTCTTGGGAACTCCCTTCCCCACTTTGGTCATGATGTATTATCCTTTTAATATATTGCTGGATTCAGTTTGCTAATATGTTGTTATGGATTTTTGCATCATTGTTCATGAAAGATTTTGGTGTGTAGTTTTTTTCTTGACGTGACATTATAATAGCATAAGGGTTATGCTGACTTCACAAAATGGGAGCGCTGATGAGACTCTGGCATCTCCTTAGGCTTTACAGCCCAGTCGTGAGCTTTCTCACCCGTGAGAAATACCTATCTACTTCACAGTCCAGCTGCCAAGTTTTGGGGGGCTGGAAATCTCTCTTTTTCTCCCCAGTCCCACTCTAGCTTTCTGTGCCTTGATTATCTCTCTCTGCCCTGCAGCCTTACCCCATCCTTTGGAGTAGGGCTGCAGAGCTGTCCATGATAAGTGTCTTGGGGAGATTAGTCTCAACACTTTATTGCCCTGCCGCAGTCTTTAGCAGGTCATTGTCTTATACTTGGAGAAGGCCCTGGCTGCCTCAGGGGTCCTCTCTTAGCTCTCTTACTTTACCCTCAGCCTTTGGTATACTACCCCCAATGCATTGGTAAAGGCCCATGGGAAAGGATTGACAGGTAGTGCTGACTCACTCTGTGGCTGAAGTTCTCTGGATTCTAACCTGTCATGCCATCGCTAGTCATCCTTGGCTTCTCCTTGTCAGTCACACTGCCTTATTTTTCCACCAATCTGCCACAAATGAAAGTAGCTGTGGGTCTCTTCTTTTCTGGAAAAGATTCCTCATTTTCTGGAATTTAGTTCATTTACGTTTCTTCACATCCTAAACTCTTAATAAGGTTTTTTTTTTTTAATGATTTTGTAGCTTATTTGGCTTGGTATCATTGTTAAGGTAGAAGAGATAGTCTCTTGTGATTTTTTACATCATAAATGTGTCTCTGGCACATTTTTGAAGTGCCTTTTTGAGGCAGAATCATCTACATTGATTAAATACAAATGGCAAAGGAGATGCTCTAAAATTTCTCACTGGGAGATTGGCTGGATGGTGTCACCATTAACTGAAATAGGCAATCCAGAAATATGGTAGATCTTAGGGATATTAGTTCATTTGTAGACATTGAGTTTGTGGGAGGCAGTATAGCTAGTGGTTAAGAGTACAGGTTCTGTAGTCAGATGACCTGGTTTCAGAGCCTGGCTCCACCACTTACTATCTATCTGTATGATCTTCAGCAAATTATACAACCTCTCTGTGTCTCGGTTTCCTTACCTGAAAAAAATAATAGTATCTCCCTTGCTGGATTGTCATAGGGATTAAATCTGATAATTGATTCACATGATGTCCTTAGAACAGTGCCTGGCATGTAGTGAGCACTCAGTAAATGTTAGTTATTTCTAGCCAGGTGGAGATGTACATCAGGTAGCTGGGGATATATGGGTAGAGATGATAGTCATAACCATAGAAATGAACGTAATTGCCTAGGAGGCATGTAAAACCAATCTTTTGGGTTTGGGTTCTCAACCAGGGCTGCAGATCAGAAGCACTTAAGGAAAGTTTTCAAAATACATGCTTGTGTTCTCCACTCCACTTCCCAAAGGAAGAGATTCTGTAGTGTTTAAGCTCCCCAAGTGATTCTGATGTACATCCCTAGGGGAAAACCATTCATAAGGAGTAAAAAAGCAACCCTAGCAGAGGTCCCATGACCCCATGAGCAATTCCAGCATTTCAGAAGTGGGCAAAGGAGAATGAGATGGAATAGATGGATTAGAAAGGGGGTGCCCAAAGGAAAGCACAAATGGTGTGTGTGTCTGTCTCAACTTCAAGCCTGATCTGGTATAGTTACTGGATGAGGCAGGTGTTGGATCACCCCAGGTGTCAGCTCAGCCATAACTCTGTATATACACCTGGACTTGTGTGCCTTTGATGTCTGAGGGTTTTATAGAGAGCTCAAAACTGAGAGACCGAGGAAGAAGTTTCCAGAAGAATGGGGAAGAAGATAGCCAGATGGCACCAGATTGTCCAGAGTTAGGAAGGCAGAGAATGGATAGAGCCCCACACTATTTTGCAAAATCATCTTTACTTGAAATCAGGGCCAGCAGCATGAGGCCAGTCCATGTATGCACATGGCTTGATGTCCTGAATTTTCCCCACTCTCTTCATTCTCTAGATACCTGGTTCATTATCAAAACCTATAGAAACAAGAGAAGGTCCCAGTTAATGGACTGTCAGTGCTGAGGCCTGGCAAACCAGGTAACACCTGAGGGGCCCAGGACAATGAAAAGAGCTTTTGTTCTCTCAACAGCAACGCATATTTAATGAGCCTGTGCCAGACACACAGCTCAGAGATACAAGATGGGTATGACGGGAGCAGGTGGGGGACACCTTCTTGCCAAGAAACTGACACTTCCTTGTCCTCCAACTGCAGGGGAACGGCAAATCCCCACAGTTGGTGCCTGGGGGAGGAAGCAGAGAGAACAGAGAACGCAGAGAACGAACACATGCCTGACCAGGTTAGCCCCATGCTCTCAAAGAGCCAAGGGAAGTGGTCCCAGCTCAAGGAGATGCCTTTCTTGTGTGTCTCTTTCAGATCAAGGACTGAACCGGGAGGTTTCCCTGGGTGGGGCTCTCCACACTCAGCAACTGAATCTCAACATCCCAATAACCACGGCATGATACCTCCATTCCTAATAGTTTTGGTCAAGGATCTCCAGTGTCAGAATCAGCTTCCCAGCAGAATTGAAACCTTTGTGGTGATACCCAGAAGATTTGTGTTTCTAACAAGCTCCCAGGTGACTTGGTGACTAAGCATAGCACCCAGCCTAGGTCCCTCACATTATAAGGGAAGGGAGAGGATCTTAGCATGCTAAGAAGTCAGCACACCAGACTCTTCCAAAGCAGCAGAATGAGGTTTCTCTCTCCCTCGAGCCCATCGAATACCGTATGTATTCTTCCCTTCGGGCACCTACCCAACTCCACTTTGTCCCTGCCACAGATCCCAAGGGGGTGGGGAACAGAAGCAGAGCACTGATGTCAGACAGACTTGGGCTTCAAACCTAGTTCTGAACATAACTGCTCTATAAACTGAGGAAATTATTTCAATTCTTTGAATTTCATTTTACATATGGATAATAATCTCTATTTCAAAGAGTTTTGTAAGGATTATATGATAATGCATAGCAAGCACATACCACAGTGCCTGATACAAAGCAACCAAAAAACCCATACCCATTACAGTTGAGTCGATTCCGACTCATAGCGACCCTATAGGACAGAGTAGAACTGCCCCATAGAGTTTCCAAGAAGCGGCTGGTGGATTCGATTTACCAGTCTTTTTGTTAGCAGCTGAGCTCTTAACCATTGCACCACCATACAAAGCAAACACCCAATAAATGTTAGCTGATTCTACTATATTGATTAACAGACTATTAACTCCCAGAGGGCAGAGAACATACCTTTTGTTTCCCCTGCCAGACTGACCTACAACGGGCACTCCATAAATGTTGGTGGAGTTGAAGAAGGAAGTTAAGTCAGTTGGTGCTAAATGAAACCAGAGATTTATGTAAATATAAAATCCATAAATATATAACCATAAGAAAGGAATTGGGTGGAGCAGCCCTTCCTCCACTTCCACATTCCCCACACCCATTTTCTCCCCTCCACCTTCCCTATCTTTGTGTCTGATTTCTTCCTCCTTCAAGGTTATCCTTTATTTTTATGTAGTTAGAATAATAATAAAAGCTAATGATTACTGAGCCCTAGCCATGTACCAGGCAATGTTCTCTCAGTGAATCCTCACAACAACCCCAGGCAGCAGGCACCATCATGATCCCCATTTTAAGATAAGTAAACTAAGGAATAAAGAAGTTAGGTGATTTACCTCGAGTCACAAAACGAACATGGTGGAACCAGGGCAGGAAGCCAGGCAGACTTTATGCTCCAGATGCCTGAGTGTGTGTGTGTTTGTGTACCATGTGTGTGGCGTGGTATGGGTAGTGTGTTTGTAGTGTGCTATGTGTGTAGTATGGTTAAGCACTCAACTACTAGCTGAAAGGTTGGGGGTTCGAACTTACCCAGAGGTGCCTCAGAAGACAGGCCTGGCAACCTGATGCCAAAAGGTCCCAGCTTTCAGAACTCTATGGAGCAGCTCTACTGTCCATACACAGGGTCACCATGGGTTGGAATCAGCTCTGTGGCAACTAACGACATGTGTGTAGTACCTTTGTGTTGTGCTGTATTGTGTGTGTAGTGTGTGTGTGGTGTCGTGTGTGTAATGTATTTGTGGTGTGTTGATTTATGTGTGTGCAGTGTTTGTGGTGGTGACGTATGCAGTATATTTGTGGTGTGGAGTGTTTGTGGTATCTATGTGTTTGTGGTGGTAGTAGTGTGTGTAGTGTGGTGTGTGTGTGTGTGTGTGTAGCGGGGATCAATGGAAGAGAATGTGAAATGTTTGTTCCCGCCCCATCGCTGAGGCCCCTACAGAGTTACCAATCTTCCCCCGCTGCAGGCCTTGCTAACATGAAGATATCCATTCCTGACAGCCCTCAGGGGAGGGGGAGAAAGCAGCAAGGAGGTCAAAGCAGGAGCATGAGTGAGAAGCAATTGAATTGACCTCTTCTGTCCCAGGCCTTTCCTCATTCAGTTCTGTCCTTGGTCCTTGTATGCACGAAGCTCTCAACACTCCACTGAGAGTGTCTGCCAAGTCCAGTGCCTGTGCTCCCTGGAAAACGCCCTCAGTACCTGTAGGTGTCCCCTGACCATCCTGAGCCAAGCGTGCTGAGGGGCTTCTTGTCCAGAGGATGAAGCTCCACAAGCCGTGTGCTGTTGATGAAAACAGGGCTTCACGGCCCAGCAGGCTGGCTGGTCTCATCCTTTGAGCAAATCTGCTCCCACGGCTTCCTGGCTTTGTTGCCCCAGCTGGTGTGCCTCAGATCCAGGGTAGAGAGCATCTGCCTGGAGAGGGTGCTGGTCCTTAATAGCAGGTGGGGCTTGGCTCTGCAGGCCCTCGTCATGGCCACCCTTGGAAGCTTCCAGAAAGCAGTGTGGTGGGCTCTACAGGGCCAAGAGGATCCTCTTGTATTCCCTGAGGAAGTTCTGGTTCAGGAGCCCATAAACGATGGCATTAAGGCAGCTGTTGAAATAAGCCAAGAAGTAGCTGGCGTCAAAGAGGCCCCTGGGATCTGGGAATTCGTTTCCTCTGGGTTGATGGCAACAGTGAGGCCAATGCAGTTCAGCAGGGCGCAGCAGATGGCGAAGATCACAAACACTGCGAACATAGTGAAAAAGCTCCGGACGTTGCTTGCTCTCCAACTTGGCCTTCCTGTGGGTCTGGAGCACCAGCATCCAGATGAGCAAGTAACAGAAGGACACCACAGTGATGGGGAGGAGGAAGTGGACGACCACCACAGCCACAGTGTACTGGGCACTCGCTGCCTGGATGAAGGTGCAGGAGTAGATACGTGGGTCATATTCCAGCGACGCCACAAAGAAGTTGGGCTCCAAGGCCACGATGGTGAGGAGCCAGACCAGGCAGATACAGAGCGGCATGTGCCAGGGCTGGTATATCCAGTGGTAGGACTTGCTGTGGCAGATGTAGCAATAGCAGTTAACGGCAATGGCGGTGATGTTGAAGACAGAGCCGATGACGCTCAGGCCCATCACAAAGGCACTGGCCTTGCAGTGCGCCTCCCCCATGGAAGATGGCCACAGGGATTAGTGGGTAGGGATACAAGGCAACCACCAGGTCAGCCAACACCAGACTCACCAGGAACAAATTACCTGGGATAGGAAACAAGGAACAAGAGTCAGCATGAAACCCCAAGATTTCTATTCTATAGAATATCCCATCCTTCACTGAGTTATTTTTTGCACTGGGAGTGGAAACTGTTAGAGACACAGAGTTCAGGGTTCAAACTGCTTTTCTGCTACTTACTAGCTGCATGACTGAGGCCAAGTTACTTAGGCTCTCATTTTCTCATTTGTAAAATAGGAATAGCTATACTGCCTTGCGGAATCCATGGCTGGTATAAACGGTTAATGCACTCAGCTACTAACCAAAAGACTGGAGGTTCAAGTCCACTCAGAGATGACTCAGAGAAAAGGCCTGGCGATCTCCTTCCAAAAAGTCAGTCATTGAAAAGCCTATGGAGCACAGTTCTACTCTGACACACATGAGGTCACCATGAGTTGCGGTTGACTCGACGGCAACTGTTTTTTTTTTTCAGTGTAGCTGTGAAAATTAAATGATGATGTAAAGTGTTGGAGATACAAAGGGTGCCCAGATATGATCATTATTTTCATGATAGCCACAGATGCTCAGAGGCTTTGTATCATTTAAGCTTCAGCAAGGATTCTGGAAAAGGAGAATCTGAAAACCAGGAATGTGGATTTATCACTCCCCACCCAGACTCCTCGCATGTCTATTTGACAGTCTCCTTTTGCGTCTTCTTCCCACTGGTCAACAAGCTACTTTCTAAATGTCTTTAAGTCGTTTTTCTACATGTGAATTGCCTTTTCAGCTAGAGTAGAAAGATTTTAAGAGTGGGAACTCTGTGTTTCCAGTATCCCACTGGAGTGCCTTATCTGGAGCCTACACTCCTCCATGTCGTCATATTGCCAGACACCTGGTGTGTCCCTGCCTGGTGACAGCACAGAGTCTCAGTCCTGTGGAGGGGATAGGGGCTGTCTGTACTCCCTGTCTCTGCCTCTACGGGGCCTCCCTGCTTTGCCTGCACATTTCCAGGGTTTCTGAATTGTCTCTCCTCTGAACGGAGCTTTCTCCAGCATCATCAAGCTCAGTCAAGCAGAGAAAGCCTCAGGAAACCACAACAGCCATTGATTAACATGCTTCAGGCCAGAGTCTTAGAGAGAAGTCAGCGCTTCATCAAGAACACAGTTTCTGCTTCTCAGGATTTGCATTCTAAAATCAACACTGAAACATGAATAAAGCACCAAGAACTGGAAAGTTTGGGCAAAATGGAGCTCAGGTCACAAGCAGCTCCATCTTCATTGCCATTTGTTTCATTCACCAAGTGTACTTTTTAAGCGTCTACTGTATGCTTAAAAGATAATGATAGTACTGAAAATGCACTTAACTTAGATGCAAGAAGACCTGAGTTCAAGTCCCGGCTTTGCAAATTCTAGCTCTATGACCTGAATCTCAACTTTCTCTTCTGTAAACGGGGGGAAAACAGATTACCTAGTGAGGCTGCTATAAGGATGAAACAAGAGTTCCAAGGTCTAAACAGCCAGTGTGACTACGTGCCTGCCACAGAGTAGAAACTTGATACAGGTAGAATTTGATTGAATGTTTATAATTTTGATGCTGCTAAATAATATTAAATATTTAAAAAGTGGGGACAACAAAGAGATGCAAGGAAGGTTTTTAAATCTTCAAAAAAATAAGTATTTCCATGTGCCAGGCATTGAGCCCAACGGTAGGGATCTAAGACAAGTACAAAATGGCCCTTACCCTTAGAGAGCAGTTCATGAAGGGGAGGATAAGTCTGTAGCCACGATGAGTATTGAGTGCAGTAGGTACTACTGAAGCTTCAAGAACAGTGATAAGAAGGGGATACCTCAGAGGTCCAATCAGGGAGATACTGAAAGGTTAGGACTATGCTGGGAAGGGTGACTTGACCTAGCTCATTTTTATTCCAAAATCCCAGTACCTTATAGTCTTACTCTTACTGCTTCTATCACCATTCCTATCTGTCATGGATTGAATTATTTCCCCCAAAACATGTGCATCAATTTGGCTGAGTCATGATTCCCAGTACTGTATGACTGTGTACCATTTTGTAATCTGATGTGACTTCTTTATGTGTTGTAAACTCTATCTCTATGATGTAATAAGATGGATTAGCGGCAGTTACACAGATGAGGTCTACAAGATTGGACAGTGTCTTAAGCCAATCTCTTTTGAGATATAAAAGAGAGAAGCGAGCAGAGACACAGGGTGACCTCATACCACCAAGAAAGCAGTGCCAGGAGCAGAGCGTGTCCTTTGGACCTGAGGTTCCTGCGCCGAGATGCTCCCAGACCAAGAGAAGACTGAAACATCACAAGGACCTTCCTCCAGAGCCAACAGAGAGAGAAAGCCTTCCCTTGGAGCTGATGCCTTGAACTTGGACTTGTAGCCTACTAGACTGTGAGAGAATAAATTTCTCCTTGTTAAAGACATCCACTTGTGGTATTTCTGTTATAGCAGCACTAGATGACTAAGACACTATTCCTACCAACTAATCGTTGTTGAAAGTTCCCTATGTGCGAAGCACTGTTCTACCTCTCCTGACCTGAGGAGCTGAGGCCCTCCAGCGTGGCCTGGGGTGAATTCAGGTGGAAACTCCAGGGCCTCTCTTGCTACGATCCTGGAGCTTTCCCAGAGCAGTTGTGGCTTGGCTGCCCTCATTCTCCCATCACCCCATTCTCCCGTCGGCAGGGGTCCTCAGGGACACAGTGGGCACTGAGCACAGACTTTCTTTAGCAAGTCATCTGGCCTTCTGCCACGTGGTGAAGTACAAGCTGCCAGCTTTAGAGCAGCCAAACGCAGAGGGCAGGTGGAATAGATTCACAGGAGGAACTCCCCAAACACAAGCCAGGACAATGACACTCCACTGCCACCATGTGTCTATCCCACAGGCTACAGAGGATGATGTGACGGCCTCAGAGGTCCAAACAACCAAAACCAAACTCACTGCCGTCGAGTGGATTCTGACTCATAGCAACCCTTTAGTAGAACTGAGTAAAACTGCCCCATAAGGCTCTCAAGGAACACCTGGTGCATTGGGACTGCCGACCTTTTGGTTAGTAGCTGTAGCTCTTAACCACTACACCACCAGGGTTTCCTCAGATAACCAGGCAGATGGAAATGGGTCC
Source organism: Trichechus manatus latirostris (assembly GCF_000243295.1). Taxonomy (NCBI): domain Eukaryota; kingdom Metazoa; phylum Chordata; class Mammalia; order Sirenia; family Trichechidae; genus Trichechus; species Trichechus manatus. Next base: position 4,736,527 of record NW_004444077.1, read on the forward strand.
AAAAGACACAGCAATCAGAGAGGCTAGACTATGGATCCAGGGAGATACGGAAAAAAGGAGGCTCAGAGCCACTCAGCTGGGAGTTCACCTGAGTCAGACCTCCAGGTGAAGTAGAGTCTGGACTTGCAGTTACTAACCCAGAAAGGTAGGCAATGGCTACCTGCTCCAGCCCCTCCCCCACCTGACACACATTCTCACCCCATTCCAAGGACAATTCCATGGAACACGTTTCACCTGGGGCTGGAAAACCCCATAGGTGGCCTTCTTGAAGTGCCTATTTGGTCCCATTTGGTCCCAGAGGCCTGGGGTCAACCCCACTCAGAACTGAAAAGAAGTCTATTAGCTCCCTGGGAGTTTTTGGTTTGAACTACACCTCAGTCCAGAACTAGGTTAGAATCAGACAGAGATAAGGTTGTGACTGAGTAGAAAGGAGAACTTCTGAACAATTAGAGCACTTGTGAGGTAGTGAGCTTCCCTGTCTTCTAAGACACTCAGATAGAGGCTGGATGGTAAAAGAGAATTCTGCCTCAGATTGAATTGCTAGATCTCTTCCTATTCTGATATTTTAGGAATAGAAGCTCTGGTGGCGCAGTGGTTAAGTGCTTGCTGCTAACCAAAAGATTGGCAATTTGAACCCACCCAGCATCTCTGCAAGAGAAAAGACCTGGCAATCTGCTTCCATAAAGATTACAACCTAGAAAACCCTATGGGACAGTTCTGTTCTGTCACATGGGATTGCTATGAGAAATTGACTTGATGGCACCTAAAAACAACAAAACAGTAACTTCACAGAATGGAAACTCCTCCTTTTCTTTCTGGTTGGTACTGCAAGGCAAGAAAGGTGCATCTGAGGACCTGGTGGGCATCTGGAGGGATCTCAGGCTCTGCTCATTTAATTCTCAGCCCTGTTCACTGTCTCCACTGGAGGTTTTCAATTGCTGATTCCCCTACTCAGGCCTCATTTGTCCCAAGAGAGCAACGGATTCCCTCATGCAAATTTCTTGGGTTCAGGTGAATCATGACCCCTGACTCTTTGTAAAACTTTATTTTGGAACTTGGAGGTGGTGCTGGGAGTTGGAGAAAAAAAGAGTTGCTGCTGAGCTGACTCTGACTCCTGGCAACTCCACATGCGTCAGAGTAGAGCTGTGCCTCTAGGGTTTTCAATGGCTGATCTTTCGGAAAAGTAGATTGTCAGACGTTTCTTCTGAAGTGGCTCAAACCTCCAACCTTTTGGTTAGCAGCTGAGAGCATTAACCGTTTGCACCTCCCAGGGACTCCAGGAGTTGGAGAGACCTGGAGTAACCTCAGTTCCACCACTGTCTAGCTGTAAGAACTTGGGCAAGTTATGGAACGTCTTTCTCCGTGACTATTCCTTCATCTTTTCCCTCCTTTTCTTTTGGAGCCCTCCCTCTCTGGACTCCACGTGGCTGTTTCTGTGAAGAAAATCATTTCTTTCCAACACAGGAATATTGGCCTCTGCAGCACCCATTGGGCTCCTGGCTGGGCCGCCAACAAGCTTTTGGCCCTTGTAAATACGTGCCGAGAAAGCCAAGCACCGCTGGGAGCCAGTGCCAGCTCAGCCAGTTGTTTCCCAGGAAAGCCGAGTCAAGCTCTGCTGTGTTAATGTGGCACATCCCCTAATAATGCCCCAGAGGCTGGCAAACAGCTTGTAAATAGTGGAAAGAACACATTCAACACCACATGGAAAGTGATTCGATTACTCTTCCCTATTACTCCAGCTGTTCCTAAAAGACTATAATCAACCAGTTCCTGCTAGAGATTCATCTGCCCAGACGTCCTACCGTTCCTCAGTTTTCTTGACAGGATGCCAAATTAGCGGAATAAAATTCTTGTTTTGTCTCCCATCTGTAGGAAGCTCGGTCCTGTCTGGATGATACTCAAGGGGAAGAAGATCCAGTTCTCTACCCATTTTTTCCCCAGAAGGGTGAGCAATCAATCACGATGCACACAGCACGGCTCCCTACCCTCTGCACTGGCTTTAATGAATATTGATGCTGAAAGTTATGACATGACTTATTTCCATCTGCCTCCATCAGACAGGGGAATTAGTGGGCAGAGGATTTGACAACAAGGTTTTGTTCACTAACATGGAATTCCCTTGCGATATTCACCTGCAGAGCACATTCCTTCACACGCACATCAACCACAATGCCCCTCCCTCCTCTCCTCCTTTCTCCTTCTTTCTGGGAAATACATTTCTTAATGAGATCTTGCCAGGGCTGAGCTACCTAGGCTTCATCGGTTAGGAGAATTCTGGAAGCTGAAAAAAAACCCATTGCCGTCAAGTCGATTCCGACTCATAGCGATCCTACAGGACAGAATAGAACTGCCCCATAGGGTTTTCAAAGAGTGGCTGGTGGATTCAAACTACTGACCTTGGTTAGCAGCCGAGCTTTTAACCACTGCGGCACCATGGCTCCCTGGAAGGTAAAGCTACCTCCATATCTGGCCCCTCTCCCTGAGCCTACCCTCCACACCCAAAAGAAGAGTTGGTTGGATTTAAATTGTTCCTGGTCATTGAGCTACAAGACACTGGAGAAACAGACATTCGCTGAGTTATTTACTCAACAAATACTACTGAATACCTATTGTGTGCCTTCTCTGACAATGGGACTTAGGGGCTTAGGGAAGTATGGTGAGCAAGAGACACGTTCTCTGCCCTCACAAGGTTTATGGACTCATAGAAGAGACAATTAAACAAATAAAAACGATACTAATGACGGCTATGATAGTGGAGGAGCCCTGGGGGCGCAGTGGTTAAGAGCTCGGCTGCTAACCAGGTTCAGCAGTTCGAATCCGCCAGCTGCTCCTTGGAAACCCTATGAAGCAGTTCTACTCTATCCTATAGGGTCACTATGAGTGGGAATCGATTGGACAGCAACAGGTTTTTGCTTTTTTACTATAGTAGAAAGGAGCCCTGGTAGCACAATGATTAAGCACTCGACTGCTAACTGAAAGGTTAGTGGTTCAAACCCACTCAGAGGCTCCACGGGAGAAAGACTTGGCTATCTGCTCTCCTAAAGAGATTACCACAAACCAAACCCATTTCTATTGAGTTGATTGAGACTCATTACAGCCTAGAAAAATCTATGGGGCAGTTCTACTCTGTCACATAGGGTCGTCATGTGTTGGAACAGACTTGATGGCCCACAACAACATGATAGTGCAGGAGTCCCTGGGTGGTACAAACCCACTCAGGTGCTAACCAAAAGATTGGAAGGTGGAGTCCACCCAGAGGCTTCTCAGAAGAAAGGCCTGGCAATCTGCTTCTGAAAAATCATTGAAAACCCTGTGGAGCAACAGTTTTACTCTGACACACATGGGGTCACCATGAATCAGAATCAACTCAATGACAACTGGTTATGATAGTGGAAGTCAACACACAGTTTGTCATTTCTAATAAGGGTAAACTTCGTATGCCTCTAGGTCATCTTCTTTCCATCCTTCCACCCATTCAAATGTGTAATGCAATGATCACGCCATGGGTGTGTGCCAGGGAAGGGCCAGTGATGAATGGCATGACCTCTGCCCTTAAGAAGTGAAAGTCCTACTGGGAAAACAGACACAGAAATGGTGGCAGTTCAATGTGGTGAGAGCTGGGAGGGAGGCCATAATGAGGTGTGGTGGGAACCTTAGTCGGGAATATCTAAGTAAGCCTGGCACTGGATGCCCAGCAGTGGAAGGGGCTGAGGCTAGTCAGGCAGATGGGGCTGAGCAAAATCGCCAAGGCTCTTGCAACAGTACTGCCTCCGTCCCAGAATGACTACCGGCCTCAAACAGAATCTTGCATGGGAAAGGATGTAAGAAATAACTATATATGAGATATTCTTACTAGTTTTGTTCTGAGGATAGACGTTTGAAATAATTGAAAAAAAATTTATTAAAAACTTGATTTTCTTACAAACACTAAACAATATATGTCTATATTAACATAAGCTCCTAATTAGTTCCAAATTTCTTGAGGGCAGAGATTGTTTTCTTCCAAAATCACATTATTTATGAAGACCCTAAGGGGCACAGATGAATCATACAAGAGCTGAGCTGAAATTTAACTTTGCTCTAATCAAAAAAGAAAAAGGTTTGCCAAGCAAACAAAAATCAGACTGGGGGTGTTTCAACCACTTAAAAGGAAATATATATATATATATTTAAGAGCATAAGAAACATCCATTTACAAACAAATAACTGAGATGTTTATTACAAATCATGCTTTCATAACTATTGAAAGAGCTTTTGGAAATTATTGGCAGTTTTTTTAGTATTTTATTACTTTAATTGCACTTAATAACTACAACAACAACAACAATGGTGTAGCACCTTAGAGTTTACAGTGTGTGTTTCCATAAATTGGCTTGCTTGTTCCTGACAAGAATCTTTTAAGATTTCCATCTTGTGGGTAAAGAAACTGAGACTTGCAGAGATTATGTGAAATACTCAGAGCCATCACAGTGAAGGAGGCAGAAAGAATAAGGAGAGAAGCAGGAGGAAAACAGGAAAATGAAGTGTCAAGGTCAAGTGTGCAGAGAGTTTTTTTTCATTGGAGTCAGATGCCACAAAAGAGAGAAAGAAATGTACCCACTTAATTTGAAATTAGGAGGTCATCAGTGAGGTGGTTGTAGGTTGCCACTGAGTCAGCTCTGACTATCAGCAAGGACAAACTCCACTGAGTGTGGCAGGGCAAACGCTTGTACTGTAGAGCGCTCTCTTAGTCAGCTTTGCCTTCAAAAGAAGGAAAAAAATAGAGTGGTACTTGGAACGTACTTCGAGGGGAAGTTGTGTACATTTGATTTATTTTATTTTACATTTTGAGAAAGACTTGTATCTGGCACATAATTGTTGTTGTTGTTGGATGGAGAAGCCACATGACATAGTAGACCTGCCCCATAGGGTTTGCTTGGCTGTAATCTTTATGGGAGCAGATTGCCAGGTATTTTCTCCTGCAGAGGGTTTGAACCACCAGGCTTTTACTTAGCAGCTGAGTGCTTAGCTGTTTGTGACACCAGGACTCTTTTGAGAGGACTTAGCTAAATATATTACCCTTGCACTGGGCCCAAAAAGCAAAAGCAAAAGCAAAAAAAAAAAAAAAAAGTCAAATTTGACAGAAAAGGTAAATTCTGAAGCTTCTTTTTCCACTGCCTTTAACATCTGGGTGTGTGGGTGGGTTCGAACCACCAACTTTCAATGAGCAGCTAAGTGTTTCACTGTGTGCCACCAGGGCTCCTTGGCATATAATAAGCACTTAGTAAATGTGGTCTGTCATTTATTATGGTTGTTTTAATATTATTTTTAGTTGCATAGAAAGAACAAGAAAGAAGCTGATAATGTTGGCATAGGATTCCTGTGAGATAAGATGTACGAAGCAGCTGTGAGGTTGTGTTGCCTCTAGATTATAAACTCCCTAAGAACTGTGACTTGTACTTCCCATTCTCTAATGTTTGCTCCTCCAGCAATAAGTATTGTATGTTGTAACATCCGCATTCTGTATTTTCTGAGTTTTGTGATGTATCTTGTCTGAATACAGGATCCAACTTTCTGAAAAGAAAGGCAGTCAAACATGAAAATCTTTATACCCTTGGGCTACTGAAAGCTACACAGGAGGAATTAAAGAGGATTATGGGCTTTCCTGATTATCCAGCTAAAGACATAATAATGGGGCTTAAAATGTATTAATTTTTGGTCAGTGAAGAGATAACAAGGTTGGAAAGCTCAGGTAACATTAGGGAGGGAGTCCAAGGTAGTCCAGTTTGGTCTAAAGCTGATAACAAGCACTCCAAACCCCACAGGGCTTAGCAAGTCAAAAGATACCTGTCACCAAGTGACATCTCAATGAGTGACCAGTGGTAGGATAAAGCCTGGATGAAGTGGGGTCCACCTTACCTCATAAACTCCTGGGGGGCAAGCACTGAGGACCTGTTAAACATTTCCAAGGGGCTTCGTCCAGGGCTACCTATGTATTCGTTCATCATTCACTCAGTCAACATGTGGCAGAGAGGAAGGGGGCAAGAGCAAGAGGCCACACGGGCCCTGTCCTAATTTGACGGAGAATGCAAAACACCCAAACGTGCAGAATATTCCCATTATGAACCCTCAAGCCACCTAACGCTTCTGGCAAGAGATGGTGCAGACTCTAAGCACCTCTGGGTGCCTGAAGGAGGGGCAGTTTCGTTGGTATGGTCAGAGAAGAACCTAGACAGTGTGTTCAGCAACCAAATCCTCCGTGTTTTCCCAGACAATCCCAATGTCAAGTATTTCATATCATTCCTCCTTACAAAGCATCAAAACATACTAGAAATACCAATAGCATTCACAAACAACTCTGCCTTAGTCATCTAGTGCGGCTGTAACAGAAATACCACAAACGGATAGCTTCAACAAAGAGAAATTTATTCTCTCACAGCCTAGTAGGTTACAAGTCCAAATGTAGGGCGTCAGCTGCAGGGGAAGGCTTTCTCTGTCGGCTCTGGCGGAAGGTCTTTGTCATCAGTCTTCCCTTGTTCTGGGAGCATCTCAGCGCAGGAACCTCAGGTCCAAAGGATGCGCTGTGCTCCCGGCACTGCTTTCTTGGTGGTATGAAGTCCCCATGTCTCTCTGCTTGCTTCTCTCTTTTATATCTCAAAAGAGATTGGCTTAAGACACTACCTAATCTTGTAGACCTCTTCAATATAACTGCTGCTAATCCATCTTATTACATCATAGTGATAGCATTTACAACACACAGAGAAATCACATCAGATGATAAAACGGTAGACAATCATACAACACTGGGAATCATGACCTAGCCAAGCTGATACACACATTTTTTGGGAGACATAATTCAATCCATGACAAACACCTTCCAGACAGTCATCTCTTTAACCCAGTTGAAGGACAACTACGGATGATTCTCTGGGTGGTGCAAGTGGTTAATGTGCTTGGCTGCTAATGGAAAGGTTGGCGGTTCAAGTCCAACCAGAGGAGCTTGGAAGAAAGGCCTGGAGAGCTACTTCCAAAAAAATCAGCCATTGAAAACCCTATGGAGTGGTTCTACTCTGACTCACCTGGGGTCGCCATGAGCTGGGATGACTCAACAGCAACCTTTTGTTGTTGTTGTTTTCTATATGTAATTTATTTTCCTGTTGTTGAGAATATACACAGCTGAACATACTAATTCACAGTTTCTACATGTACGATTCAGTGACATTCATTATATTCTTTGAGTTATGCAACCATTTTAACCCTCCTTTTCTGAGTTATTCTTCCCCCTTTAACATAAACTCACTGCCACTAAGTTTCCTATCTAATCTTTCGAGTTGCTGTTGTCAATATGATCCCACATAGATAGATCTTAAAAAAGCACAGTGCTCAAAGCAGACATTCCTTACTAGTTAAGCTAAGCTATTGTTTGGTTTTAAGAAGACTTCAGGGAATATTTTTGAAGGTTTAAAGATAATCTCAGGGCAATAATTTCAGGGGTTCATGTAAACTTTATGGCTCCAGGAAGTCTGGGGTCCATGAGAATTTGAAATTCTGTTCTGCATATCCCCCCTTTTAATTTGGATTCTTCTATAGAGTCTTCAATTAAAATGTTCAGTAATAGTAGCCAGGCAGAATCCAGTTCTTGTGGTCTCACAGCAAAGGAGGTTGTTCATGGAGGCAATTAGCCACACATTCCGTTTCCTCCTCCTATTCCTGACTCTTCTTCATCCTCTGTTGCTGTAGGTAAACAGAAACCAATTGTTGTGCCTTGGATGGCCACTTGCAAGCTTTTAAGACCCCAGGCACTATGCAGTGAATTAGCGTAGAACAGAAGCACTAAACATGTTATTAGGCCAATTACCTGGGATGTCCCATGGAACCATGAGCCTTAACCTCCAAACCAAGGAAACAAATCCCATGAGGTGTTTGGCTGTACATAAGTAGACTCAGCAGCTACTCTTTTTTTTTTTTTTTTTACATTGTTGGAAATATATCTATTATGCAACTTTTGCCAATTCAACGTTTTACAGGTGTACAATTGACAGCAGTTACATTAAGCAAAACTGGTTTTGGTGTCTACAGAGCCAGGATTAGTTGATGCTGTTGTGCCTTCCTCTCTGCTAGTAGAGACTTCAGTGCTACAGTGAGGAAGCGTTTCTCTCAGCCTTCTTCTGTATGCCTGGCTGCCTAGATGGTGCAGGGCATGGCAGGAGGCTCACATTTTACAGTCAGCTGACAGGCAACCACAAGTGAGGCCAGCAAGGGAGCAAACTCCCTGAAAGGAGTCACGAGAGCACAATTTTAATATTGTAGCTGGAGCCTGCTGAGCAATGCTACTCAAATAGGAGCAGTCGGAGAGCAGGCACACCAATTAGCTTTTGAGGAAAAGACTGAGGTGTACTTTGGGCTTTTAGTGTCGCAAGCAATTCAATTTCATGAAGACGATATTGACATGTGAGCAGTGCTGAGTACTGTAACTGAGGCTTACCCCACCTCATGAAGCAAAATTAATTACTTCTGTCCCACCACTTTCCTAGTATCTTGTCCATTTTCAATGTGTTTCAACAGGCTTGTATTCAGTTCCTACTCTGTGCCTGGCTTCCGTGGACGGAAATTGAATAAAAGTCTCCACTCTCAACAGCTCACAGCCCAGTGGGGCCTGTTGCTGTTGAGCTGATTCCAACTCATGGCGACCTACAGGACGGAGTAGAACTGCCCCATAGGGTTTCCAAGGCTGTAAATCTTTATGGAAGCAGACTGACAGACTTTCTCCTGTGGAGCGGCTGGTGGGTTCAAACTGCCAACCTTTCAGTTAGCTGCTAAGCACTTAACCACTGCACCACCAGGGCTTGCTCACTGCGGAGAGAGGCAAATACAGTGAGGAAAGCATTGTATTGAGGAAGACACAAGGTGTCACGGAAGCCTGAGGAGGGATACACTAGTGAAGCCCAGTCATAGATTAATAATAAACATTAACAACTCTCTAAGGGAGTTGGGAGGAGGCCTGGTGGCACAACAGTTAAGTGTTAGGCTGCTAACCGAAAGATTGGCGGTTTGAACCCACCCAGTGGTTCTGCGGCAATCTGCTTCCATAAAGATTACAGCCTCAGAAACCCTATGAGGTAGTTCTACTCTGTCATATGGGGTTGCTATGAGTCGGAATCGACTTGATGGCACCCAACTACAACAAAAACAAAGGAGTTGGAAAGGATTTTGAAGGAGGAGCAGATATTCACCAGGCAGAAAAGAGGCAGGGGGCAGTGCATTAGGGAGTATGAATGTTTAGGAAGTGGTATGAGTAAGAGGACATAGAGAAGGGAGACGCAGCTGGAACAGTAGGTGGACTAGGCTGGCAAACTGTACTCAGGAGTTGGATGTTGTTCTGTAGATGAGGGACAGTCAGTGAAGGCAGGGGTGACTCTGTGGCATGGCAATAGGGACTGAAGGAGGGAATGGGGACAGCAGTTCAAGAGACTATGGACATGGTTAGCTCAAGAGATGATGAGGGTCTAAATTGAGGCAGTAAGATTAGGGAGGGCAGGAAAGCGCAACATTGAGAAATAGTATAAGGCAAAATCATTAGGACATGGGGAATGAAGGAATGGAAGGAGCCAAGCATGACTCCCAGGGTTCAGGTCTGGGAGACAAAGAGTAGAAGGATATGCAAAAACTAGCATCATGTAAAGCAAGGAAATGAAAGGTCGCAAGGAGGGAACGGATCTCAGTGTCACACACAGGAAAGAGGGGAGTTTCAGAGAAGACCTGAAAAACGCCTACTGGATTCCACAACGAAGGAGTTATTGGTTAAAGCCAAGTCCCAGAGGACTAAGGAGGGACTCAGAAACAATGAGGTAAGATTGATGAATGTAAACTATTTTACCAAGATGTCTGGCTGTGACAGAAAAGAGAAAGGTAGCATTAAAGCTAGAAGAGACATAATATCAAGAAAAGATTCTGTTTTCTTTTAAAGATAAGAGATCCTTGGGTGTGAGTGTGTGAGTGTGTGTGTGCATCTGCAGGCTGACAGTAAAGAGATGGTGGTTGAAAATAAAGAAGAGAGAGAAGGAACCTACTGGAGGAAGGTTCCAGAAGATCAGGGAGAAGAAGAGATTAAAAAAACACAAGAGGTTGGCATCGACCAGATCTAAACCAAAGGTCAGAGTGGCAGTGGTGGCATGGAGGAAGTCCCCAAATGCTATCAGAAGAGCCCAGAATGTGGCTAATCTCCAGGAAACACCACTCTAACAAGTGAAGTGCTAACCGGGTGCCATGTTCTGTGCAGGGTTCTGGGAATATAAAAACCACAATAACAAAAACAAAACCAGTTGCTGTCAAGTCGATTCCGACTCATGGCGACCCCAAGTGCTGTAGGATAGAACTGCTCCAAAGGGCTTTCAAGGCTGCAACCTTTTGGAAGCAGACTGACAGACTTCTTTCGAGGCACGGCTGGGTGGTTCGAACCACTAACCTCTCGGTTAATAGTTGAACACTTAACCATTTGCACCACCGAAGGACTCCTCTGGGAATACAGCAAAGAGTAAAGCAAACCTGGTCTTACCTTCTCGGTTGGGCCAGTCCTGAACCTACCTCCTGCTTTCCCTCCCTTCTTCTCTGTCTGCTTTTCTCTAAGGTCTTCTCTGAAAAAGTCTACCCACCATATGCAGCAACAGGAGCTGCAAATAGGGTAGTCCTAAAGCAAAGGACAATTAATCTAACCATTTATCCTGCCATCAGGAACGTCCCTGTTACAAATGACAAGGGTATAGGCAGGGTCTGCCCACACTGTACTGGGTCTGTAACAGTCAAGTAAAATATACTGACATCCTCTGAGAAAGAGGCTGTGTCCTTAAAATAGGGCTGTACCTTGGTTATTGGAAATACATGTATTCTCATTGTTACAATCCTATCTTCCCAACACTGACGAATTAAGAAGCGAGACTTATTTATAGAAAGCTTTGAGACATGTGTTTCTTAAAGTAAATCCACACTCTTTAGAAAGAAGGCCTGATTATGGGGATGGATGCTAACTATTCAAAGTGCTACAGGTTTTGAAATCTTGCTCAGCCAAATTATTTAGTTTAAGTCGATATTACGATTTTTCATGACTGTCACCAATAAAAGCAATGATCAAATTAAAACTGGCTAAATTGCATGACTGGAGCAGCCATAGATGTATCAGGAACTAATGTCACTTAGACATAGTGTTAATTTTTTTTTTTTCCTGGGGCCAGGCTGCAGTAGACTCAGAGGTAGGAAGGATAAAACAGAAGATGTGCCAGCAATTTAACATGCTCATTGCCCGTCGCACCACACTCTCAAATCAGTACGATTTCAGTGGGCCCTGCAGGGAGAGTGGAAAAGGCCAGCCCTTGGCAGGATGGAGGAGAGGAGAAGAAGCTTGTTTCCCTCAGGCAGAAGGAAGCAGCACCCATTCCTCTTAGTCGCCTCTCCTAAGGTCACCACCAGTTGCCGTCGAGTCAACCATGACTCATGGCAACCCCATAGGTG
>NW_004444077.1:4748480-4749835 GCF_000243295.1 Trichechus manatus latirostris
GATGGCAACGGATTTTTGGAATCATAACCTACTCTTTCCTAATACATAAGCTTTTACTCAGAGGACACAATAATACCTTGAAAATGTTATCCCAGATAATACTAACCACCACTATTTAAATGACTGAGCTAGAAACCTTATTTCTTCTTAATAATGTTAAATTTCCCATATTACAGATAGAGGCTTACTTTTTTATTTTTGTTTCTTTTTTAGATCCTTGAGTGATAGAGCCACAAAAATACATATACATATAACCAGTTACTAAAATTGGCTATTTTGAATGTTCTAGCTCCTTAGAAAAGCATTTTTATGGTATGCAGTTAGCTTTTTGTTGCTGTCTTTCCATTTTAATTAGCTCTAATACTTGAGTTGCCACCTAAGCAGGAACTGGAAAATTACAAATCAACAAGCAGGTAACTGAGCTTCTCCCCGACCCTGAAATGGTCAGCACGCTCCAATGCCCTGCCGGGACAAGGTTCTGAAGCTGCCCTCCCTCTGGTTTCTTCCCTTGAGGAGCTGAGTATGGGAAATTGAAATGAGAATGGAATACAAAGGAAAAAAATATTTTCAGGATGGCAACAGTGTTTAGCCAAATTATTCTTTTAATCATAGGTGAAACCCACTAATTCCCCGTCTTCAGGAAAGAGCACATTATTTCAAAGCAACTGAATACAGAGCAAGCAGAGCCTGCGATGTCTGCATGTACAAGCTCTCAGTTGGAATCGAGTCTTCAGAATGACCTGGAGAGAAGTTTCTGACACAAAGCTCACCGGAATGCTTCCGTTGATTCACTCATCATTTCAGCCAATGTTTTCTAAGCACCTACTACACGAAGCCTCAGTGCTAGACAGGAGCGGGGAAGAGGTGTCAAAGGTTGTGAGATTTCTTTGACCAGATAGGGGCATCATCCGGAACTGCACACATTGAAGCGGGATGGGTAGCGATGGTGTCCAGTCCATGGGTTCCCAGAGCGCCGGGGTCCTGACAAAAAGAACGCAAGAAAAATGTTGCCCAATTGACGCTGGAACTGATGCTTCAAGTGCGCCCTGGGCAACTCCAAGAGGCAGGCGCCAGAACGGCCGCACTTTGGGAGAGGTAGCAACTCACTCTTCTAACTTTTCATTTTCATTTGGAATTGCTGGTCATAGAATAGGTAAAGTTTATTAAAAAATAAATAAATAAATAAAAACTAGTTCTTGAAAGTATCTGTACCATTTTGCATGTACGAGAGTTCCAGTTGCTTCACATCCTCACCAAATTTAGGATTGTCCGTCATGTTTATTTCAGGGATTCTTGAGGGTGTGAAAAGTGCTTAGAACACCGTTTGGCATAAAACACTAAGTGCAGGACCAAAC
>NW_004444077.1:4751077-4761215 GCF_000243295.1 Trichechus manatus latirostris
ACCGTTTATTCAAAATGTCTGAGCATTTACTCTGATAATAATAATAACAGCAGCTAACATCTTTTGAGGAATAGTTTTATGCCAAACACTGTTCTAAGCACTTTTCATGCCACAACAATCACTAATATCAAAATGATGGACAATCCTAAATTTGGTGAGGATGTGAAGCAACTGGACCTCTCACACATTCAAGATGGTACAGATACTTCGAAGAACTATCTGTCAGTTTCTTATAAAGTTAAACATTTACCTATCCTGTGACCAGCAATTCCAAATGAAAATGAAAACATATGTCCACAAAAAGACTTGTACAAGCAGGTCCAGAGCAGTGTTATTTATAGTAGCCCCAAACTGGAAACAACCCTGATGTCCATCAACATGAATGGATAAATAAATCATGGTGTATCCATACAACGGAATACTATTCTGCAAGAAAAACTACTGACATACAGCCAGCGTGGATGAATCTAACAAATACTATGTCGAGCAAAAGAAGCCAGACACAAAATAGTACATACCATCGATTCCATTTATATGAAGTCCAAGACAGGCAAAATTAATCTATGGGGACTGAAACTAATCTATGGTGATCAAAACATTGGTTGTCTATGGAGGTGGGGGTTGACTAGAAAGAAGCACAAATATAAAATTTGGGAATGTTATTTGTATGCATGTAATTTATACTCTTCCCCCCAAAAAATGAAGGATGCAGTGGAGAGGGACGGACTGATGATCCAGGAAAAAGAGGGGATAACTGAAGGAACGAACTCTTTGAGAGGTGAGATGGGTAGAATCCAGAGCCCAAGGAGGGAATATTATTGTTAGGAAGAGAGAAACTTTCTGCTCGACAGCAGACAGGAAGTAGAAGCCAGGTGCAAATTCAGAAGTGTTTCTAAATGGGTATAAGGAGATAAGGGAGTTTTGCTCTGCCTTCTGTATTCTCAAAGAAGCCCTGGCAGCACAGTGGTTAAACACTTGGCTGCTAACCAAAAGGAAAGCAGTTTGAACCCACCAGTTGCTCGGCAGGAGAAAGATGTGGCAGTCTGCTTGCATAAGAATTAAAGGCTTAGAAACCCTATGGGGCAGTTCTACCCTGTCTTATATGGTCCTTATGAGTTGAAATTGACTCCACAGCAATGGGTTTGGATTTTTTTGAGTCTATATTCTCAGGGAGTTTGAGGCTACCTCATTAGCCAGGCAGGATTCAAGGGTGAGGAGTGTGAGAGGTTTGAAGACAGGAGAAAGTACAAAATGTCACTTCAGAAAGTGGGAAAGTTCATCAGGAGAGTGTAGCAGGTTTGTCAGGAGAGCAAGTGTCCCTGTGCAACTTAAGATCAGGGCTTTAAATGAAGCCAGCTGGCCTGGTCGAGTGGTTTTTAATCAGCAACTTGGAGCTGCTCAGAGCAGGCGTGGAAGAGGCAGAGTGAACTTCAGGCAGGATTGGGGTTTTCCACAGGAGAGCAAATAACAGAAGGTGCAAAGGCATGATGATAAGGTGGATCCTGGAATGTAAGTTAAATGATGAGGAATGAGAAAACAAGAGGGCACTGATGGGCCCTGAGAAAGAGGTGGCTCAGGGATTGGAGATCTTATGAACTCAAAGAATTGTCGTAAATGAATTTAAAATTAAATAAAGTATGGTATTGAGAGAGTGAGTGTTTGGAACAGAGATTTCTGAGAGTACAGATTCTGTTGATGCAAAGGCTCCGGGTGGGGCAGGGGGTGATTATGGGAGTAGGTCACTGGAGGACAGTGTGGGGACAGGCTGGTGGGGATGAGAAGGTTGAGGAACTGAGAAACCAGGGTGGGATATGATGATTGTGGGAGAACAGGAAAACTGTGAGTCAGGAGGTGAGTCCCCAGTGAATGAGGAGGAATGACCAGCAGGTTGGCAGGACAGCAACAGGGAAGAGAAGGAGACACCACTGGATGGTGTGTCAAGGTGGGTTTTCAGGAAGATGGGGCAGCCAGGTTCTCCCTGCTCTTACATGTGCATATGTGGCAAAGATATAGTGGCACTTCTCTGGCTTTCAATGTCTCTCACAGCAATAGGCAAGTTGAATACAGTGTAAGTTGCCCCAGTCCAGTCACATGCTCTAATAACACCACCCAGGGACTCCCAAAAACTATTTGAGCATGAGACACAATGGGAATTTGCCTTTCGCTGCCTTGGAATGTGATCATCTCCCTTGCCTATATCCACAAAAGTATATTCCAAGACCCTTGGCCACCAGGAATTTGGGTACTTGTCTGCCTAAGAAGTCAGCGTACGTCCTGATGCAGCTAACCAATGCCTTCAAAGGCCAAGGGAAGAAGGAGGGTTGTTATCAGGGAGTACCCCGGGACTCATACATTCTCAGTCGAAACAGAATTCTGCCCCCCCACCCCACCCCATCAAAAAGACAAGCTAAAGCAAATCTAGAGAAAAAAGTCCTGATGTTGAGGAGGTTGGAATTATGACACCAAGGTGACTGAGAGCAGTGCCCAGATTTAAGAGAGATGGGTATCACATTCAAGCAACTGGGAAGATGACCTGGGGCGAGAGGCTAGAGATTGGGCTGGAAATGCAGGCAGACACCTGATCCAGGAAGACCTTCAAGGTCACTTTGAAGATTCTGGACTGGCTCCTAAGCATAGTGGAATTTGTTGAGGGGTTTGTGAGCCATCTGCACCCTGCCCTGGGAGCTTTTGCAGGTGTCCCTTCCAGTACAGAGAGCATATCTATGGCAGAAGGCAGTCCCCGCTTTGACATCCAATGTAGAAGAGAGGTGATTGCTTTCAGTGCTCCAGGCTGATGGTCTCCAAGAGTGAAATGAAATTATATGGGAGGAAAAATCAAACCGTGGAAAAGGGAGTAGAGGGAAACAAAGGGAAGAGAGATGAGAGAGATTCAAGATTCCTAGCTGGTTTCTTAACAAAATCAGTTCAACATTTTGAATACCGACAATGTGCCACAGGGTTACAAAAATGAGCAGGAAGGAAATGGTTTTCCTTACGCTTACCCCCAAGCTCAAATTCAAATCAAAACCTATCCACAAAAGCTCAGCTTCCCCCATTGCGACAATAATGCCTTTGACTTGGATAGTAGTTGAAACCTATCCCAAACCACTTTCACACATCACACATCACCTCTCAATAGTTCTGTGAGGCCTGGGAGGCAGATATTATTGCTCCAGCTGGAAAAGAAAGGGATAGACTCTCAGAGATAAATAACTTGCCAAGGTTGATGGCTGATGAGCGGCCAAGAGAGTTTGGAACCCAGCTGTCTAACAGAATTCATTTCTTTTATTAAATGTATGATGGCTTTTCTCCCTTGGTATGAAATGCGCAAAGAATATAGTAAATTTGCAACATGACTGAGAAAACCACTTGCCCTTTTAATAATAATAATAATATCGTCGTTACCTGAACCACCATTGCCTCAATGACTTGACTATTTTGTTGTTGTGTGCCATTGAGTCAATTCCAACTGATAGCAACCCTATATGACAGGATAGAACTGCCCTATAGGGTTTCCTATGAAATCCAGGCTATAATCCTTACTGGAGCAGACCACCAGGTTTCTTCTCCTGTGGAGCCGCTGGGTGGGTTTGAACTGCCAACCTTAGAGTTAGCAGCAGTCCAGCGCTTAACTATTATGTCATCAGAGCTCCTTGACTTTAGTCAGAGCCTAATAGGAGCTGCCCCTCCCGTCCACCTCAGATGGGACCTGTACTGTCCAAGGTGCACACAGTCTTCTATTGTCTTTGTTGTTGTTGTTTTTGCCAATTCAACTTTTTACAAGTGTACAACTATTGACAGCAATTAATAATCGGCTGTGGAACACCACCCTTAATCAATGTGATTTTTCCATCACTGCTAGTCCCCTTTTCCCTCTTTCTCCCACCTCTGGTAACCACTGATAAACTTTGGTCTCTATGCAATTGGCTTTTCTTGTCTTTTTATATAAGTGAGATCGTACAATATCTGTCCTTTAGTGATTGGTTTATTTCACTCAGCATAATGTCTTTAAGCTCCATCCATACTGTAGCATGTATCAAGACTTCATTTCTCCTACTGGCTGAGTAGTATTCCATTGTATGTATGTACCACATTCTGTTTATCCGTTCATCTGTTGATGGGCATTTAGGTTGTTTCCACCTTTTGGCTATTGTGAATAGTTCCGCAATGAACATGGGCGTACAAATATCTTTTTGAGTCTCTGTTTTCAAGTCTTTTGGGTATATACTCAGGATTGGAATTGCTGGGTCATATGGTAGTTATGATAAACGGAGAAAAGATTGAAGTCATCAAGGATTTCATTTTACTTGGATCCACAATCGCCCATGGAAGCGGCAGTCAAGAAATCAGATGACGCATTGCATTGGGCAAATCTGCTGCAAAAGACCTCTTTAAAGTGTTAAAAAGCAAAGATGTCACTTTAAGTACTAAGGTGAACGTGATCCAGGCCATGGTGTTTTCAATCACCTCATATGCATTCGAAATCTGGACAATGAGTAAGGAAGACCAAAGAAGAATTGACGCCTTTGAGTTGTGGTGTTGGCGAAGAATATCGACTATACCATGGACTGCCAAAAAAAACAAAAAACAAAACCAAACAAATCTGTCTTCGAAGAAGTACAGCCAGAATGCTCCTTAGAAGTGAGGATGGCGAAACTTCGTCTCACATACTATGGGCATGTTATCAGGAGGGGCCAGTCCCTGGAGAAGGACATCATGCTTGGTAAAGTGGAGGGTCAGTGAAAAAGAGGAAGCCCCTCATCGAGATGGATTGACACAGTGGCTGCAACAATGGGCTCAAGCATAACAACGATTGCGAGGATGGCACAGGATCAGGCAGTGTTTTGTTCTGTTGTACATAGGGTCACTATGAGTCGGAACCGTCTCAACAGCACAACAATAACAACATGGTAATTATCTTTTTAGTTTTTTGAGGAATCACCACGCTGTTTCTTCTACTGTGTTCTTGATATCAAAGCAGAAACAACTGTCCTGAAACGTTATGCTTGTGCTGTTTCCTTATAGGAAAGAGAAAAGTTAAACATTTCAAACATAGGTAAATACAAACCCCAGGGTGCCACGTGCTTCTTGATTGCATCCACTCATTCGTCTTACCCATCTCACTCCTATAGACATTTTAGTTTGTGAGCCTACTTCATTGCATACTTCTTTTCTGTCAGTCTCATGGTGTCTGATGCTGTATGTGTGGCAGTGTCATGGATTGAATTGTGTCCCCAAAAAATATCCGTCAATTTGGCTAGGCCATGATTCCCAGTATTGTGTGATTGCCCACTATTTTGTTGGCTGATTCGATTTTCCTATGTGTTGTAAATCCTATCTCTATGATGTTAATGAGATGAGATTAGTGGCAGTTATGTTAATGAGGCAGGACTCAATCTACAAGATTAGATTGTGTTTTAAGCCAATCTCTTTAGAGATATAAAAGAGAGAAGTGAGCAGAGAGACAGGGGGACCTCATACCACCAAGAAAAAGCAGCACCGGGAGCAGAGCATGTCCTCTGAACCCGAGGTTCCTGTGCTGAGAAGCTCCTAGACCAAAGGAAGATTGATGACAAGGACGTTTCCCCAGAACAGACAGAAAGAGAAAGCCTTCCCCTAGAGCTGGTGCCCTGAATTTGGACTTATAGCTTCCTAAACTGTGAGAGAATAAGTTTCTCTTTGTTAAAGCCATCCACTTGTGGTATTTCTGTTATAGCAGCACTAGATAACTAAGAGAGGCAGGTATCCCACAACTCCCGCTGGATTGGAATGAATGGAATAAATCCCAAGGGAAGACTCCCTGTTTAATGTCTTCGCTACTGCATTCTCCCTCTCCTCTCCCTTTCTATGGCCCGGAAGAAGTCGCCTCTTCTCAATCTCTGGACAAATTTGTGAATGCCCTCTCCGATTAGTTAGTTCCAAATCTTTCAAAACACCAGTCGCTATGAAAGTAGGGAAAATCCTTCAAAAATATCTTAGCAGCTCTATATCAATAAACCATGGCAGAGCGCTTCCAATTACTGTCTAAGTTAGAAATGAACAGCCCACAGTTCTGTGAATCAGCCAATTTAGTGCAGAGATTGATTTATAATCTATAAAAACCACTTATTTGGATCTTCTTTCTCAAAGAGAATAGGCCAAATTTTGGCAGTCAGGCCCCCGAAGAGGCAAGGAAGTCATGGACAAAGCAGCAAATGATATTACAGAACATTAGTTCCAGATTTTCCAGTCAACTTAATTGTACCTTTTTCAATAATATCAATTTGTTAATTGGATAATCAAGTGTGATCTAATTATTATACCTCTGTAAATCCTTTCATATAAAAATAATTTTAAGAATTAGTGAGAAAAAATTCATTGTCACAACATCTGTCAGATTTTTGCTCTAGAAAATATGTAGTTAAAATTGCAAAGCTCCTTTAAAGAGCTCAGCTGCTAACCAAAAGTTCAGCAGTTTGAATCCACCAGCCACTCCTTGGAAACTCTACAGGGCAGTTCTACTCTGTCCTACAGGGTCACTATGAGTCGGAATTGACTCGACGGCAAAGTTTTTTTTCCCCCAGTAAAAATGATGCTTCCTGGAAAAAGACAGATTCCTGAGGCTAAGGTGAAGGAGTAATGTTAAGGTTGGGGAAATCAGGTACATACTCCTCAAATATCCTTACAGGAGTGTTGATTTCATTTCTTATTTATGCCTACCTCTCTCTATATTCCACTTCACTTTTATTTAGATCCCATTTGGCTCCCTACTGCTTTCTGTATACTCTCTCCCTCATTAAACTGAAACAGCCTGAGGATGAACTGCACCGTCTTCTTTTTCTTTTTAGTGCTTGACATAGCACTGTGTATGCAGTAAGTGCTTAAAGATACTTCTTGAATGCATGAAAACATTTTTCATGTCTAGTGAAAACTCTCTTCCATCACTCTTCCCCGTCACAGTTGTTCTTCATTGCTTCCTTCCTCAACATTGACAGAGACTCTGAGTAGAGCGGGGACACTGGAAGGAAAAAGCCAGAACCAAACCTAGCTCCGGTTTTTCCCACTTCAACTCCTGCCCATTTTATCTGAGTCCAAAAGACTCAAAAAGAAGATTTATTTCACAAAAATTGAGGAGAAAGACCTTCCCTGAGGCAGTACCTGTAGCAGATTATCCCTTGTGGGCAGGGCTTTTCCCTCAGTGAAGGAAGTGGGTCATGGATTAGTGTAGCTGCCCGTCATACACAGGGTATGGGCTCACTGGAAGTGATGTTTGCTGGAGACCAGGCTCCACTCACAGTGCATGCCCAGCTCAGCTATTTTGATGAACTTCATCAAATATCCTCACTACAACGCCTCAAACCAGTCTACTGGCACCGGATACTGGATGTTTTAAAAATGAATTTGTCATCTCCACCTTCAGACTTGCTGGTTCCCTTTCATCTCCTTCTAAGAAGAGCTCCTGTATCCATCCACTTCTTTGGACAAAGCAACAAAGTCAGCGAGCAAGAAAGACACTCAAGACAGAAGTTACAATCTTTTTGGAACCTAATCTCAGAAGTGAAATTCCATCACTTTAGCCATATTCTATGGAGTTCCTGGGTGATGCAAAAGCCTTGGAAGAAAGGGTTTGCAATCTGCTTCCAAAAGGTCACAGCCTTGAAAATCCTACGAAGCGCAACTCTGTTCTGCAACGCATAGGGTCACTATGAGTTGGAATCAACTTGGAGGCAACTGATTTATTCATTAGAAATTTGTCCCTTGGTCCAGCCCACACTCACAGGGAGAAGATTACACATCTTAGAGGCTGCTTTTGTTGTTAGGTATGTTTAAGTCGATAGACTCATAGTCACCCCATGTGCCAGAGTAGAAACTGCACTGTGAGTTTTCTTGGCAGTAATCTTTACGGGAGCAGATTTTCAGGTTTTTCTTCCACAGAGCCGCTGGATGGGTTGAAAACGCCAACCTTTCGTTTATGGTTACCAGTGCTTAACCATTGTGCCACCAGCGTTCCTTAGAGGCTGCCTGCCACCTGTAAATATCTTCCATTCTCTTTCCTTCCTTTTCCATCCCTTCCTCATTCCCTTTCTACTTCCTGCTAGCACTTGCTTCCTGTCTATCATTCTTGGCCCAGGAGCGATACCAGGCCCTGGGAATTTGAAACCTAAAAACACTGAGACTCACAACCTAGTGGAGATGAAAGAGTCAATAAAATAAATTCCCCAAGCTTCAGTCACTCACCTTTTTGGCCATACACATGGACTTACGTATAGTCCTTTTCTTATTCAATGTTCTTCTTTAAGTTGATCCACCTTTGGAGATCTACTCTCCTGCTGAAGAAGCAAACTCCAAGCTCCACCCTACCTCCTTATTATTTCTCCTCAGATCTTCCCCTACTTCATCCCTCACACCTTCCCTGCCCTTACCCCATCCTGGGCATCAACCAAAGGGCAAACGACCTTGCTTCAGTGAGGCACAGATCTAGACCATGAAAGAGAAACTTCCTGTTTGCTTTATAAGAAAGAAAGGGAATTATTCTGGGGATTTGTGACATCCACTAAGGAGCCCTGATGGCACAGTGGTTAAGTGCTTGGCTACTAACTGAAGGGTTGACAGTTCAAACCTACTGGCTGCTCCACAGGAGAAAGATGTGGCAGTCTGCTTCTGTAAGGATTACAGTCTTGGAAACCCTATAGGGCAGTTCTACTCTGTGCTATAGGGTTGCTAAGAGTCAGAACGGCAACGGGTTTGGGTTTTTTTTTTTTTTGGTTTTTGGTTTTTGGTGACACCCAGTGGTACAGAAGGGAAAATACAGCCAGTGATCTGGGGAAAAGGGAAGGAAGAGCCTCCACTTAAACCATGCAAAGCAGTGTCTACATGGGGAAAAGCAGCACACGCACACACACCAATAAAACACCTATCCATCTCGTTCCTTGTTCTGAGTTGTTTTAGATACCCAAAGAATCTAGACTAGAACTCAGTCTCTCAACTGAAAATATCGTCTAAGGCAGGTAGCAGTAGGTACCTCCACCAGGACAAAAACAAGACCAGAAGATACAAGTGCCCTTGTATCTGCATCTTGTCCCTGGTATTTTGGAGTCTGTGGACAGCGAATGACCACACTGCACTGAGATCACCCCCATGTCTGTCTGTCAACCATCCTCACTGCAATTTAAAGAATCAGCCGATAAGCATCCCTCTCACCAGTCTCTGATGTAGTATTAGACGGGGGTGGGACAAAGATGAACCAGATGCCCATTTCCTCTGGGTCACTTGTCTGGATGTTCCAACCTCTGTGTTTTCTGATTATGTCAGGCAAGAGGTTGAGAAGATTGATTCACTCATTCAGCAAATATGAATTGAGCACCTACTGTATGTCCTGCATTGTTCTAGGCAATGAACAAAAAAGACCCTGCTCTCAGGGAGCTGACATTTTTAGTTACTCTCTACATAGACCCTTGGAGCCCTGGTGGCGCAGTGGTTAAGGGCTTGGCCACTAACCAAATGGTCAGCAGTTGGAATCCACCGGCTGTATCTTGGAAACCCTGTGGGGTAGTTCTACTCTGCCCTGTAGGATCACTATGATTTGGAATCAACTCAATGGCAACAGGTTCTGTTTTTTACATAGACCCTGGGCTCCACATCCCATCAGAGTTGACATGAACCTTAGCAATGTGTTCTGCAAGTGAAGTTACTAAGGCCCATGGAAGTTATATGCCTGGGCTAAGGTCACAGGGGAGCCACGGTGGCGTAGTGGTTAAGAGCTTGCCTGCTAACCAAAAGGTCAGCAGTTCGAATCCACCAGCCGCTCCTTGGAAACCCTATGGGGCAATTCTACTCTGTCCTATAGGGTCACTATGAGTTGCAACTGACTCAACGACATCTAACAACAACAACAACAGCAAGGTCACAGGACAAGATACCCACAGAGCCTGTACTAGAATCCAGTCTCCCAACTAAAAATAACTGTTGAAACACTCACAGCTATGAATTGAACTTCATGTGTCTGGATGCACTTGGGGAAAGTTAGAAACCTTCTTAGAGAATATATTTGAATACATTAATTCGTTTTAAAATAAATCAGCATTTCAGAACATTGACTAGTGAATGAACTGGGTTAAAAAAAAAGCAACTACATCTTTTGGCCATAAAATCAGGGTAA
>NW_004444077.1:4762809-4764355 GCF_000243295.1 Trichechus manatus latirostris
TCACAGTTCAGAAGCAGAGGCTCAGAGAGGTTCCACTTGGTCAGCATGATTTCCCTTCTCCAAGTAGAAGATCTAGGTGTGAACCCAGATCATTCGAGTCTAGATCAAGTAGTCTTTTCACACACAGGCTCTTCTGGAAGTGCATACCCTGAAGTAGCCTGTCCCCCACTGGAAGCCTGGAAGTCAGCAGTCCCAGAATCCCTGGGGCAGGCCCCGGAAGACAATGCCCACACAATATTCCCAAACATAAATAGCAGAGGTTTTTAGGCTAGTTACTTCTCGTTCATGACGTAATGTACTGTTGCTTCCTGGAGAGGTTTGAGAATAGACAAAACCCTGTACTCTGTGATTCTAACAGGATTTCTCTCTGATACTAAGCAACTCTCTCAATTATCTTCAGATGCTGTTAGGAGCCAGCATCATCATTTTGATACCTGCACCTGTCTGACAGAGTCAGAAAATATAAAAGCTAAAAGAGATCAGAAATCGTTTTCTCCAAAAAAATAAGGAAATTGAAGTTCATAGAACTTAGACCCCCTGAACAACAGTCCTGTATTTGTTTTGATTTATTCTATCTACTAACCTTAGACTTCCTCATTTAACCCACCAAATATCCCCCACCTCTTAATGCTCCTATCACCCACCTCTGCTCTTCGGTGTCAAAAATCTCAAGCTTTCTGTTCTCCATGTACTGCTCCAAATCTAGTAGTCGGCAGCTACTAGAAGTTCAAAGAGACGAAGAAAGACATTTCTCTAGAGCTGATGCCCTAAATTCAGACTTCTAGCCTCTAGAACTGTGCGAAAATAAACTTCTATTCTTTAAAGCCACCCACTTGTATTTTTCTTAAGGCAGCACTAGACAAAAGAAACACTCCACAACCTCCTTCAGTCAGCTTCCCACCCTCATTACGTAGCCAATACTGCCATCAACCAAGGTCACCAATGAATGGACCTCTGCCAGTTTATTCATAAGATCAAGAGATATGTTTGCACATCTGCTATGCTGCAGACACTGTGCAGATGCTGGGAATACATGAATGAAGAGAGAAACATCTCTAGCCTCATCAGGCTTACCAGGTAGTCGATACAGGAGTACAAAGGCCATCTTTTAGACTTCATTTTACTTCATCTCCAAAGAAAGCTGGTCACTGGCTTGTTTATTTATTTTTATTTTACTTATTTTTTAATGCCTTTTTTTCTTTTTTGGCTGGGTGTCCTTATTACATGGCTGATGCATCTTAGTTTCCTTTACCAACTTATTACCATTCTACCTGACTTTAAGACTTATTTGTTTTTTTAATCCAACAAATTTTTATTGAAGACCAAATATGTGTCAGGCACTCTTCTAGGTGCTGGGAAATAGCCATGAAAAAAAGAAAGATAAAATTCTTTGCCCTCACTAAGCATACAGATTTGTTGCAAGGTGGATGGGAGAGCTAGGATGTGAGTGGCAGTTATGATTTTAAATAGGTTGATCAGGGTCGTTCACTGAGAAAGTGACATGGAGCTAAGGAAGCAAGTCCTGCAGCATCCCAAGGAAACGCAC
>NW_004444077.1:4765744-4767066 GCF_000243295.1 Trichechus manatus latirostris
AGTGTCAAGGACAATGTAGGCCCAAAGAAGGGGCTTAATAAGGAGCACTTCCCTTAGACCCAAACAAGGAGGGCCCCTGCCTCCAATCCCACTCTGACCCTTTTCCACCTGTACACCTTCAGACCGGTAAGGAATTTACAAGGCCAAGAAGAATTTTCCACCTAGGTGTTTTGTTTCCCGTCTATGTGCCCAGGACCCTGGAATTACATAACCCAAAGGCCCAGAATCTACTTTCATTGCCTGTGTGGGCCTCTTACCCAGGTCTGTCCTTGCAAGGGTGGACGATGCTATCAGGGTGAGCACCCCTAGGCTTAAGGCACGTCCACAGAGTGGCTGATGACTGGGGTGGGGGAAGCTCTACATGAAACTGGAGCATCCACATGCCTGTGTGCAAGGAACCAGGTTGCAGAACTGAACCTGTGGTAGGAAAAGAAGAGGTCAGGCCATCGGTGGGCGGGGAGGTAGGCAGGGCCATTAATCCTCCCCCTGCCACATTTGGGCACAGAATGCCCAGAGTTCCAAAAATTCTAAATGCAAACCTGGCTTTCCAGGTCATCTGGAAAGTGACATTCTCAAGGCAAGATAAAACTGTTTTATTCAGTGCTTTGCTGTCTTGATTTATAATAGTTCAATATTTAGACACATGCTATGTGGACCTCCATTTGTACTCTAGCCCAGAGTCCTGCAAATATTAAGGACAGGATTAATAATGAGTACTTGTTGAATGAATAGATTTTTCCCCTGGGTTTCAGCATTTAACTGTAGGGAATGGCTGCATAAAATGATGAATGGTTCATGCAAATCAATCCTTGTGATGGGGAATGCATTTTACTTAAAGTGAAGATTCAGCTGCTGAGTGAATAACCTGGCTATGAAGTGTGAGATATTTTTTTCTCAGCACAGCTCTGACTTGGATGTTGCCTTTCTATAATTCAGTGACAAGTATAAGAGATAACAATAATAATAGCTAACATTTATTGGGAGCTTATATTCTATGCACTGTTATAAGCCCTTTATATAGATTAATTCACTTAATATTAACAACCCTGTGAAGTAGGTACTGGTACCATCTCCATTTTACAGATAAGGAAGCTGAGGCTCAGGAAAGTTAAATATCTTACTAACACACAGTTAGTAGGTAGCAAAGCTAGAATAAGTTTCCAGACAGCCTGTGCTCTGTACCCTGTGTTAAGTGTGCAGAACCTGAAGTCTTCCTGTGTGACTTCCATTTGCTGTCACTTCTGGGGCTCCTGGAGTCTGAGCCAGAATCTATGGGTGTCAGGGCCACAGACCCTAATGTTAGATTTGCAGTGGGTGAGAAA
>NW_004444077.1:4767565-4774303 GCF_000243295.1 Trichechus manatus latirostris
CATCAATCTTCCCCTGGACTAGGAGCTTCTCTGCACAGGAACCCCGGGTCCAAAGCACACGCTCTGCTCCCAGTGTTTCTTTCTTGGTGGTATGAGGTCCCCCCTTCTCTGCTTGCTTCCCTTTCATCTCTTGTCAGATAAAAGGTGGTCCAGGCCACACTCCAGGGAAACTCCCTTTACACTGGATCAGGAATGTGACCTTAGTAAAGGTGTTACAATCCCACCCCTAGTCCTCTTTAACCACAGGCAGAGATTATGATTTATAACACATAGGAAAATCACAGAATGGAGGACAACCACACAATACTGGGAATCATGGCCTAACCAAGTTGACCACATATTTTTGGGGGACATAATTCAATCCATGACACCTCCCTATTCTCAGGCCATAGGATAACCAGCAGCTCCAAGAAGAACCCCCAGGGAAGGTCAAGTCAGGTCAGGGTTGGAGACTGTGAGAACTGGGATGGGGGAGAGAGAATGGGAGGAAGGACTGGACATAGATTTAAGATTATGGAGCCCCAAGAGTATTTACATCCACAGCTACATATTATTAATAGATGGTGGCGTTCTCCCCTGTGTGTGGGGAAAATGGTGCCATTCCCAGGGTCAAGTTCAGTAGCAGATTGATATACACTCCACCCTCGGATACATTCAAAAGCCTCTAAAGATACATAGGGCAGTTTCAGGCAATGTCAACGTTCACCAACAATTTAGCTTAAAATTTTTGCATAATAAAATATTTCTGTTATCTGGTGTTATTCTCTGCAGCATGATTCATAATGGCAAAAATGCGAAACAACCTAATTGCCCACCAACACAAGCCTGGTTAAATAAATTACGGTCCATCCATATAATGGAATAGCATGCAATCATAGAAAAGAATGAGCTCTTTATGAATGATAAAAACAAAAGCTCTTTCAATGTTGATAAGAAATAATCCTTAATAAAGATTGTTAATGCATAAACAAAGGTGGAGGAGCAGAATAGTGTATATTATATGCTACTGTCTATTGGACAAATTTTATATACATGCAATGGCTTGATATGCCTAAAATCCCTCTTGGTATGAAAAAATTGGTAATATTAGTTGCCTTTGAAGAGGAGAAAAAATGACTGAGGGACAGGTGTGAGTGTAAAAATTTTCCCTATATACTATTTTGTACATTTTGAGTCTTGTACAATGTGCAAGTGTTAACCATAATATATTTTGAGAACGTAGCAAGTCAATTAATCTCGTGAATTCAAAATAATTGTGTGTTCGTGACAAATCAGATTGGATATTCTGCTAGACTTCTGATGTTTGCATTCGTTCTACTCTGGCATTGGTACTTCAGTGGGAACATAAGAAGGATTTAGGCCTAACCTCATTTGGAGTCGCTGGGTGGTGCAAATGGTTAAGGCTGGAGGTTCAAGTCCACCCAGAGACCCCTGGGAAGAAAGGCCTGACAATCTACTTTTGAACAATCAGCCATTGAAAATCCTATGAAGTATAGTTCTACTCTGCAGACATGGGGTCGCCCTGAGTCAGAATCAACTCCACGACAACCGGTTTTCACTTAATTTAGCTCTGACCAATAGAGGGAGCTCTGAGTGATCAAACATTCCTTCATTTGACAATTATCTAGGTTCTTTGCCCTAGGGCTGTCATCACCCATGCTTGAAAGGATCAGAAAGGAGACCAACTGGCTGTTCAGGACCAGCTTCCCTGGATGGCTACCTTCATGGGATAAAGGAAGAATAATTCTCTGCTGGGTGTGGCCCTTTCAGCTCCCCTAAAGGAAACCAGACTCAGTCTTAAACTCACCAGAGACTAGTATATACAACAATTTTCAGATTTTTTTCTTTCCCTTCTCCTCCCACTCCTTTATTTCCTTCTCACTCCTCCCTCCCCCAAATTCTCTTCCTTCACTTTCTCCTCCTCCTTTTTTTTTTTTCCTTTTACAATGTCAGATAACTGTCAGGAGGATCTGAATATGCGTGTTTTCTTGTTCTTCTAGGACAGTCTCCAAAGGAAGCTAAATCATTATAATAAGATGCTTTCTAATCATGAAATCCAAGTAACGAGTCAACTAGGTGATCTAATTAGCTAGGGTCTTTGAGCTACGATGGTCTCAGGCACCCTTTTCCAATAAATGCATAAATAAGAATATCTGCGTCAAGTGGTCAGGATGCCCTTGATATTGGGGTACCCTTCTCTGGACATCATGCAGATCAATCTCGTGCACCAGCTCACTTACCTCCTTGTTATTAACACATTCTGTTTTCAAATAAGGGATAATAGGGTTGATAAAGGAAGTTACAATCACATTTTGATCTTGCCTTTCACAAGTACATCTTGGTCATGTTTATTGGATTGAACATTAAATGAAAATACATACATATATATATATATATAATTTGTTTTAATGAGGAAAATTGTGATGTCGTCCATCTCAAACCAAAACACACACAAATCATTTTTGCACAAAAAGTGTCAATTGAAAACGAAAACAAATTTATAAGTAAGAAACCTTTGAAGGTTAATAGTTTGCCCATAAATGTAATGTAATGAAAGTTTATTGTACTTACATGGGAATTGTTTATAAAACTATCCACAGGACCTCTGTAAGTATAAAATGTGAATGTAGCCCCTCAAAAAAGTCCAGTAACTGACCTATGAAGGCCTGTTGGTGCAGTGGTTAAAGTGCTCGGCTGCTAACCGGAAGATCGGTGGTTGGAACCCACCAGTTGCTCCTCAGGAGAAAGATGTGGCAGTCTGCTTCCATAAAGATTACAGTCTTGGAGACTGTACGGGGCAGTTCTACCCTGTCATATAGTGTTGCTATAAGTCGAAATGGACTCAATGGCGATGGATTTGGGTTGTTTTTTGTTTTGTTTTTAACTGACCTATAAAAAAAACCCATTGTCATTGAGGCTATTCAGACTCATAGCGACCCTGTAGGACAGAGTAGAATTGCCCCCATAGGGTTTCCCAGGCTGAAATCTCTAAGGAAGCAGATTGCCAAATCTTTCTCCCATAGAGCAGC
The DNA here is from genome assembly GCF_000243295.1 of Trichechus manatus latirostris. Taxonomy (NCBI): domain Eukaryota; kingdom Metazoa; phylum Chordata; class Mammalia; order Sirenia; family Trichechidae; genus Trichechus; species Trichechus manatus. The sequence goes on from NW_004444077.1 coordinate 4,770,595, forward strand.
TGGTGGGTTTGCACCACTGAAATTTCAGTTAGCAGCCGAGGGCTTAACCTCTGTGTCACCAGGGGCCCTAACTGACCTGTAGCAGCAGTCCACTAATGTCCATTCCCTTTTCCTCTTCCATTCTCACCCTGATCTTCCACATCCACATTTACAAGGTTTCATTTCATAGGGTGGTTATGAGAATAAAACGAGATGAAACATGTATGTGTTCAGCACAACTGTAATTTACTAGGAACCACAGTTTACTGAAATTACATAACGTAGAAGTTTCTAACACATGGTAGACATTTAATACATTTGCTAAAACAAAACAAAACAAAGCAAATAGAAAAAGGTTAGAACATGTTTAAACTTAAAAAAGACACTCCTCTCCTCTTCCGGGCTCTCATGGATGTGTCCTAGACCAGAGAGGTGGAAATAAACCAGACTCCAAACCAGGAGCGTTCTCAATGATTCCAAAGAAGGTAACACAATCCAGGCTTTGGTGTCAGTCTTCTTAACACACAAACAGCACAAACTTCTCAGAATAGAAACTTCTAGTCCATGAAACAATTGCCTACATTCTCACATGGTGATTCAGAAGTCACCTTTGTTCCTCACCAGCCAGCACTTTGAGTATCCACTCCTGACGGTTGTTTCCATCACTGAATCTGATCTACCTCTGGGGAAAGTGACCTCACCTTTTCCCTCTGTTGGCTTCCCACCCTGTTGCACAGATGATTTCTTCCTTTATTGTCATACAGGCTGATTCTGTAGGTCACAGTCATAGGTCTGGAAGTGAGAAGCCTGGAAGAAGTTTCTGGACTTGCCCTGATCTTGTTTTGCCATGTGACCTTAAGCGAGCCATTGGTGTCCCTTCAGCTTCTGTATCTTCTGCAAAATAATGATGGTAGTACAGCCAGAATTGCTCCTTAGAAGCGAAGATAGTGAGACTTCGGCTCGTGTACTTTGGACATGCTATCAGGAGGGACCAGTCCCTGGAGAAGGACATCTTGCTTGGTAAAGTAGAGGGTCAGGGAAAAAGAGGAAGACCCTCAATGAGATAGATTGATACAGTGGCTGCAACAATGGGCTCAAACATAACAATGATCGTGAAGATGGCACAGGACCGGGCAGTGTTTCGTTCTGTTGTACATGGGGGTTGCTATGGGTTGGAAGTGATACAACGGCACCCAACAACAGAGCATCTGGCCTGCTTCTCATTGTGGGGTTGTCATGTCTGAGAACTGGGTCAGCTGTTACCTCTTTCCTGAAACTTTACTGAACCCTCCTACCTGCCCGCTCTTAACTAGCTATTTCCTCCTGCCGCTTGCCTCACAGTGTTCATTTCGCTATTAAAGCACTATGAGCATGTATGTTTCCTTTCTTCTCTCTTCCCTGCCTCCCTAAGTTTCGGTCTCTTTAGTGCCCGGACAGAACGAGGTTCAAGAATGCTTGCTGAGTGGATGACTGACTGAGAAAACCCTACAAAGCACAGTGCTCTAAACCAGGGAAAACTTGTTCTGGAAAAGTCCAGATAGTAAATATTTCAGACTTTGCGGGCCTGTCACAACTACTGAACTCTGACATTACAGCGCCAGAGCAGCCATCAACATACATAAATGGATGGGGGGGTGTCTGTGTGCCAATAAAACTTTATGTATGGCTCTGAGATGTGAACTTCATATACTTTTCACATATCATGAAATATCATTCTTTTGATTTTTTTTCAATCATTTCAAAATGTAAAAAAACCATCCTAAGCACACAGGCCATACAAAAACAGACAGCAGGCCAGATTGGCTCATGGGCCATAGTTTGCCAACTCCTGCTTTAAACTAATATTAGATGTTGGTTTAATTACACATAGTTTTGAGACTGCCTAAAGATCTCTTTACTTCCATATTTATAGATACTGATTTCTACCAGGTGTATATAACCTCATACCTGCCTCTCTGAACTGGCAGCTGGGAAGCTCCTTTCTTCACCTGCTACCCTTTCTTCTTGAGAGTCTGACCAACTGCCTTCCCCTCCCTCTGTCCCCTCAAAGGATCTGTGGCTGTTCTACTCCTAGGGTGCCTGGGCTGGCTTTGACCATGGGACCAACTTCCCAGCAGTGGGCCACACGTGATTTCTCCTGCTTCTGCAAAATGAGAGTTACAAGGGTTCTGGTATTCTTTGGACATGGCATTTGGCTTAGATGGGGTGAAAGTGAGGTCTAATTTGCCTCTGTCCTTTCTTATCCATTATATAATTGTGAATAATGGTTCATAATCCTAGTATGTGCCATTTATTGAGCACTCACTGTGTAAAACACTGTGCTAAAGGATTTTTCATGTCTTGTTTATAAAATGATTTTAAACTAAAATAGGTTTCTCCATTAATAAGATTGGCTTCTCCCTCTTTCAAGATCTGTTTATGAGAGGAATGTTAGTAGACACAATTTTTGGAAGTATAAACAGACTTGTTGAGATGAGAGCCATAATAAAACTATCATTTATTTAAAGTTTAGTATAGACCAGGAACCATGCTATATGTTATCCCATTAAATCTTCAAAGCAACACTAAGGGGGTAGATAGTATTATTTCAATTTTATGAAGCAAACTGAAGTTTATGAAAGTTAACTAGTCTAAAGTCACTTAGCCAGGAACTAGTAGAGTAAGGTTTTGACCCAGGTGGTCTAACTCCAGAGCCTCATCCTAACTTCCAGCAATTCTGTCCGTCAATCCTGAAGTCACAAGTGCATTTCATCATTTCTCCGACATCATTATAAAATACTTACTAAGTCCCCTCACCACCTTCCTTTAGGTTATTTTTATGTTGGTTTATCTTTACATATTCATTTAAAAACCCTTATTTCTCTCATCATCACCGATACATCTATCTTCCCCATATATTGTTATAATCTTAAACTTGAAAGTTGCAATAATTTTATCAATTCTGTGGCAAAAGTTGATATAGATATTGGGGGGAAGAGTAGTCCTGAGAAGGTTTCAAAAGTTGAGCCAGAGACCTTAATTTCAAGCTCAAGGAATCTTTTAAAACTCTGTTTTTCTTAGAGTCTCAGACTATTTACTACAAATGCAAATATCCAATGTTCTGTCACAAGTCCTGGTGAAATGCCACTTCTACAATGAAGACTGGGGATTCTTACGCATTGCACTGGGAAAGCAACATTCCAGTGGGATTCCTGTATCTCAGTTGCCTTATCTGTAAAATAGGAGTTATAATAGTGTCTAGCACATAGGGCTATGTTGTTGTTGTTAGGTGCTGTTGAGTTGGTTCCGACTCACAGTGACCGAATGTACAACACAACAAAACACTGCCCTGTCCTGTGCCATCCCTGCAATTGTTGTTATGCTTGAGCCCATTATTGCAGCCACTGCATCAGTCCATCTCATTGAGGGGCTTCCTCTTTTTTGCTGACCCTCTACTTTACCAAGCTTGATGTCCTTCTTCAGGGACTGGTCCCTCCTGACAACATGTTCAAAGTACCAGAGATGAAGTCTTGCCATCCTTACTTCTAAGAAGCATTCTGGCTGTACTTCTTCTAAGACAGATTTGTTCGTTCTTCTGGCAGTCCATGGTATATTCAATATTCTTCGCCAACACCATAATTTGAAGATGTCAATTTGACTTTGGTCTTCCTTATTCATTGTCCAGCTTTCCCATGCATATGAGGCAACTGAAAATACCATGGCTTGGGTCAGGCACACGTTAGTCCTCAAA
>NW_004444077.1:4774615-4786288 GCF_000243295.1 Trichechus manatus latirostris
AGTCTTCCTCCAAACCTGATGCCAAGTTCTTCTTCATATAGTTCAGCTTCTTGGATTATTTGCTCAGCATACAGATTGATGAAAGTATGGTGAAAGGATACAACCTTGACATACACCTTTCCTGACTTTAAATCACGCATTATCCCTTGTTCTGTTTGAACCACTGCCTCTTAGTCTATGTACAGGTTCATCATGAGCACAATTAAGTGTTCCAGAATTCACATTCTTCGCAATGTTATTCATAATTTGTTATGATCCACACAGTCAAATGCTTTTGCATAGTCAATAAAACAAAGGTATCTTTCTGGTATTCTCTGCTTTTAAGCAAGATCCATCTGACATCAGCAATGATAACCCTCCTTCCACGTCCTCTTCTGAATCCGGCTTGAATTTCTGACAGTTCCCTGTGGATGTCCTGCTGCAACTGCTTTTGAATGATCTTCAGCAAAATTTTACTTATGTGTGATATTAATAATATTGTTTGATAATTTCCACATTATGTTTGAGGGCTATAGTGAGGGCAAAATGCAACAATCCATGAAAAGTGCTCAACACTGTGTCAGGCACAAAGAAGGTTAATGCATACTCTTGATGATTGTTGTTGCTATTTTACAGGTGACCTAGCCTTCAGGTGGCAAGTACACTTCACTGCTTTGTTCACCCTCCTTCCATCAAAATTAGTCAGAAGTATGGGTCTCATATCTTCCCAGTCTAGGCCCAAGATGGCTGTGTGGTATGGGGCACAAAGAGATCAGCCCAGGCATAGCCCGTGTAGATCCAGTCGTCAGAGACTGGGCACGGTTATGTGTTTTCTTACATGATAAATGACAGCAGCAGTTTTAATAAAAGGGCTTTATTCCCATGTTTACAGAATCAACAAAGCCTGAAGGGATCGTTTAAACATCACTGTGGTTAAGACCTATGGCTGCTAACCAAAAAGTTTGCAGTTTGAATCTAAGAGCTGCTTCTTGGGAACTCTATTAGGCAGTTCTACTCTGTCCTACAGGGTCGCTATGAGTCGGAATCAGCTTGATGGCAATGGGTTTTTTTGTTTTGGGTCATATTCGTACTACATTTATAGAAAAATAATATGCTATAGGTGGTATTCAAAAATCTGAAACAAGAAGGTCTTGGGATTGTTATGTGAAAAGATAAACAGAAGTGTGATTTGTTTCTTTACGACGAGAAGTACGACCACCATGCGAACTGTTTTTCTGTTTCATTTTTCTATACTCTGAATGAGTATTTTCCAAACTGTGTGTCTTAGTACATTAGTTCCATGAGTGGTTAACGGTGAGCCTCTAAAAAACGGTTCCCAATCAAATACATGTGGTGACCTCTCAGATCAGTTTTCTTCCTACAAAACAGTGTTCCTGTGGAATCTACTGTGGATAGCTCTGTTCACACAAAGGATGAGGCTGCTGCTTTACCCATGCTAATGAAGACACAATTCTCCCGAGATTACATTTTTATTGGCTTCTCAAGCACTTCAAATGTACAGCTTATTGCTCAGTTGGGGATACTTCTCCAGAACATTCAATTCACTAATTACAAGTGGATTTTCCTACCATTTCTTCTTTTTCACAGTTTCATTTTCTGAGGGCTAGAAACATAGGTTTCCTCCATATGCTGATGATAGTTTCAACTCACCTGTCTAACTTTATCCCTTGTTTCTTCCATTCTAGTTCCCTCTGTTCTTGCCAAGTCTTCTGACTTCCTCAGTACCTACCTACCCATTGCCATTGAGTCAATTCCAACTCATAGCAATGGAGTAAAACTGCCCAACAGGGTTTCCAAGGCTGTAATCTTTATGGAAGCCAACTGTTACATCTTTCTCCCGCTGAGTGGCTGGTGAGTTCGAACCACTGACCTTTCGGTTAGTAGCTGAGCACTTAACTACTGTGCCACCAGTGCCCTTTACTTCCTCAGTGTGCCCCCAAATGTTGTGTCCTTTCCTACTCTATGACCATCCCACTCTCCACCTTCAATCATTGCATGAAGAAGGATACCAATGTTTATGGGTCTTGTTAAAATACCACCTCAATTGGGAAGGAAGAGGGAGGGGATGTCATTCCTTAGGTGGGTGCTCAGTTTCTGTTAATGGTGGTAGAATAATTTGGAAAAGGATAGTGGTAATCGTTGTTCAAGGAGCCCTGGTGGTGCAATGGATAACTGCTTAGCTGCTGACCGAAAGGTTAGCAAACCCATCTAGCTGCTCCACGATAGAAAGACCTGGTGATCTGCTCAGGTAAAGATTAAAACCAACCAAACCCACTGCCCTAGAGTTGATTTCGACTCATAGTGACCAGATAGGACAGAGTAGAACTGCCCCATAGGGTTTCTAAGGCTATAAATCTTTGCAGAAGCTGACTGACTATCACATCTTTCTCCAGCAGAAAAGCTTTTGGATTCGAATTGCCAACCTTGCATTTAGTGGCCAAGCGCTTTAACCACTGTGCCACAAAGGCTCTTCCTGGTAAAGATTACAGCCTAGAAAACCCTAAGGGACAGCTCTACTCCATCACATGAAGTCACTATGAGTAGAAATAGGCTTGATAGCACCCAAAAACAACAACAAAAATGGTTGCACAACCTTATGAACATAATCAATGACACTGAATTATACACGCATAAATTGTTGACTTGCCAAATGTTTCGTTATATATTTTTTTACCACAATAAAAAAAAAAACCCACTTCATTGATGTATTTAGTTATCAAACATTTAGTTATTACGTACTGGGCACTGTTGTAAGATCTCGTGAAAAGATCAGTGAAAATGATGAGGTTACAGCTCTCCTAGAACTCACAGTCTAGTGGAGGTGGGCAGGTAGAGAGACAGCCAGTAACAAACAACCATGCAGGTAGACAAACAACAAAATATCAGATAATTGTGCTATGCAGAAAATGAATAGTAGCTGATAGGAAGAGGCCAAATGGCTCTGGATTAAACAAAAAAAAACCCCCACATCCTGCCATCGAGTCAACTCCTACTCATAGCGACCCTATAGATGGGTGTTTGGGAAAGCCTCTCTGGGAAGACACTGAGATGATTCTAAATGACATGAAGGACCCACCCTCTCAAAGATGAGTGGGAGAAGCATTCTAGGGAAAGGGGACAGCTACTACAAAGGCCATAGGAACAGAAAGAAGGCTGTAAGAAGGGAAAACAGGAGAGGGAAAGTGTAGTGCGAGCTGAATTCAGAGAAGTAGGGAAAGGTCAGATCACAGAGGGCCATTTCTGTCAGGGTAAGGGATTTGAATTTTTACTCTACATGTGATGGTACACCACTGAAAATTGAGAGTGGCACGGTTGGATTTAAGTTTTAAAAAGAGAACTTTCTGGCTGTAAGTGGAGAAGGAGTTGGCGGAAGTTGGGCAGAATGTGTCAGGGAGCAGGGAGAAGTGTTAAGAGGAGACTATTATTGTCCAGAAGCGGTATAAATGGTTAACATGGTCAACTGCTAACTGAAAGTTTGATGTTTTGAGTTCACCCAGAGGCACCTTGGAAGAAAGCCCTGGCAATCTACCTCCAAAAGATCAGTTACTGAAAACCCTGTGGAGCACAGGTCTAATGTCACACACATGGAGTCATCATGAATCAGAATTAACTACAAGGCAACAGTTTTGTTTTATTGTTGAAGTGGGAGTTGATGGTGGCTTGGATTTTTTTTTTTCCAGGTTTTCAGAGTGGAGGTTTAATCCAAGATCCCAGCAACGCCGCAGGCACGTGCTGTGCCCAACCTAGGCCCAGTGGTGGCTGGAAATCCCTGTCTGGGTGCTTCTGCAGCATGGTGGCCTAAGAACAGCACCATCGCCACCTGCTCCTTCCTTGTAGTATTGCTTCACCCTGCTGCCGCCCCACCCCACCCACCCCGGCTGCCCCACACTCCTCCAGGTCCAGGACTAAAGCGTTCCTTGGCGCTGGCCCCTCCTCAGGGACTTGCGGCCCCTCCCTGGTGTCCCCTAGCCCCAAGCTTTGGGAGCACGAGGGACAGAAGGCATGTCTGTGTCCCCGGCCCTCTGCTAGGCGGGCTCTGGCAAGGAGGCTCTGAAGGAAGCTCAGCCTGGCCCGTCTGCAGACTTAAGGCAAAGTGTGGCAGTCGCTAGGGGCCACGGGGCCATCACCCTGGCAGTGCCTGGTGTGAACGCCCGCCCCGCCTGCCGGGAGTCTGTGCTGGGTGCGGCCTCAGTGTGGGCACCGGAGGGCATGTGTGCACTGGTGGCCACAGCTCGGGCCTGCAGTGCAGGAGAGCAGGTCAGGGGAGCAGGCCCTGCCAATTCCTGCTCCCAGGCCCCCGCTGGCACCCTGCCTCACACACGCCTGAGCCAGCCCTCGGGCGGATGCGTGGGTGGGCAATCTCGCAGCAAACCAAGCGCAGTCTCGGCGGTGTGCACCCCAGAAGGCACAATCCTGCTGTCTGGGAGGTCATGGGCAGCCTGCAACGGCTTAGACAGACACGCTGACATCCTCGAGAGCAATGGCACTACTGGGGTAGATTTGGGATAAGGGGATGGATTTGGGTTATGTTTTAGAAGTAGAGTCACCAGACTGTGAGAAAGGAAGAAAGAAATCAAAGATGAGTCCTAGATTCTTGGATTGATATCAGTCATAAACCCTCACTATATTCCCCACCCATCTGTCCCCACTGCCACCCTGTCCCAGCCAGAAGTAAGATTTCCCTCGCACAGAAGTCACTATTGTATATTTTTACCATCATTGCATTATTATTGATATAACTACCGTTTATTGAGACCTTGATGTAAATGATTTACTAAACACTTGTTTTTTCCACACACGAGATCCTTTGTGATGAGTATTATTGTCCCAGTTTTACAGATAAGGGCTGGGACTCACAAGGGTCCCAATGCAGGTAAAGGTGGTATTGAAACCCAAGTCCCTCTGATGTAGTAGCAGAACCAGGACTTGAACCATGTCAGTGTAAATGCCAAAGCCAATACTGTTTCCATTAAGTTATACGCTTACTGTCTCCCTTATGGTAAGTCACGTGCACATGTTTTTCCTTTCTTTTTTCTTCTAGAAAGTGACCAGATGAGGAAAAATTACTGATTGTGGAGAAAAAGGAATTGCAGAATCTTTGGATAATCATTTACCTCCCTAGACATTAGATTCTTCTATAAATGAGATGCTTCCTCTCTTCTCTGGCATTCCAGAGTTTCTTGGTTCTTTAGGGGCAAAGGTACAGCATAGCAACCTAAGAATGAGAAATGGAGAGTGCTCAAGGAGAGGGGCTTCCGTGGGATCAAGAACCCCGCAAGTCCAGACTACTGACCTCCAGTGATGCTGGCCCCAAGCACAAGCTGAGGAAAGAAGCAGGAGAAAGGAGTGAGCATTTACTATGTGACTGAATCCTGCAAGGACTTCCAAGAGAAGGTTGAGGACATCCTTGGCCGCAGAGCAGGCTTCGCACAGGAACAGCCAATACCAACTCAGACAAACCAGCACTCTCGCTAAGCAATCCTGAACAGGTGAATTACAGAAGACTCAGCAGGAACTGCTGTCTCCCCAGGAGCCTGCAACCTTTTGAGAAGAGAGGCCATGACTACTTTTTTTGGGGTCCTCAGCCTCCAGCAGTGTCAGGCAATGTGATGCTCAATAAATAATGAATTAATGACTTTGGCCATTCTGTACCTTAGTCTTGAGGGGTCACCTGGAGGAAGTAAAGTACTATGCAGCATTTATTCTATACAATATTTTCATTTATTTCTAATTTCCAAGACTGGCCTTCCCCCATTCCACTCACCAGCAATTCTACCTCAAAAAGTATTAGTGAGCCTCATCCACCCTCCCTTCATCCAATCATATAATACTGCAAAACTGGTCTGAAAGTTGGGTGGGAAATGAAAGAAGGAGGGGCTGGGGGCAGCAGGGGCTGGGTTTATAAAAGCAGGAGAGCTGAGGATCTAAGGTCACAACAGCTCTGGCTGTAGAAGATCTACAGGTCAGCTTTGCTTCTTCTTATCTGGAGATGAGTGTTTATAGGGGAGGAGCTGCAGACAGAGTGGTAGGGTCCCTTGTACTAGAAATGCGAGAGGGGTGGTTGGACGAATGGGCCTAACTAAATGCCACGTTTTCTGGGGATGGCACCCTGCAGGAGAAAGGATGGGCTAGGACTGCTTGGAAGTACTGGATATAGCACTAGGGTTGTCCCAAAGGGATAGCCTGGGCAAGTCCATTTCACTTTACAGCTACTTAACCCCTGCCATATCCCAAGCTCTGGGCTAGGTGCTGTGGAATGGAGAGGGGATGCTTGGCAGGAGTGTAGAGGAATAGAGGAAGGGGACAGTCTTTGGGACCATTCAGCCTCACTCATCCCCACTCTTTTGTCCAGTAGTGACTCTGCAACCCACCGCCATGGTCGAAGAGAAGACCCACATCAATATCATTGTCATCGGACATGTGGACTCTGGCAAGTCCACCACCACTGGGCACCTCATATACAAGTGTTGTAGCATTGACAAGAGAACCATCGAGAAGTCTGAGAAGGAGGCCGCAGAGGTGAGGCATGCCCTGTCTGAGGGGGTGAGAGGGGAACATTGTCCTCATGTGTGGGTCTAGCTGCAGAGTACAGAAAGCATGGGCTAGGATGGAATTGTTCAGCTCTCCATTAATGTACTTTACCCACATCCCTGGCCACCATATGGGCAAGGGCTCCTTCAAGTACGCCTGGGTGTTGGACAAGCTGAAGGCAGAGAGAGAGCGTGGCATCACCATCAATATCTCCCCGTGAAAGTTTGAGACCAGCAAGTACTACATCACCATCACTGACGCTCCAGGCCACAGGGACTTCATCAAGAACATGATCACAGGCACTTCCCAGGTACAGAAGTCAGTGCCCCCAGGGGCCTCTGGATGGAGGTGGGAAGCTCAGGCTTTAATTTCCAAGCGCTTGGGAAGGGTTGTATAAGCTTTCGAAGGTTTGTCCTCACGCATGCCAGTCATCTGTTCTATCACTTTAATGTGGCTCATTTGGGGCTGGGGTAAGACCAGGACTTCTGATGCTCATCACGTAGATCAGTAGGTTGGTATGAAGGAGGAAAAAGCTCATTTATGGGGCTAAATGAGGGTTTACTTCATGGGAGCAGTACCCCTGTGCACAGCAGCCAGGGGCTCCACGAATGCTTTCTTGTGCATTTGTACGTTTCTCAGTAGTGTTCCTCAGCTTCTCAAAGGGATCTGGGACCTCCCAAAACTCTAGCCAGCTTCCCACCTGCCAAGTACCCCCTCATCAAACCTCCCTGTTCCCGCGGCCGCGTCTCTGCAGGCTGACTGCGCTGTGCTCATCGTGGCCGGTGGCGTGGGCGAGTTCGAGGCTGGCATCTCCAAGAACGCGCAGACCCGCGAACAGGCGCTCCTAGCCTACACGCTGGGTGTGAAGCAGCTCATCGTGGCGGTCGACAACATGAATTCCACTGAGCTTGCCTACGGTGCCGGGTGCTTCCAGGAGATCACTAAGGAAGGGAGCGCCTACATCAAGAAGATTGGCTACAACCCGGCCGCCGTGGCCTTCGTGCCTATCTGCGGCTGGCACGGGGACAACATGCTGGAGCCCAGCACAAACGTGAGTGGTTCGGGTGGGACTCAGATGGCCCTGGGTGGGGGTTGCTGGGAACCACGGCCCCAGACTCACCTCCACTCCAACCCTCCCTGCAGATGCCCTGGTTCAAGGGCTGGAAGGTCGAGAGGAAGGAAGGGAATGCCACCGGAGTGACACTGCTAGAAGCTCTGGATTCCATCCTCCCACCCACTCGCCCAGTCAACAAGCCCCTGAGGTTGCCTCTGCAAGATGTGTACAAGATAGGAGGTGAGTGAGGGGCTGGATGGGGTGGAGGGTAGACTGTTCCTTTAAGAATTAAGCATGGGCTCTAGAGTCTGAGTTTGACAATAGTGATCCACATGCGATAATGTAGAACTGCCCCGTGGAGTTTTCTATGCTGTAATCTTTACCAGAAGGAGCTTTGCTGCTAACCAAAAGGTGGGCAGTTCAAACCCACCAGTACCCTGTGGGAGAAAAATGCGGCAGTAGGCTTCCATAAGGATTTACAGCCTTGGAAACCCTATGGGGCAATTCTGTGTTGTCCTATAGGGTAGCTATGAGTTGAAATCCACTGGAGACAGCAATGGTTTGGATTGGAATCTTTACTAGAGCCATTGGGTGGGTTTGAACCACCAACCTTTAAGCAGCCCAGCTTAACCATTTAAGAAGCTTAATCATTGCTCCATCAGGCCTCCCTTGGGTTCTGGTTGCCTTGGTTCAAATCCTGACTCCACTGCTTCTCTGAGCTAGGATGAAGTGTAGAAGAACTCAGCATTTTGAACTTAGAGAACTAGTGGATCCATCCAGGTGTTTTCTACCAGTTCTGTAGCTGCCCCTTTGTCCTTAAACCCAGGGGCCAGGTACCTCCCAGGCAGCCAGGTCTCATGGGGGGAGCTTATTTCCAGTCAGAACAAAAGGACAAAAGGCTTGGCATCCCCCTTGAAGCCCATATGATTTGAGTCTGGGGTAACTCTGACTTCCTTTCTCCCACTGGACAGCTATGGGCACTGTGCCTGTGGGCCGTGTGGAGACTGGCTTCCTGAAACCCGGGATGGTGGTCACCTTTGCCCCCACCAACGTCACCACAGAGGTCAAGTCTGTGGAGATGCACCATGAGGCCCTGGCTGAGGCCCTGCCTGGTGACAACGTGGGCTTCAATGTGAAGAACGTGTCTGTGAAAGACATAAGGCGCGGAAACGTGGCTGGAGACAGCAAGAATGACCCCTCCATGGAGGTTGGCAGCTTTGTGGCACAGGTAAGGCTCCAGGAAGCCACGGGCCTTGGGGATGGTGGTCATGGGGCTCCTTCTTAGGAATTAATTCTAATTTAGATTGAGGCCCCAGGTCTGTGACGATTTTGCCCCAGATCACAGGGCTTGCTGCCATTAGTCTTGTGACTCATCTAACTCCATCCTGCTCTCCTGCCAGGTGATTGCCCTGAACCACCCTGGTCAGATCCATGCTGGCTACTCCCCAGTGCTGGACTGCATACAGCCTACGTTGCCTGCAAGTTTGCTGAACTGAGAGAAAAGATTGACTGGCGCTCAAGCAAGAAGCTGGAGGACAACCCCAAGGCCCTGAAGTCAGGCGATTTAGCCATTGTGCAGATGGCCCCCAACAAGGCCATGTGCGTGGAGACCTTCTCCGAGTACCCTCCTTTAGGTGAGCCACAGATTGGTACTCAGTCATGGGAAGAAAGCACAATCTTCATTCTGTAACAGGGGCCCAGGCTAAAGGGCCTTTTCTTCTAGGTTACTATCCAGAAATCTCATTCTTGACCCTCTCTTGCAGGCTGCTTTGCAGTCCGAGACATGAGACAAACAGTGGCAGTTGGTGTCATCAAGGCAGTGGATAAGAAGTCCTCCACTGCTGGCAAGGTCACCAAGTCAGCTGTGAAGGCCAGCGAGAAATGAAGCTTGCCCCTGCAGTCTTAGCTCCTCCCCCCTGCAAAAATATTTACCTTTCTTTGTATTTACTGAATTAAATTACTAAAACTTAACTAGCTGTCCTGATTTCTTCCAAGGAGAAAAGCATGAGGTAGATAAGGAACATCTAGGAAGAATAATTAACTATAATTTATAGTCCAGTGACTTCAAAGTCTTGATGCTCTGGGTGTGATTTAGGTAGAGAACCCTAAATTACATCGTTTTCGTATCTTAGCCTCATCTAGCCATTCCCTCATTTCAACCAAAATCTGGTCCTGTGGCCTGCCGTCTGTGTGAAAGTTGACTTATTCTGGGTTATGAAAAGCCCCTTGCCTACTAGTGTGTTCATTTGTCTATTAAAGCTCTAAGGGCACTATACGTTTGGTTTCATCTCTTCCCTGCCACCCTGTGTCTTGGCTTGGACAGAAGAGTGCTCAAGAATGTTTGCTGAGTGAATGACTGAGAAAACACTAAAAAGCACAATGCTGTAAATGTGGGCAAGCTTGTTTTGGAAAAGTCAAGATATTAAACATTTCAGACTTTGCTGTCCTGTCACAACTACTGAACTCTGCAATTAATGCACCAGAGCAGCCATCAACATATGTAAACGAATGGGGCTGTTTGTGTTACAATAAAACTGTTTATGGCTCCGAGGTTTAGATTTCATATAATCTACACATAACATGAAATGCAATTCTTTTGATATTTTTTTCAACCATTTAAAAAATGTAAAAACCATTCTTAACACATAGGCCATACAAAATCAAGCAGCAGGCCAGATTTGGCTACGGGCTATAGCTTGCCAACTCCTGCTTTAAACTAATATTAGATGTTGGTTTAACTACACATAGTTTTGAGACTGCCTAAAGATCTCTTTACTTCCATATTTATAGATACTGATTTCTACTAGGTGTGTATAACATCATACCTGCCTCTCCCCACTGGCAGCTGGGAAGCTTCTTTCTTCATCTGCTGCCCTTTCTTGAGAGTCTGACCAGCTGCCTTCCCCGCCCTCTGTCCCCTAAAAGGATCTGTGACTGTCCTACTCCTGGGGAGCCTGGGTGGCTTTGACCACACAGACCAACTTCCCAGCAGTGGGTCACATGTATTTTGTCCCTGCTTCCATAGAATGAGGGTTACAAGAGTTCTGACATTCTTTGGACATGCAATTTGGCTTAAAATTGGGGTGAAAGGTAGGTCTTAGTTGCCCCTATCTTTTCTTATCCATTATATATAATGCAGCCAAGATACACTGATAATTACTGGTGAATTGGAATGCAAAAGTTGGAAACCAAGAATAAGAATCAGTAGTTGGAAAATATGGCCTTCGTGATAGAAAAGATGCTGGAGATTGTGTTATAGAATTTTGTAAGACCAATGATTTATTCATTGCAAATACATTTTTACAACAACATAAATGGCCACTATGTAAGAGGACCTCGGCAGATGGAATACACAGGAAGGAAATGGACTTCACCTCTGGAGAGAGATGATGGAAAAGCTCAATATCTATGTGATGGATTACATTGATTGTTTTTCTAATGTTGAACAATCGATGTAAACCATCACATAAAACAAAAGATAAGAGCCACATGATCTTACCAATTGATGGAGAAAAGGCATTTGACAAAGTCTAACACCTATTCATGATAAAAACTCTCAGCAAAATAGGAATAGAAGAGAAATTCCTCAATACAATAAACGGCATTTATACAAAGCCAACAGCCAACATAATCCTAAATGGAGAGAGTCTGAAAGCATTCTCCTTGAGAACGGGAACCAGACAAGGATGCCCTTTATCACCACTCTTATCCAACATTGTGTTGGAGGTCCTGGGCAGAGCAATTAAGCTAGAAAAAGAAATAAAGAGCATCCAAATTGGTAAGGAAGAAGTAAAAATATCTCTATTTTTCAGACGATATGATCTTACACACAGAAAACCCCAAAGAATCCACAAGAAAACTACTGGAACTAATAGAAGATTTCAGCAAAGTAGCAGGATACAAGATAAACATACAGAAATCAGTTGGATTCCTCTACACCAAAAAAGAGAACTTCGAAGAGGAAATCAACAAATCAATGCCACTTGCAATAACCCCCAAGAAGATAAAATACTTAGGAATAAATCTAACCAGAGACGTAAAAGACCTATACAATGAAAACTACGAGACACTACTGCAAGAAACCAAAA
>NW_004444077.1:4786388-4796820 GCF_000243295.1 Trichechus manatus latirostris
GAAACCATTCCCAAAGTCAACTTTTCAGACAAAGATTAGACTGGACTACAGGATATTAGGAAACCCTGGTGGTACAGTGGTTAAGAGCTACGGCTGCTAACCAAAAGGCTGGCAGTTTGAATCCACCAGGTGCTCCTTGGAAACCCTATGGGGCAGTTCTACTCTGTCCTATAGAGTCACTATGAGTTGGAATCGACGGCAATGGATTTAGATTTTTTTTTTTTTTTTGGATGGGGCATAAAATGATACTCGTGAAGAGAGTCCTTCTTAGCTCAAGTAGATACATGAGACTAAATGGGCAGCTCCTGTCCAGAGTCGAGATGAGAAGGCAAAAAGGGACAGGAGCTGTTTGAATGTACACAGGAAATCTGGGGTGGAAAGGAGGAGTGTGCTGTCACATTATAGGTAGAGCAGCTAGGATTGCATAGCAATGTGTGTATAAATTTTTGTATGAGAAACTGACTTGAACTGTAAACTTTTACTTAAAGTACTATTAAAAAAAAAATTACTGCTTAGTTGGGGTTACTTCTTCAGAACATTAACATCAGGAATTACAGGTGGATGTTCCCATCATTTATTTTTCAGTTTCATTTTCTAAGGGCTAGAAACATAAGTTTCCTCCATATGCTGATGATAGCCTCAACTCACCTAACTTTATCCTTTGTTGCTTCCGTTCTAGTTCCTTCTGTTCTTGCCAAGTCTTCTGACTTCCACAGTACCTACCTACTCATTGCCATTGAGTCGATTTCAACTCATGGCAACAGAGTAGAACTGCCTCTTATGGTTTCCAAGGCTGTAACGTTTACGGAAGCAGACTGCTCCATCCTGCTCACTGAGTGGCTGGCGGGTTTGAACCACTGACCCTTTGGTTAGCAGCTGAGCATTTAACTACTGCACCACTAGTGCTGTTTACTTCCTCAGTGTGCCCCCAAATGTCATGACCTTTCCTACTCAGTGATCATCCCCCTGCCCACTTTCAAACACTGCATGAAGAAGGATACCAGTGTTTATGGGCTTTGTTAAAATGTCATCTCAACTGGGATGGATGGAGGTTGGGGAGCCATTCCTTAGGTGGGCACTGAGTTTCTCTGAATGGTGGTAGAATAATTTGGAAATGGATAGTGGTAATGGTTGTTCAAGGAGCCCTGGTGGCCCAGTGGATAAGTGCTAGGCTGCTGAAGGAAAGCTTGGAGGTCCGAACCCATCTAGCGGCTCAGCCATAGAAAGACCTTTCGATCTGGCTGGTAAAGACTACAGCCTAGAAAACTCTATGGGGCAGTTCTACTGTTACTCGGAGTCACTATGAGTAGAAATCTACTCGACAGCACCTAACAACAACAGCAACAGTTGCACAACCTGATAAATGTAATCAATGTCACTGAATTATACATGTAAAAATTGTTGACTTGGCAAATGTTTTGTTATGTATATTTTTACCACAATAAAAAAAGAGGTACTTCATTGATTTATTCAGTCATCAAACATTTAGTTATTATGTACTGGGCACTGTTATAGGATCTCGTGAAAAGATCATTGAAAACGATGAGGTTGCGGCTCTTGTAGCACTCATAGTCTAGTGGAGGTGGGCAGGTGGAGAGACAGCCAATAATAAATAAGCATGCAGGCAAACAAAGGAGATAATATCAGACAATTATGCTATGCAGAAAATGAATAGTCACTGATAGGAAGTCGTCAAATAGCTCTTGATTGGTGTTTGGGAAAGCTTCTCTGGGAAGACACTGAGATGATTCTAAATGACATGCAGGACCCAGCCTCTCAAAGATCAGTGGGAGAAGCATTTTAGGGAAAGGGAACAGCTATTGTAAAGGCCATAGGAACAGAAAGAAGGCTGTAGGAAGGGAAAATAGAAGAGGGAAAGTGTAGTGTGAGCTGAATTCAGAGAAGTAGGGAAAGGTCAGATCATAAAGGGCTATTTATGTCAGGGTAAGGGGTTAGAATTTTTATTCTATGTATGATGGCCAGCCACTGAATATTGAGGATGGCATAGCTGAATTTAAGTTTTAAAAAGAGAACTTTCTGGCTGTTAAGTGGAGAAGGGGTTGGTGGAAGGTGGGCAGAATGAGACAGGGGGCAGTGAGAAGTGTTAGGAGACTATTATCGTCCAGACGTCCCCGGGTGGTGTAAAATGTTAACACGCTAAGCTGTTAACTGAAAGGCTGGAAGTTTAAGTCTACCCAGAGGTACCCTGGAAGAAAGGTCTGGTAAACCACCTCTGAAAGATCAGTTATTGAAAACCCTGTGGAGCACAGTTCTACTCTGACACACGAGGTCGCCGTGAATCGGAATCCACTACGTGGCAACTTTTGTTTGCTTTTTAATTGCTGAAGTGGGAGTTGATGGTGGCTTGGATTTTTTTTCAGGTTTTCAGAGTGGAAATTTAATGAGACAATCCCGGTGGTACCTCAGGCACTGTGCGGCCTGAGGCCCTCATCCCTGGGATCCGAAGTCCACTCGGGGGCAATGTGGCCTAAGGAGAGCACCAGCGCCACCTGCGGCTTCCCTGCGGTATTGCTTCGCCCTCTGCTAACCTGCCCCACCCAACCACACAGCCCTACATTACCCCAAGCCAGAGACTTCGGTTCCCTGAGCGGTTAAATCTTTCCTTTGCCTGGGTCCACGCCCCAGGGAACGTTCGGCCTCTCGGTGGTGTCCCCTGGCCCCATGCTGCGGAAGCACGAGGGACAGAGGGCATATCTGTGTCCTGGCCCTCTGCTGGGCGGGCCCTGCCAAGGAGGCTCTGCGGGAAGCGCAGATCAGGCCGCCCGGAGACTTAAGGCACAAGAGTGGCGGTCTCCGGGGCCCGCGGGGCCGTCACCCGGGCAGCACCTGGCGTGGACTCCAGCCCCTCTTTGCCGGGAGTGCGTGCCGGGCGCGGCATCAGTGTGGGGATGGGAGGGCATGGGTGCACCGGTGGCCACCGCTTGGGCCTGAAGTGCAGGAGAGTCAGCTGGGCTAGGAGACTGTACTGTGTGCGAGACCCCCCGCTCCCCACCTGCCCGGAAGAGCCCGCGGACCGGCGCCTGGGCCAACAAGCTCATGGCGAACGCAGCGCAGTCCCTGCGGCCTGCGCCCGAGAAGGCACAACGGAGGTGTCTGGGAGGTCGTGGGCAATCTGCATGGGGTAAGCAGACACATTGACATCCCTGAGAGAGATGGCGCTGCTGGGTGGATTTGGGATAAGGAGGTGGGTGTGGGATATGTTTTAGTAGTAGAGTCACCAGACTGCCTGCAAGTAAGGAAGAAAGGAATCAAAGGTGAGTCCTGGATTCCTGGATTGACATCCTTCTTAAAGCCCTCCTGGATTCCCCATCCATCTGTCCGCACCCCTACCTTGTCCTAGCCAGAAGTAAGATTTCGTTCACACAAAGTCACACTGTGCTGTATTTTTACCATCATTGCATTATTATTTTTATAAACCAAACCCACTGTGGGCGAGTGGATTCTGACTCATAGCTACCCTATAGGACATAGTAGAACTGCCCCATAGTGGTTTCCAAGGCTGTTAATCTTTAGGAAAGCAGACTGCCACACGTTCCTCCCAAGGTGCAACTTGTGGGTGTGTACCGGAAATCTTTGGGTTTCCAGCTGAGCACTTTAACAGCTGTACCACCAGGGCTCTTCGGATTAATGTAATACCTACCGTTTGTTGAGAACCTGCTGTAAATGCTTTGCTAAACACTACATTCCACACACCAGCTTCTTTGAGATAAATATTATTGTACCAATTTTACAGATAAGGAAACTGAGATTCACAGAGGTCCCACTACTGGTAAAGGTAGTATTTGAACCCAAGTCTGTGTGATGTAGTAGCAGAACCAGGACTTCAACCACGTTGATCTAAATCCCAAAGTCAGTACTTTTTCTACTAAGTTATACTGCTTGATGCCTCTTACATGAAGCCATGTACATGTTTTATCTCTTATATTAGAATGAAAATTTCTTGAGGAATCCCCACTAACCTGTGTTCTCCTAGCACTTAGCATGATCCCTTAAACAGAGGCACTCAATGAAATTGAGAATGAGCAAGAAACGAATGAATGGATTTACCCATCCTTCAGTGTTGGGAAGATCTGTTAAATAATGCATGTCTAGGCATGTTTATCTTTTAGGGAGAAAAGTGCTGTATAAATCAGAGAACTAGTATAATGTTTACATGTTGGTCCCATGAAAAATGATATAAGCAGTTTTCACTATAATACAAATTCTGATAATTTGCATTTATATAGCACATTATTGGCACAACTTTGTCCCTTTGAGTAGCTTCATTTAAAGTGGTATTGCTTTAATTATCTCTCACAGAGCAACTATAAAATGATTGTAAAACAGTTTTCAAGTATGTGTGTTACCCATAAATGCTAAATAACAGCTAAATTATAAACACACTGCAGTGAGAGCTGACATTTCTCAGGATAATATTTTAGTTGTTCACCTGATGCACAGTCAACTCTGGATCATTAACATCTTGATTAGCAGCAGGGCAAATGTGTGTCTGGGGAGATAAGGGGGAGTGGGAATTTGCCTTAGGAGCCTCCTCAAGGAAGGATAACCTTTATTTTATTTTATTTTTCTGTGTCTTACGATCTCTTAATAGGCCAAATGAAACTATTTTCAAAGCAAACTAAGGTATTCGTCAAACATGTATGTGTTCACAGGCTAACGACATGAATTCAGATGTGTTAGGTGCCTTAAATATTAATAAATGGACACTTAAATATCTGAACACTTCATTCATTGAACTTCTAATCTGTACAGATCACTGTGATTGGCACCTTGGAAACAGCAATGAATGAGTCAGGCCTGGTTCCCAAGCATTCCTTCCAACAAAGAAAGCCCCTGGTAATACTCCATAATCATTTTTCTCCTCCAGGGCTCTGGGGGTAACATCTGTTTTTGCCAGCACTGCAGAGTTAAGTTTTCGGCTCCCAATGTCTGTGTACTTTGAGTATAGTTTCTCTGTAGGTCTCTCACAGAACCTAAGCCTTGCTTCCAACCCATTCTCTCCTCTGATTCTCCTAAGGACTAGGGTAGAGGGATAGGACAGGAATGGTTATCAGTTCTATTCTGCAGGTGACGAATCTGCGATTCTGAGACTATCAATGGCTTACCCAAAGTCACATATGAAAAATGGAGATAGAACCTGAATGCAGATTTCTAGAATCGAGGGAGGGAAGGATTCTCACATCTATGGGATATTTACTATCTTATTTCCCCTTCATCGTCACATGCGTCACAATGACAAAAGTTGGAATTGGAAATATGTACTTTTCTGTTGCTCCGTGAATGAGTAGCTGAGTGAACAGGCAGTTATCTGCTGACATCGCTACTGGCTGCTCAGAAACATGTCAAGTCTTCCAAAGAAAACCCCTGGGACATTCTACCTCTACCTCTGTCCTCATCCTGCTTCACCTTCCTCCCTGTTGAGCTCAGAGGAAAGGAGCCTCTCCTGTGCCCCAGCTCTTCCCCTGAGCCCTTCTTGGATCGGGCTCTGAGGCCTTAAGTCTCAATCCTCTTCCCTGCCCATCTCTAGGCTGAAGTTCAGAATCCATTTACTTTTGGTTTTATGCCCCTATATTACTGTGTAGCCTGTGATTCAAAGTGATCCAAAGAGATTAGGAGCCTTAAAATTAACTCTGCAGTGATGGCAAAAACAGACATTACCTCCAGAGCACTGGAGGAGAAAAGTGATTATGTAAATATTGCTGGAGGCTTCCTGTGTTGGATGGATGCTCAGGAAACAGCACTTACGGTCAAATCAATCAGCAGCATCTATGGAGAGCCTGTGCTCCCACTGAATGTGTGCATACCTCTGTACTCCAGTAGTTATCCTACTGTGGGTGGGTGAGAGTGGGTCGCACTAGTTGGCTTGAGGATCCTTCTTGCGCAGAGCCTGACACATTGTAGGCATACAATTAATGTTTGCAGACTCAAATCAGATTGAATTTGACCCACCTGAGCTTCAGTTTCCACATTTAAATTAAAGATGCTGCACTAGAATGATGCCTCCAGGACTACTAAAGAGGGGACATGTCCTGGCTGGGGATAAGAATGTTGTTGTCTTTAGAAGGAGACATGTCTTGATGAAAATTCCAGCTCCACTGCCTATGTGCTAGCTGTGTGGTTTGAACAACACACTTTACTTCTCTGAGCCATCTGTGAAATGGAGGTCAGGTAAAAATGCCCATCCATAACATTATGGTGGGGGTTCAGTAACACACAGAAAATGCTTAGGAAATGTTTGTTGAATGAATGATAGTCGGACAGCTCAGAGGAAAAGCTTTCCATTTAACATGGTTTGACCAGAGCTTCCCAGATCGCCAGGTCTGCCTGAAACTGTCAAGCTCTAGAATTTAGAAAAAATGACCCTATTCCTCTGTCTCTGCTCCCTAATCCAAACAAGGGCTATCTGAGCAGAAAACCACTAAGTTAGAGTCACTTGAATATTAAGTCCTTTGTCCCCTCCAGCAGTGGGACTAGCTTTTGGGGTGGGATATGGGTGAGCCTGTCCTCGTTTCCTCCCTTAAGTGGTGTACTCTAGGAGAGCTGATATCATGGTCTGTCTTGTGCTCTGAGACTGACACGTAAAAGATACCTTTCAAATATTTGTTGCAAAGAAATAACTCCTTCCTACTTAGAATCTGATTTCCTACTTCGGCAGGTCTGCAGACTGAACATCACCTTATTCAGGGTGATAAGACTCTGGGAAAGTCAGCTTTCCCTGCTCATTCTCACTCTTAAATCTGGATTGAACTAAGTCAAAATAATTCTTTCAGTTGAGGACTATGGGGACCATGGTCTCAGGGAACTTCTAGCTCAATTGGCATAACATAGTTTATAAAGAAAATGTTCCACATTCTACTTTGGTGAGTAGCGTCTGGGGTCTTAAAAGCCTGTGAGCGACCATCTAAGATAGTCCGCTGGTCTCACCCCTCCAGGAGCAAGGGAGAATGAAGAAAACTGAAGACACAAGGGAAAGATTAGACCAAAGGACTAATGGACCACAACTACCACGGCCTCCACCAGACTGAGTCCAGTACAACTAGATGGTGCCTGGCTACCACCACTGACTGCTCTGACAGGGGTCACAGTAGAGGGTCCCAGACAGAGCTGGAGTAAAATACAAAACAAAATTCTAGTTCACAAAAAAAGACCAGACTTACCGGCCTGACAGAGACTAGAGAAACCCTGAGAGTATGGCCCCTGGACACCCTTTTGGCTCAGTAATGAAGTCACTCCTGGGGTTCACCCTTCAGCCAAAGATTAGACAGGCCCATAAAACAGATCAAGACTAAAGGGGCACACCAGCCCAGGGGCAAGGATTAGAAGGCAGGAGGGGACAGGAAAGCTGGTAATAGGGAACCCAAGATCAAGAAAGGACAGTGTTGACATGTCATGGGGTTATTAACCAAAGTCATAAAACAATACGTGTACTAAAAAAAAAAAAAAAATGTAGGACAAAATTGAATAGTAAAAAAAAGAAGACCAGACTTACTGGTTTGAAAGAGACGGGAGGAACCCCTGAGACTATTGCCCTAAGACAAAATCAACTATACGAGACCAAAAAGGCAACATTTGCCCAAAACCAAAGATGAGAAGGCAGAGAGGGACAGGGAAACCAGACTAATGGAAAGGAACCCAGGGAAGAAATGGGGAGAGCGCTGACACACTGCAGAGATTGCAACCAACGTCATGGAAAAATCTGTGTAAGAATCATTGATTGGAAACTGATTCGCTATGTAAACTTTCACCTAAAGCACAATCAAATGTTTAAAATAATAATAATTCTTTCATTTGGAAAAGCTCTATTTTCTAAATTAGGATAAGAGAAGTTGGTTTGATAAAAGGAATCATTGAAAGGTCTTCCACATTTCCACCCCATCTTAACCCTCCCTCAAGACACCCATAATCTAATTTAAACTTCCTCCAAACTGATTGGTGTTATGCCTACTAGGGATACAGAGGACATGTCTACAGTGCCAATAACTCCATCATTTTGTTTAAATTAGGTCTACTTACATGCCCATCAAAAACTACTGTGGTTGCTCTAATTTTTCCGAATTAAGTGAGTAAAAGGAGAGATGTGGTAAAGTAGTTGTGGAGCCTTTACCTTCAAAGACCCCATCAGTAACTCCAGGTTTTGTTTTGTTTGCTATTTCTAAAATATACTGGTGTTATTGTGCAGACGCCGTCTATGTCTGGAAAGGGTTCTCTGGGGTCTAGAAACTTTTGATAAAGTGGGGAATCTAACAGCTACACCTTTGCTCACTAACTATAGAGACCAAAGGACTTTGGTTAATAGTCATCTAAATAGACAAAATAATTGATAGATGTGTTTAGTTCATATGCCAAAACTAGCTAAACATCTAAGTCCTTCAGGAATTAACCCTCTCTGTTTAGTTTGCACTCGAAAGTCACTTCTTGTACTTATGCATTTGCGGTACGAGAGCATCTTGACCATGTAACTTCATTTATCTTAGTGACTTCTCTTAGCATTGTGCTTCTCGTGCTCTAAATGATTTTATTTCATTCTAACTGCCTGAAGCCTGCATTACAGTCTCTATAGATCAGTTTCTAATTCCTAACCATCCCAGTCTAGAAACTCTTTTGACTTTACATTTATGAATTGTAAATACTGTTTCTAATAAAATGATAATGAATTGCTTGTTCCCTTCAAATTTGTAAATAATGGCAGTATTTCCCCAGCACAGCCTATTACACTAGGAGGGGAAAGTCATTCCATCAGGAACATTTACCCTTCAGCTTATTTCAATGTCAGAAAACCTCTTAACTTTGATTATTCCTTCAGTTCTGAGTCAGCCAAGACCACTGAGATACTATGCAAATGGCTCAAATGGAAGAAGTGTAATAATAATTCTTAATGAGGCGACAGTCTGGCTCAGAAGAAGCCTGGAAACTCATAGACTGAGCAGTATCATCCTTTCTTTATTAATTTATCCTGTGACCTTGAGTAAATCATTCCATACCTCTGATCCCCCCATTTTGTCTGTGTGTGAGTGCTTTTCCTCATGGTGAGGGGAGTCCAGCAACACAGCAGGGAGAGGAAGATACAACAAAATAATGTTGTTGTTATTGTGTGACGTCAAGTTGCTTCTAACTCATCGCAAACCTATAGAATAGAGCAAAACTGTCCCATAAGGTTTCCAAGGCTGTAATCTTTACAGTAGCAAATCGCCAGGTCTTTTCTCCCATGGAGTCACTGGTGGGTTTGAACTGCCAACCTTTCAGTTAGCCACCAAGCACTTAACCATTGCACCGCCAGGGTTCCTTATAACAATAGTAAATTACAGTTATTGAATACTTACAATGTGCCAGGCACTGTGCATGCATTGTCTCATTTACTCCTCACGATAACCCCGGGAGGTTAGTATTATCCCATTTTATAGATAAGGAGACTGATGCTCAGAGATATTAAGTTCACACAGTTAGTACATAGAGGAAGCAGGATTTAGACCCAGGTGGATTATTGGACTGACACAGTAGCCACAGCAGTGGGCTCACACATACCACAATGATCATGACGATGGCACAGGACCGAGCAACGTTCCTTTCTTTTATACATAAGATCATCGTGAGTTGGAGCTGCCTTGATGGCAGCTAGAAACAACTATCTGACTCCGCAGTGAAATCATCTTATATACTTAATTTGCCTTTATGCTAGTTCCAGTGGCTGAAACGAGATGGTACTATCATCTCATGTTAAAATTGGGGAATTTCAGATCCAGAGAGGAGGCATGACCAGCTCAGTCCCACTGTGTGGATCGGCTATGAAGTCAAGAAGGGATCTAGACTCTGACCCTTTAGAGTTCACAGCAGGATCCTCTGAAAGCTGTATCAGGGGTTTGGGCCTGACACTGGGATGAGGGAGGTGATATTGATAAAGGAATATTCTCTATCCTGATGGTAAGAACTCCCATTGGCCCCTGTGGTCTCCCATCTTTTCTCCATTCTAAATATGTTGAATGTCTATCAGCTGTACTGCCTGGTTCAGGCCCCATCGTCTCCTTCCCAGACACCTGTGGTGGCCTCCTAAGGGTCTCCCTGCCTCCAGTCGCAGATGCCTCTGAGCTTCTTTCCATATAATGAACGGAGTACATTTCCCCCCCTGAGGGCAATAAAAAATAATCAAGAGATTTAAGCAAGGGAATTGCATAATTAGATTTACAGTTGAGAAAAATTAAACTCTAAGGAGTTAGTGCATAATAACCTCACCTCCCTCCTCATCTCACTAGCCACCATTTTCTCACATCCATTCCCTGTCCTCCAGCCAAATAGAAGGCTATATTCACACTGATTCCACCTCCTGGCAAGCCCTGCATTCATCTTGAAGACCAGATAAGCTTCTCTATAAACCTATTCTCACCTCCCTACACACCTGGGAATCTCCCCAATGTGC